>NC_134856.1:121777488-122084988 GCF_049852395.1 Peromyscus maniculatus bairdii | reverse complement strand
ACATAAGAGCATTTTCAGACAAGCATACATTGAGCATGTCCCCCTTCTCACCCCACCTCCTCTTCATTTTCGTTGCCTTCTCCTCCTAGGGTTTCAGCTCTATTTTTTTTTTTACCATGTATGTATAAACAGTTTTACATATCTATGTGAAATCTACCAACCAGAGTAAGAAAACATATTAACTTTTGTTCTTCCAAGTTTAGGTTTGTTTGCTCAATGTGATTATCTCTAGTTACATCCATTTTCTTGCAAACACCTTTGTTCTTTGCTATCCTGGAAATGTCATGCTATACATATTCTATGTGTTTTTAAGTTCCCTCTTCTGTGTGGGACACCAAGATAGGCTGTGTAACTTAGCCGTGTGTGAGCAGTGTGCAGTAAACGTTGATGGGCCTGGACTTCTGTGATATGGTGGCTCAGAGTCCCTCAGGAAGTCCCTGAAATCTTGAAGCTGGCTCATAGGATAGATCTAGTTTTGTTTAGCTGAGAAATCTTCATACTGACTCCCACAGTGATTGAACTAGTTTACACTCCCATCAACAGTGTATCCTCACCAGCATTTGTTGTTTTCTTAAAGACCATTCTGATTTGGGTGAGGAGGAGTGTCACTATCATTTTAATTTGCATTTCTCTGATAGTCAATGAAGAACCATGACTTCTAAATTGACTAGAAAGAAACTAATATATTCATTTTTGTGAAATATATTTAATAAAATATCTTTAACCACTGAGTTAATATATAAATCATTTGTGCCTTATGAATATATTTTCAAGTATGCTTTTGGCTAGGGCAATTGCTCAGTGGTAGAGTGCTCATCCAGTATGCATTAGGCCCCAATGTGGCAATAAATACATTATTAGCTCGATTTTTGATGTGTCTTTGATAACCAAGCACCATCCTGCGCTTTATAGATAGCCACTTGATATGAACTTATGACTCTGTGTGTATGTGACTTATGTTTCACCTGTTTTACCCCAGCTTTGAAAAATCCCCTAAGTACTCTGTGCCCAGAGGCACATGTACCAGATCAGTTTTTTGAAGGAGGTCCCCAGGGTTAGTCATGACTGATTTTGGCCTGTTGCTTTGTGACATCTGTGGAGATGGTCATTTTCTTTTGCTCAGACACCCTTTGTTGGGCAGGTGTCATGTCCACAAATAGTCTCCTCCATCTATGGATGCTGATTGGTTGCTGCACACTGCTGTGTTGCTGTGCTATTGCCCTGCCCAGTGTCCCCAACTCTTCTGGGTACTGGTCCTAGAGTCCTCAGTACAGACTTCCTGCAGTGTTCTCTGGAAGTTGAGGAGAAAGCCTGCATCCTTTTTAGTACTTAGATTGTAAAATACGCCTATCTTGCAAACTTGGTGTTTTTGTAAATATAAATACATTCTTTTCTTTTCCTTCCTTGGGCAGGATCTTGCTATGTAGCCTAGGCTGACCCTAAACTCAACTACCCTCCTTCTTCGGCCTCTCCAGTGCTGGGGTTGCAGACATGTTTCACTGTATCTGGCTATCCTTTTCTTCTTGAGTATTGTTTTCTCTCTGCTCATGCTCCCTGAGGAACAGCTGTGGAGAAACAGAGCCTTGTTACCCTTGACATCACTCATTTAGTGTCCCATGTTCTACACTCAGAGGGCAGTGTCTGGCCACTCCATCAACCCACCTCTTTGGGCTGAATGCATTTCAGAACATTGCTTGGGTTCTTGTGTAAAGTGGACTGTCCCACCAGTTCACAGAGCATGCCGACAGCAGAGGGGGAGCCGGTCCTCCCACTCTAGCACGTGCAGATAGAAGCAGATGGAGGAACACATCCATGCCCTGTCATACTCCAGAAAGCTGTTCTTGAAAGCCCATTACTGATTTGTACTGAACATTGATGGCTGGAACATCTAGAATAAGAAAGGTTGGAGCTATAGACGTTGTTCGGCAGCAAAGGCCTTGCCAAGGATCTAGAAACCCCTGGGTTCAGTTACCAAGACCAGAAATCTATTTTTGTTTGTTTAGAGCTCGACTAGTTGGCAGTTTCCATTCCTTACATTCAGCACAGCCTGCTGCTCCAGCCTCACTCTGATGCTTTGCTGGAGATTTTGCAGTCTCTCTTCTCTCGGATCTACTCTTCACTTGCCAAAGACAAATTCCCAATGTCCAGTCCGTATACAGTCAAACCTGCCGAGAAGAGAAGCGTGTTGTCAAAGGGGAGTGGGCAGAAGTGGAGCTTGCTAGCCCCAGTCCTAGGTGACTGGAGCACTCACTCATTAAGAGAAGCACTCCACAAGCTAAGGAACCCCTAATGTGCGCCAGACAAAGGGCTATTGAGTAGTTTGAGAGAAGGGAAATGCAGAGAAAACAAAATGCGCTTAAGAGGCATCCAGGCATTAGCAAGCAGAATCCATGCAGTGGCACAGAGGAAGCATATGATGCAGGAGGACCACTCCAGTAATCACACATGCCTGGGGCAGAATGCACATGAGGACATGGACACAGGGAGGCTGAGCAACAGGAAAGATCACTGAATCTGGCCCAGCCAGCCAAAGGGGTTAATAACAATTATTTGATTTTCTAAAATTCTCCACAGTGTATGCCCAGTAAGAATGCTAGTTTCTGAGCCAAGTGTGGCAGTGCATGTCTGTAATTCCTATTCTCAGGACACTGAGGTGAGGGAACTGCAAATCCCAGGTCAGCCTGGGCTGTATAGCAGGGCACCACCAAAACAAGTTCCTCTTGTAATGGCTGATTAGATGTCAAAGAGTTGGGGTCCTTTGCATATGCAGTTTGCCTAACTGCAGTCCACTGAGTGGGAAATAGGAAAGAATAATCCCCAGGAGTCGGCCAACAGGCTCAGTGATTGACTGTCATCCTGAGCCCTGGACACAAGGTAAAGGTATGTTCCACAGTCCACATCTCCTTCTCCCGAGTTCCCTACAACTTAGTTCTGGCTTGAGGCTCTTGGGAAATTTCTGGCGCTGGAATCACACCCCATTTCCTGATTTGCTGTCACTGAATTTTTCAGCATTACTGTATTTGGAAACACATAAAAAGAGAAGTAAAGATTTTTACATTGTTACACTCAAATGTAGCCATCTGTTTGGTGTCTTAATGTGCTTGTTTTGAAAAGCAGTGAACTTCTGGTGAAAATGCCTATTCTGTCTTTAAACCATTCTCAAAAACTCTGCTAATAGAGGAAACACTCAAGATTCTGAGTCATGTTTTAAAGTACAATACAATGCCACCATAGGCATCGAGAGCCAGTGAGATGGCTCAGCAGGCAGAGGTGCTTGCTGCCAAGGCTGACAGCCTGAGTGTGACAGCTGGGCCCTATATAGTAGACGGGGAGGACTGCCTGATTCCCACAAGTTGTCCTCTGCTTTCCACATACGTGCGGTAGCATGTCAGTGTGCGTGCAGTCATAACACACACATGCACGCGCACACACACACGTTCATGGACATGCCTTTAAAATACCTAAAACATAAGATGGAAGTGTGAAGAGGAGGAGGAAGTAGGAAATGGAAGAGGCAGGAGAGGCAAGATCTCCAGTCCTGTATTCCCAGGGCAGGATGAGGCTCTTCTCTCCCAGCCTCCTGCCTCTGCTTCTACAGAATGGCTCTTAATTATGATGCTAATGGTCAAACGTAATGAAGTCTTCTTAGAGGTAACCCAAGCTAGTGAGGGGCTCAAGATGTGCTTCAGGAGCAGACCAGAAAAGAGCCCCCATTTCAGATAACCTGGTTTGACTTGACCGCCAACTAGTGCAGTTAGAATGGGTAGGCATCCAGTTGGCACTGTGGTGGCAAAAAGCTAAATTCACTCTTTCTTGTCCCCCACGTGCTCACAGAAGCCAGTGGCTAGGGCAAGGGCGTGTCCCAAGAAAGCTGCTAAGGTTCCTGTAGTCTGCTGGATGGACCCCCACTCCTCTAGGTGGTCTTCATATTTGTGGGAGTAGAAGCAGATCTTAGGAGTGCTGCTTCTAGCTGGTCGAGGTGAGGTGAATATGGTGGTAGAGATGGCACAGGGGTCCTGTGTTAATAGTGGACACCATTAGGTAGGCAGCCCAGATTGCTTAGGGGGCTCTGGGCTACAGCTTTCCGGTTCAATTCACATATGGTGCTCGTGGCTTTGTCTAAACTCTACTTTGCATATGGCATCGTTTTCCTTTTGCTTGAAGATGTCTTCAGCATACTCTGAAGCACAGTCCTGTCGGCTGTAGGCTTCCTTATGTGCATGTGCAAGTGTCCTTATTTAGCCCTTGCTTTTGAGGATACTTTTTTCCCTGCAGTTCTCAAGCAGACACTGACTGCTTTCTGCCACTATAGTTGTATTTCCCCAAAATTGCCTGCATTTCTAACATATGAGCCACTAGAGACCTGGTCATCAGGGTTTCCTAGATGAGCTGTGCCTGGGTGTGCTTGCTTCTGTGACTCTCCTGAATGTCTGTTCTTCTTTCCTGAGACAAAGTCCCTGAGGGTCAGAATTCAGCAGGAACTTCATCTCTTCCTGGTGCTTCTCAAGGATATCTGAATTAAAGCCTTTGCTCTTTTCTAATATAGCCCCGAGAGCCTCCTAATGTTTTTAGCCCTGGAAGTCTGAGTTACTCTCTAGACTGAGAACTCCATGAGGATGAGAACCATGTACAGCTGACTTTGCACTTGGCACCTAACATCGCACTGGCATCAGTGTTTAGTGAATGGCAAAGAATGAAAGACTGGGTGCCCTTTTATTCCTTTTCCTTCTCTGCTCTCTCTTCCTGTTTTTTGTGTTTGGTTTCCACGTTGTAAGTACATTTCTGCAGCTTTACAGCAGCAGTGAGTTTGTAGCCTACTAATCAGAGCGTCCTTAGCTCTCTAAATTTTGGAAAGTGGATTTTGAACCTGAGCAAACAAACCAAAAAAGTTCAAACATTTGTCCATGGTGTGGCAACCACCATGAGTCCATCTGTGAGGTTAATGCCCTTATCTGTTGAAGAATGGAATGTCTGAAAGAGACCTGAATATCCACAGCTGTACAGCTGGTATTCTATCCTGCCAAGATGTCACATCACTGCCCTTTCTCAAATCTGGAATTCAAAGACACCCCACATGGAAGCCAAAGATAAAACGGTACTTTCCAAAGTTCAGGCTTGACTTAGCAAAACACTTTTTACAGGGATGTTATGAAATAAGAAAGATAAGGTTCCTAACTCACAGGCTGGCTGTAGTGGGTGCTCGTGAGTGCTGTCTACTCCCCAGCCTCCCTTCCAAGCTTCCTCAGGGTACTGAAAACCCATTTTTTCCTTGAAATTTCAGGATCCAAGAGTAAATAGGACTAGTGTCAATAGCTGAAGCCACCCAGGTCCTCTCCTCAGATACCTGATCATCAGTCTTCCTCTCTGAGCCTGGCCTGTCAGAGTGTCTGAGCATGAGGTGCTATAGGGGGCCTTGACACTTTACTTTGATTCTGGAGCTTATTCTATGTGAGGCTGTCCTGAGGCCATCACACCAGCTGCTACCAAAGTAATCACCTGAAATTCCTTCCCAGAACCCTGGATCCTTCTTGGTCTTCCTCCCCATTGCTTGAAGTGGCTTGAGAATTAAAAAGAAAAACCTGCTTAATCTTCCCCTCTCTTTTAGGAGCATCTGAAGGCCTTTGATAATGAAGTTAATGCTTTCTTGGACAACATGTTTGGACCACGAGGTGAGTGAGCTGCTTGGGAACATGCAGGAAGAGTGCCATTTGCTTGTAGGAAAGGATTGTTGTCTCTGGGGTTCTGAAAACAGTGTGGCATCTATCCCTATGGACTGTAAACCGCCTACCCGTGGTGCCCCTTTCCCAGAATAGCAGACTCCTCGTTCCTTCTGCCCTGCTGTGTTTCCTGGGGTGAGGGGCAGGTGAGAGGTAAATTTTCCCCCAAGGTATCAGCTGTGAAGCCTGGTAGTCCCTCTGCTTTCTCCATCACCTCTCAGCCTCCAGTCAGAGCCTGTCTTCCTCACTCACATGGATACAGCCCCTCCAGACAGCTTCTGACTCCTCCAACGTGTAAACGTGGTTTAATTGCTGTTTCCCTAAACCTGGACTTGCTTCCTGCTGTGTCTCCAGCTTTCCAGTCTGCTCAGCTCCTCCTCTTGCAGACACCAGCTGTGGGCTTTCTGGGGTGGCTTCCTCTCTGCTGCACCTCATTGCTCTAGACTCCCCCATTTCTTTCCGCATAGGCTTCCTAGTGGCCGCTTGTCTCTTGAGAGCAGGAGCCGTGACCCTGTTCACCATCTATGACCAGGGCATGAACAGCTCTGGGAAGAGAGGACCGATAGTTCTGACTAGATGAAGTCAGGACAGATGTTTTGCTTTACTTGAGTCTGGTTGTTTGACAAGCCTGTGGGAAATACTTGGTTTCTACAAGCGGTTTCCTCAAGACTGTAAAGACAGGAAGAGGAACTGAGGTCTTCCCACTTCTCACAGCCTTTAAACAAACTTGGAGATATTTGGACCATTCCCTGGTTTTCACTGAGATTCTGAAACCTGTTCTAAGTGAATAGTGACTTTGGTTTTTTTAATAGAAACTGCAGTTTTTTTGGGAGGGGGGCAGGGCAGTGGCTCTCCATTCTTCCCCTTGAGGATCCTTTGTGGTGGGCCAGCAGTGTCTGTCTATAACCTCTGCATACCCTGCTTGCAGTTCTAGTGGAGTGAGGAGGAATTGGCCCAGAGTGGAGAACATGGCCTCTTGCTTAGGCAGGATGCCACAGGAGCTGTGAATTCTTGGGGACCACAGCTTTCTGTTTCTCTCAGCAGAGAGTTAAACATTGTCCTCTCTGAACTAAGTTTGCACTAAACTTTGCTGTCAGTAGATCAGTGGAGCTAGAATGAAAATAGACATGGGACCCACTGAGGAAAGGATTACAGTTGTTTAGTGCGCTTCAGCGGTTCCGGTGGAATTGTTTCCTTTGTAGCAGGGAGATTGTAATGTTAACAGTTTGACCACTGAATTGGGTTACTATAGTCACATCAAGAATCCTTGTCCCTTCCCAAAGGTGACCCACACTTTCAGTGACCTCGGAGGCATCCCCAGCTTTTTCTGATCTTGTGCGCATCCTGTCAGTAGCCTGAGGGATAGGCCAGACACAGAGTAACACGACTCAAGTACCAAAGCAACAGCACGGCAAACCCTTGCTCCCAAGTGTTAGTTGCAGCAGTGGCGATCGCCTTTAACTGTGGCGATCGCCTTTAACTGTGGCACACATGGACAGCAGCATGACAAACACAATACAGATCTCAGGTGCTGTGTTCAGAGTGCCAGCGGATGTAGTTTACATGAGTCTCCTCCTAACTCTAAGGATGTTAGTTCCAGGTAAGAGGAGAAGAGACTGGTTCCTCCTCATGGAGCACAGGCAGTGACTGCAGAGGGAAACCTAGCATGTGGGAACAGTCAGGATGCAGCCTAAGTATGCATTCCCTGGGACTAGGTGACTTTGAGAATGACAGAAAGATAATCCCACAGTTCTGAAGTCAAGGTAGGGCTCGCTTTGTTCCCTTGTCATTATGGGAAAAACCCATCTGCTCTCCCCGGGTCAGGTTGCTGGCAGTCTGGTGTTCCTTGGCCTCTAGCTGCATCTCTGTCTTTACGTAGTTTTCATTTATTCTTTTGTTCCTCTCTTGGAAAGACATGACTGACTAGGTTAGGGCCTACCCTAATCAGTATGGTGCAATCTTAACACAATTGCAACCCCACAGACCCCAGTTCCAAGGGAAGTCACATGCATACAGCAGGTGTCGGGCTTGAACATGTCTTGGAGGGATGCAGTTCAGCCGCAGTGTCGTAACAGGTGGGGAAACTGATCACTGTGAGCTTTCTGCCCTCTGTGGCTGACGTTCCCTAAGGAACCCCAAGAATGGCTCTATTATTTCTCTAGGTGGATTGCTTTGAGAAATCTGTCAATACATGTCAAGCTTTAGACAGCGCCTGACATGGAGGAAGTCTTTGCAGTTAACTATGTCAGGATAGCTTGAACAAGAAGCCAAAGTGGCCGTTATCTTGTTGAGCAAGTACAGCTGTGGCTATGACAGGGCGTGGGAGATGCCTCCCCACAGGAGGCATTAAAGGATGGACAGGAGGGCTCATAGCACATAGGCTTCTGTGTGAGTATGAGCCTGTGCCTGAAAGGCTGTAGCACCTCTGAGCTCGGAGCTCCTATCACTCACCTGTCACGTGATCACTGTCACCAAAGGCGCTGTCTCTGGAACACTCCTTGGCACAGTGGCGGTGCTCACAAAGGCACTTGCCTCACTAGTTCGCTCTGTAAGTGTGCTGAGAACAGGTCAGAATAGATGGTGTGGGGCACACCAGGGAGGGGGACTGAGGCCGTGGGAGAACCAGCAAGGTCAGAAAAAGGACACTGCCTGGGGTGGAACCGTTTTGTTGTGTTATCTGTGTAGGTTAGAAACAGCATGCAAATTTCATGATTCCAGGTCAATCTTTAAACAAAAGGAGACTAAGGAACAAATCTCATTTGTACCTACAGGTCACTTTCGGGTGTTACCCAGTGTTAGAGATTGATCATAGGCTGTCACGTTTCACTCTCTGGAGGAAGAGCGTCTGGTGACTCTTGACTCTACCCCTGCTGTTGACATGTCTAGTCCTGAGACAGCTCTGTAGCCACAGTTTTGTATCATGCTGTTCTCAGCCATTCCAAGGCTTTGCCTCTTTGTCCTCAGTGCCCATACTCTCTGTTCTGGAGTGCCACCACCCTGTAACCTCTGGGTGCTGGGGGTAGGATGCAATGTGCCCTCTCTCCTCTGTCCTTCCCAATGGGAGGGTCTCCTCAAGGAAAATGGGTTGAGACACTGCTGTCATTGTATTCCTTTTCTCGGTTGTTTCTTCACCCATAAGATGTGTCGAGTTAGCGTGAATAGATACAGGAGCTGATACAAAGCATTCAGTGGTCAACTGAAGCCATTTGTCCCATGCAAGCTTTTCTAACTTAAATACATGTGTGGGCTGGTCTGAGCCTATGTGCTCTGTGTATATACAGGAACCTGCAGACATCAGAAGAGGCATCAGATCCCCGGGACCTGGAGTCCCCAGTGGTTATGAGTAGCCATGTGGGTACTAGGCCCTGAACCCTGAGAACTGTGTGAGAACAAGTGCTCCTCAACTCCGAGCCATCCCTCCAGCCCTTAAATATTAGGGTTTTTGTTGTTGTTCTTGTTTTTGAGACAACGTCTCATTATGTAGACCAGGCTGGTTTGGAACTCAGATCTGTCTGCCCCTACCTGCCAGGTGCTGAGATTAAAGATGTATACCACCACTCCCAGCCCATGAAAGCTTTTGAGTTTATTTTTATTACTTTTAATTGTGCATATATGAATACGTACACTTGAGTGCAGGTACCCGTGCGTGCGTGCGTGCGTGCGTGCGTGCGTGCGTGCGTGCGTGTGTGTGTGTGTGTGTGTGTGTAGTACCCTTATCTGAGGTCTGAGGTTTTGTCCCACAATCTACTATAGTCCAAAAAATTTTAATGGCAAGTTCCAGAAGTAACAATTTCTATGTTTAAAATTACATACTGTTTTGAGTAGAATGATGGACTCGCTGTCCTGTTTGGAACTCGAATTATCCTTTTGTCCGGTGTATCCATGCTCTGTATCCTACCCACCCTCAGTTATTCACCAGCCTTTGCTTGTCAAGGCTATACAGCAGCCACAGGGCTTGTATGGAGGGAGCACCTGCTTTACTTAGTGTTGGCCTCAGGTGCAGGAGCAACGGTGCTGGCGATTTGGTTACTGCTCAGAAAACCATAAAGTGCCTCCTTCAAGTGAAAAGGTAAAAGTTCCCAACTGAATAAGAAAAATTCCACTGCTCATGTTGCTGAGGTCTAGAGAAAGAACTAGGATGTCTGTGGCTTTGTTCAGGGAAAAGCAGCTTGAGCTGGTTATGTGAGTGCATCTCAGACAGCAAGTGCTCAGTGAGGACAGGAAAAGGGTTCGCTGGGCACCTGGGGACCTCCCACCTCGGATAAGGGCGCCCACCCACTGCAGACTGAGTGTGTGAGGCAGTGTTGCTGACTGCAGGGAGCACTCTGCAGACTGAGTGTGTGAGGCAGTGTTGCTGACTGCAGGGAGCACTCTGCAGACTGAGTGTGTGAGGCAGTGTTGCTGACTGCAGGGAGCACTCTGCAGACTGTGTGAGGCAGTGTTGCTAACTGCAGGGAGCACTCTGCAGACTGAGTGTGTGAGGCAGTGTTGCTGACTGCAGGGAGCACTCTGCAGACTGAGTGTGTGAGGCAGTGTTGCTGACTGCAGGGAGCACTGCACCTCAGGCTCCTCACCCTATGCTCTCTTTCCAGACTCTCGAGTGCGAGGGTGGTTCCTGTTGGACTCTTACCTGCCTACCTTCGTTCTCACCATCACATACCTGCTCTCGATATGGCTGGGTAACAAATACATGAAGAACAGGCCGGCTCTTTCTCTCAGGGGAATCCTCACCTTGTATAACCTGGGAATCACACTTCTTTCTGCGTATATGCTGGTGGAGGTAAGTGTGTGCGACTCTGAGTGTTTGAGTTTGAGGACTGGTCAGATGTGGCCTTCCAGAACTGTGAAAGGTCTCAGTTACCATGTACCACTCTGTAAGAACCCAGAAAGCTGCTCTTGCTGGTACCCTTCCTTCCCAAAGTGTCGGAAGCCCTTGTTTCTGACTTGAATTTAGGCCTGTTTCTGGAGTCCTTAACCCAATTAGAATTAGAATCATGATTAAGACCGTGTCGTATAATTTCTTCTGTACCTTATGATCCTGATTTAAATGCACTAAATGTTTCCATGTAGCTAGGGTACAGAGATGCAGATGTCTGGACTGTCCTGGCAAGCCCGAGTTGACACTAGTTGGCTCTAGCTGCCTACCAGGCCTTCAACTCCACCCTTAAAAGCACCTAACCGCAGAAATAAGTAATGGTTGCTTTGCCTAATACAACCAAGAGTTTCTGCCATATAATACAAGGAGAAGTCTAAAAGTATTCAACTTGCTCTAGCAAAACTAAAGAGGAGTAAGAGGGGCAAAACCAATCAAATTAGGATAAAACCATCCATAAAGGTTATAAATGGCTAGTAATGATGCAAGCAGGACTTTTCTATTCTATAGAAAGAATAGAAGAGAAATACACCAACTACATCAGAACTGATCTAAAATTTAAAAAGACAGAAATCCATATCTTAAAATGCTGGTTTTCACTCTGACTTTATTTTGTGCATTAGCTAATATGCACCATTTTAATAATGGCCATTAGCTGTTGCCATAGTGACCAAAATGAAGCACTGGTGGGTGGCATTTTGGGTGAGGAAAGCCATATAAAGTTTCAGCATCACATCACAGGCAACCACTAAGTTTTCTGACACTAAAAAGAGTTTTAGGTTCTTGGCTAAGGTGTAGTTAGCATGATAGGTGTGAGCTGGACAGGTAAAGCATGGTTTAGTTTTTTTCTTGAGACAGGCTTTCTCTATGTAGCTCTGGCTATCCTGGAACTCACTATGTAGACCAGTTTGACCTTGAACTCACAGAGATTAAAGGTGTGTTTCACCGTGCCCAGTTAGACTTAGTTTCTTTACATGATTGCAAGGAAAGAGACCTTCCTTGATCAGGAGCAAGCCTGGAAGCAGTGTCCCAGGAGACGGAGCACACAGCTTCCCAGGCTGCAGCTGCCAGGAGCCTGGGCTAGGTGGTAAGGTTGGGCTGAAGTGACTCTAAGTGAACTTTAGAGTTAGTTCCTCCATCCACAGCAGCTCCATGTTAATCCTATTGACAACCTTGTTTATTTCCTTCAGTACAAAGGTTAGATGGCTTTGGTACTCAACCCAGTTAGAGGATTATGAGTAGCCCAGGAGGCCGCTTAATTCTGCTACACAGTTACTAAGTGGTTAGATAGATACCAGGGGATTGGTGACTGCCTGGAAAATCTGGATAACACAGGACATGCCCTGGGCAAACAGAATATGCCCTGTTCGCTAAGGGGTTACCCTGCAGCTGCACTGTTACTATAGAAACCCTAGACTTCAACTACAGCTTCCATCCTGCAAATAGTTTAAATAATATTTGTGTGCCACATAGCTTCCTGAGTCTGAAAACTGACCAGCACACACACAAACGTGCTTATCCTTACATCCTGTAAGGCATCCCGGTCTTAGCCTGCCCCAAGTGGGCAGTTCCGGACAGGAACATAAAGCCCAGGAGGCTGCTGGGAACCTGATTCAAAATGGAGTGCACTGGGAAATCCCAAGGGATTCTGCTTTCGTTGGACTCATTCGTCCTCAGAACCTTAGTTATAATTACATTACCTGAAGGTGGTTACGTTAGAAGAGAAATACACCAACTACATCAGAACTGTGAAGAAGAGACCAAGGATCCAAACAGTAGTTACTTAGTCATCAATATTGTTAAGGCAGAGGAAAATTATAGCCCTTTGCCTAGAAAACCCTATATTCTAGAATTTCTAATTGTTGCAGGGAGAGAGGTGCTTTTGTAGAAATTCAATGAAGAATTTAATAGATTTGTTTTCTCGTGTTATAGAAAGAATAGAAGAGAGTGGGTTAGGAACCCTGAGTTCTAGTGATGTCCCCACCACTCCTTAGCTGTGCAGCCCTGAGCACATCACTCACTCATCAGGTATTACTGAGTACTCACTGCCTCCTGGGAATGGGTCAAGGATGGCTAGATGATGGGTTTTTTAAATGGCAGCTTTTTATTAGAGAATAATGGGGAAGGTAGGTATCAATCACGTCATTTATTTGATTATCAAGTAGTACAGTGAAGAAAATGTTTTAAGAACTTTCTGACCCCTTTTAATATCTGTAAAACAATAATGTACATTTCATCAATGTATTAAATTGAAGATATTTTAGCAGTTTGCTCCCATGTGTTTATACTTGTATGTTGTAAGACAGATAAATAGATAATTTGTACTAAAGTTATAGATGCCCTTACATCTGGGGGATCTGAACGGTTAGAAGTGTGTGAGGGGACAGAAGCCCTGGCTTCTGTGCAGCAGCAGGAGGTAGCCAGCCCCTCGCTGGTGTGTGAGGGCAAATGGCTCGGATTCTGGGCGCTTCTGCCCTCCCTGGGAGTGCAAGCTGGTTGGAAGTGTTCAGTGCCCTCACGTGCTTGTGTTGATTTCTTTCCCTTCCTCCGTGCTCTGGCAGCTCATCCTCTCCAGCTGGGAAGGAGGCTACAACCTGCAGTGTCAGAATCTGGACAGTGCGGGAGAAGGAGATATCCGGGTGAGCCCTGAGAAGTACTGCCATAGAAAAAGAGCAGAGTCTTCTCCTGTACAGTGAGAATCTGGGACTACATGAGGAGCTTCTGGGTCTGACGGAAAGACAGTGACAGACATGTCTTAGAAATGCTGGGTGGCGGGCTTACTGAACCACACACATCCATGAATGGAAGCTTCTACCAGGTGCAGTGAGCCTGGCCTCGGGACCATCTGCTGCTTCAGGACACATTTAAGTGCAAACCAGCCACTTGCAGGCTGTGTTGATCAGGAACACCTTTTGTGTGACACAGCGTGTGTATTGACATCTGTATTTTTAGAGGGAAACTATGGCAGGAGAAACAATTAGCTTAGCTGGTTAGAAGAGCCTCTTCTGCAGAAGTAGGCGAGTTGGGATAGGGTGGCAGCCACACTGCTCTCAGCACGCACCTTGTTTGATTTTTGAAATCATCCTTTTACATAAATTGTAAACAAAATTAAGCTTTAAAAGGAAACAAGGCAAGTTTCCTCCCCAAAACATCAGAAGCAAAGTAAGGTAAATGAATTCACATGCACAGGAAGGTACCCACCAGAAATCACAACAAATAGAGGACAGCCATGGTGGGCAGATAGCTACAGTGGGCAGCATCTTAATTCAGAATCCTTTGTTGCTATTACTTAGCAATAAAAATGCATTGCTGCTTTTAGACAGCCACGGACATGGGAGATAAAGTATATAATAAACTAACATCTTTAGTAACTAGTACTTGAAAGAGGTATGCTTTTAAAAGTAGTGAAAATTAAACCCAGTAGTCATAGATGCAAATTGGAAATGTCATATTAACCTCATGAAAGAGGCTGTATTTTATACCTTTTATCTGCAGAAAAGGCCCCTTTAGTCTATGACAGCCCAAGGTACTGAGCTAGACTTTACAGAGTGGCTGTCTATCAGAAAGGATGCGGATTCTTAGAGCATGGCCAGTTCCAGGTTTGGGCCAGGGAATGTATTTCAGATGACTCTGTGACCCTTAGCAAAGGAGCTATGCATGACTACTGGGGTCATGCGTGGGTACGGGAACCACCTTGACAACTCCCTCTCATTGGCTGTCCAGGACAATCCAAGCATCAGAAAGAGCACTGCCTGCAATGGGCTGGAGCACACTTGAGAGATGAAAGAGAGCACAGCTCTAAAAGAAAATGAGTCTCACTGTTCCCTTTTAAAGGTTGCTACACCAAGCCATTGCAGAAAAAAATTAAGGCAAATAACTGAACATTCATCATGTCTTTATATGCGAATTTCCAAATACAAGAGGAGGGGAAATTCCCTATAGCAGAAAATGTGTGAGTCACGGTAGAATCAGAGCATCACTTTGCATCTCCAAGCAGCACGATGCATCCCTTTGTAAAACTGTCCATCACCTGAACAAGAGAGCACCCACTTATGGTGATGTGAAACACACTGGTGGATCCACATCACGCGCACTTTTAGACCTCTGACTAGAGAGGTATAGTTAAGGCAGTCTGGGACTGTAATGGTTCTGAGAAAAAGGAGGTAGCTCAGGAAAGTTGCCGAGAGAAGGCGGCTACCGAGATGAGGATTAGGGAAGGATGGCTAAAATGTGCCGGATCTGAGGTAGGAAAAGTGTTGGACGTGGGTGGGAGGGAGAGTCAGTGCCCACACAGGCTGAAGAGCCCACTTTAGGGTTCACAGAAGCCTTGCAGAATGGAAGATCTGCATTCCTTAGAAGTGGGAGATCCTGTCCTTAGGTGGGGAACCGTGGACAAGAGCCTGTGGGTGGCAGGGAGTAACTGGACTGGATGCATGTTTGGGAAAGATGGCCCCTCTTTCAATAGAGTAGACTCACGGAGTAAGAGGAACTGGGGGAAAGACAGCAGGTAAGCAGCACTCTGTAGTCTGAAGGAAGGTGGGGAGCAGAACGCTGTACGCAGGGCAGAGCTGGGGTACGCTGAGGTACACTGTCAACTTTTCTCCCTCTTGAACTTGCTGTAGGTAGCCAAGGTCTTGTGGTGGTACTACTTCTCCAAACTAGTGGAGTTCCTGGACACGATTTTCTTTGTTCTTCGAAAGAAGACCAGTCAGATCACCTTCCTTCATGTCTACCACCATGCCTCGATGTTTAACATCTGGTGGTGTGTTCTGAACTGGATACCTTGTGGTCAAAGTAAGTCCTTTTGGTAACTCTTGGTTCTGAGAAACGAGTCTCTCAAGAGCACCAGCACAGCTCTGAGTCCACCCAGTATGTGCTGACTAGGAGATATGGGAGCCCCTAAAGTAATGTTCTTGTCACCACAGGAAGCAACATTTGCAGGTGGCTGTTTGGTTTCTGGATTCTTATGTTGGCAAAATCTGAGCGAGACCTTAAATTTAAAAACTGATTTCTTTACCATGCACCAATTGTCGGATGGGCAGAGAGGCACAGGCCTCAGCCAGAGCACTTGACTCCATAGAGGGCGGTCCTTACCACTTCAGGCAGCATCTGCCACAGCCACCATTTCACTGTGACACACGTCACCATTTCAGCCCTTAGAGGTTCTTCACTTTACATTCTGGAAAACTAAGAGTTCTCTGCACCAAAAACTAGCTTTCACCTTTTTAAATAGATTTAAGCTAAGTGTGGTGGTTCACACCTGTGGTCCTAGTGCTTAGCAGGCTGGGGTAGGAGGAGCTTCAACACGGCAAGACCCTGTCTTAAAACACATGTCCATGCCTGCCTGTATACACGCACACATGTACACATGTAGCACAGTAAACTAGTGCGGTCACTCATATCACATACTTTGTGTGGAGCAACAGCTCCATGAGGTAGTGTTGACCCTGGCTTTACCTGGAGCACTGTGGTGTGAGGTAGTGTTGACCCTGGCTTTACCTGGAGCACTGTGGTGTGAGGTAGTGTTGAGCCTGGCTTTACCTGGAGCACTGTGGTGTGAGGTAGTGTTGACCCTGGCTTTACCTGGAGCACTGTGGTGTGAGGTAGTGTTGACCTGGCTTTACCTGGAGCACTGTGGTGTGAGGTAGTGTTGAGCCTGGCTTTACCTGGAGCACTGTGGTGTGAGGTAGTGTTGACCCTGGCTTTACCTGGAGCACTGTGGTGTGAGGTAGTGTTGACCCTGGCTTTACCTGGAGCACTGTGGTGTGAGGTAGTGTTGAGCCTGGCTTTACCTGGAGCACTGTGGTGTGAGGTAGTGTTGAGCCTGGCTTTACCTGGAGCACTGTGGTGTGAGGTAGTGTTGAGCCTGGCTTTACCTGGAGCACTGTGGTGTGAGGTAGTGTTGACCCTGGCTTTACCTGGAGCACTGTGGTGTGAGGTAGTGTTGACCCTGGCTTTACCTGGAGCACTGTGGTGTGAGGTAGTGTTGAGCCTGGCTTTACCTGGAGCACTGTGGTGTGAGGTAGTGTTGAGCCTGGCTTTACCTGGAGCACTGTGGTGTGAGGTAGTGTTGAGCCTGGCTTTACCTGGAGCACTGTGGTGTGAGGTAGTGTTGAGCCTGGCTTTACCTGGAGCACTGTGGTGTCTTGTTTTAGTCCTACTTTACTTTTTTTTTAGTTTTTAAAAATTTTATGTTGCCAGGTGGTGGTGGTGACGGCATACACTTTAATCTCAGCACTCAGGAGGCAGAGCCAAGTGGATCTTTAAGTTTGAGACCAGCCTGGTCTACAGAGTGAGATCCAGGACAGGCACCAGAACTACACAGAGAAGAAACCCTGTCTTGAAAAAACAAACAAAAAAAATTGTGTGTATTGGTGTTTTTCCATGGGTGTCAGGTACTCTGGAACTGGGGTTACAGACAGTTGTGAGCTGCCATTTGGGTGCTGGGAATTGAACCTGGGTCCTCTGGAAGAGCAGGCAGTACTCTTTACCACTGAGCCATCTCTTCAGCCCCCCTCCCTGCCACTTTACTGACTGTAAACAGTTGATGATGTCTTTCTCTATGATGACTTCACAACCCATAGGGAGTGGGGTAGGGTACTCACTTGTGACTGAACTAAAGAGAACAGAACTTTTATTTAAATCATCATGTCCCCATGACTTTGAAAATATTCTATGAAAAACTAGATGGGACAAAACAAGAAAAAGTGTTTTTAGAGAGCCGAGTATATGCTCACCGATGGAGCACTTGCTTAGTATATACAAGAATGCTCCATGCCAGTACCACAAAGAAGTTGAGTGATGGCCTTTAAAAAGTTTAGAATGGGTGTGGTGGCACACACCTTAGGAGTTGGGGTCTTGTGTCGGTGATGGAAAGTGCCAAGGATATGTGGGATGCAGATACCCCTTGACACACCGAAGAGTCAATTCCGGTAAACCCACCGTGAACGGAAACTACCCTGAGTGAAAACTGCGTGTGGTGCGCATAGCCCACTGAGCACCCCGTCATGGTCTCAGTGCAGGGTTCATATCAAACGGCCTCATCTCCTGGTTGCAGTACGGAATGAGCTGCAGTCATTTCCATCACCTGCCATCCAGAGAGCACTAGACCACTGTTACTAGAGGTCAGCAGTCAGGGCTCAAATTTCGGTTTCTACCAAATGTGTATAATTTGGATCCAATCATCAAGATGAAAGATCATGAATAGAGCCATCGTTGGTTGCCTGATATCCCTGGCTGTCAAGGTCCAAGTGAAACTTCCAATGCAAGGGATGGAAGTGCACAGAAGACAGATGGCCTTTACACTCAGATGACAGGCTCCCGGGGGGCCTATAGGCGCTAAGGAAGATTAGTGAAGGTCACAGGAGAGTTTTTTGAGGAGTTGGGTTTTTTTTTTCCAGTTTTGACAGTTTCATTATGCATTTAAAAATCACATTGCACTATTCAGAGATGGTCCTGTGAATATTTGTGTGCTGTATCTCCAAGATGATTACAAAAATTATAAGTACAGAGCTTCTCAGACATGAGAACCCAGATGGGCAAATCTCATCTTGGCCTGCTGAGTACTCCCATTGTTGGTTCCCCCCGCCCCCCAAGGAAACCCAAGTGTCATAGCACATACTGGCCAATATTTGCTGAAAACTTACTGTACGCATCACGCTGTTGGTTTTGTTTCCAGTTATCTAGGTTACTGATGTAGGGTGAGAAATGGGGACTAAGGAACTGCAACTAAGAAGTAGGCCGCGCTCTTTAGTTCAGACAATGCAGCACAAGCACAGTCTCTCAATCCCACCACAGCTTTCAGTGGTTTCAAAATGAGAAAAGAGCTTACACACAAACACATTCAAGACATAACAAACCACTAGGCAAGTACTCCTAGTACTAGGCAAGTACTAGGCTCTGTCACCAACATGGCTTAATCAAGGTTTAGGCAAAATAAAGTCAATTCTCCTGTAGTGGGACCAGACTCAGGTTCACCTTTCTCTGCCTCCCTGCTTAGCTGGTAAGAATAACCGCTGAAGAGACAGTGAGTCCTTTGCAGATACAGAGTAGCTGGCTTGGCTGGCTGAACGTCTCTCCTGGATTACACCTCTGTCTAGGAGGTTTTACTGAATCCTGGAATGACGGCAGCAGTTAGAGATCTCTCCATGAATGCTATTGCATGATTGTCTATACCTGTTAGCACTTTTCAGTCAGGATAGATAACGAGGAAGGACAAGTGCCTCCCTTTCTGGGAGTACTAACTCACATACTCCACTGTCCTAGGCTTCTTTGGACCAACCCTGAACAGTTTTATTCATATTCTCATGTACTCCTACTACGGACTCTCTGTGTTCCCGTCCATGCACAAGTACCTTTGGTGGAAGAAATACCTCACCCAGGCTCAGCTGGTATGTTGCTCTTCCTTTGCTTCTCCACGTGCCTCACAGACAGGGAAGGAACAGGCTTTTCGGGCTCTGTGACTAGGCTGCCTTTTATCTTAATGTGGCCTCGAGGAATCATACTTTGGCCACTATAACATCTTTGTGTTTGCAGTTAGTGGAAATTTTCTGGTTTGAAATATAAACATTTTTGAGTTAATGTAAAACTTAGATCATTTTTTAAATTAAAATAAACTTAACTACTTTTCCATCAGAAAATAGACAAATTTATATACTTACATAATTTCAAATAAAGTCTCTGGGCAGGGTAGTGGACTATTGGGGTCTTTTCCTTGATTTGCTTCTGCAGAATATAGCAATGGACAGTAGCCGTGTGTAGACCAATGGGGCCTCCCTCCCACGGGACCTGTACTCAGCTGCAGCCCTCTCTCTTGCAGGTGCAGTTTGTGCTGACCATCACGCACACCCTCAGTGCCGTGGTGAAGCCCTGTGGCTTCCCCTTCGGCTGTCTCATCTTCCAGTCTTCCTATATGATGACCCTGGTTATCCTGTTCCTAAACTTCTATGTCCAGGTAAGGAAGGTGTAAATGCTCAGGCCTGAGCGACAAGCTGCCCCAATGTACGGTGTCTCTAAGATAATGGGACGCCAAGGAGGAAGTGAAGGGTACCCTCCTAACCCTTCTCCCCACATCCTCCTCCAAGAACAGCCCGCTAACAGTCCAGTTGGCCTTTGCTGAGAGCTCGTTCTGAAAGACTAAGTTACATTATATCTGCACCTGTGTTTGCCCCCACCGCCACCCAGATCTGATGTCGGAAAGCCCAACAGGTGTAGTAACACAGAGCCAGGAAGCTTGAGTGGAGAACAACTTGACAATAGTGTTTCATGTTTAATAATGAATTCAGTGAGCCTCTGTCAGCTGCTCTGAGATATGGAGGCAGTGTTCATTTGGGGAAATTCCTTCAAGGCAAAACCAGCATGGACGGACAGGGGGGCATGCTGGCTCTCACTCTTTGTCAAGTGACATTTTCTTTTCAATTAACAATTGAGATGAGAGCATCCTGCACAGTGACTTTGTCCTAAGAACCCACACAGGCTGGGGCAGCAGAGGCTCAGGTGGCTGTGAATTTTAAGTGGTGGGGCTGAGGAAGTGGAAAGGCTGCTTCAAACCCAAAAGAAAACCCATAATTTGTGTTCAAACAGTCCTTTTGAAATTCTAGTCAACTGTGTTTTCGTCTCCAGACAATTGCTCTCATTTTTTAGTTTTTGTTCCATAGTGGACCTTTGACAGCTTTTCAGAGTGTGTGTTTTTGAACTGGACTGGCTGACCTTTGCCCTTCTAACAGATCAGTCTCCTATGAGGATGTCTAAAGAAAGATGCATTGGTGGAACCGAACAGATCCTCAAGGGAATAGCATAGACTCACCATACCCGGCAGTGGTAGGCAATGGCTACCAAAACTATCTCTACACACTGCTTCAGACTTGATACCATTCCAGTTTTGACCCTTGTTAATGCCATCATTGCTTTTTAAAAATGTAAAAATGCTGTTATCCTAGCACTGAAGAGGTAGACACAGAAGATCAACAGTTCAAGGTGATCATGGGTAGCAAGTTGGAGACCAGCCTGGGTGGAATGAGACCTTGTCTCAAAAAATAGATAAATAAATAAAAATGAGGTGACAGATCAGGTATTTCATCAGAATGAGAGAGCAGGACATAGAAGGCCCGAGTGGAGTTCTGTGGCAGATGACATAATTAATATGCATGAGACTCTGCTTTCCATCTTCAGCACTAAAGAGAACGTTTAAAATCCTTCCAGAATCAGGTAATGTTGTAATTACAATCTCAGAATAAAAAAGTAAAATAACAGCTCCTTTTATTTTGAATTTTAAAGGAAGTTATATTTTTCCCAAGTGAATTACTAATATAAGCTGCTTTGCATGCTAAGCAAATTATGATGTAACACAGATAAAGTGAAATAACCTGTGCTGACATTCCTGTATTTGCCTTGGTTTTTACCTGAGCTTTACAGCAAGAGGCTTCAAAACAAACTCACTCTTATTAGGAGGTCCAGTGCCAAGGAAGATTGTGGAGTGCTTTAAATGCATGCTGTGTCAGAGGGTTAGAGACAGTGACTTATTAACCCGTCTCCTCCGCTTTTGCTCCTGTCTACTCTCTGACAGACATACCGAAAAAAGCCAGCGAAGAAAGAGATGCCAGAGCTGCCCGCAGGGAAAGAGGTGAAGAATGGTTTGCCCAAGGCCCACTTGGCCGCAGCTAACGGCGTAACAAACAAGAAGGTGCAATGAACGGAGTGATGGGAAGCATCACAAGTGCAGCAGCCCAACAGATGAGCTTGTTTTAGAGCCAAGACTGAATTGAAAGTTGTCTGTTTTAGCATAAACTAATTCCTTTTGAGTTTGTAAATCATTTGTACCCAGAATGTATTATAATGTATTGCTATTAGGTTACTCTATTAACTGAAGCGATGCCGACCTCTACAAACCTCAGAACAGGTGCAGCGCCCCCTCTCCTGAACTCTTCGTAATGCCTTATTCACGCAGAAAACCGGGAGACACGGGCTTTGTTTTTCATGGCAAGTCTTCAGAGTTAATTTTCTTTAGATTAAATGTGTAAAATAAAATGTTAATTATATTGTAAATGTCAGGGTCTGCTCTAGTCCATGTCAAGCAATAACTGTCAGTGCATAAATCGATGATTAGTCTACTTGCTCCTTAAGGTATCCACCCTAGGAAGCGTTTAAATGGGATCCTTAACAAAAGACAGAATCTAGCATCACCTCTCCCTCTCTCAAGCCAGGGAGGCAGCTACATTTTTAACCACTCTGATTCTAAATTTAGTGACGTAGCAATGAGATTCATTTTTCTTCAACACAGTTTGAAGATTAGTCATTCTATGAACGAACAGCTTCGTGAGCTAGGTACGGTGGCATATACCTGTGATCCCAAGTGTTTGGGTATCGAGACAGCCTGGGCGTCATGGGCACAAGAAGACCTTGTCTCAACCAGAAAACAATTCTTTTGCCAAATCATCATAACTCAGGGGCTTTGGGCAGGAGCTGTCTCTCCGTTTCAATTAGCTTCCTTACTCATACATTCCCGTCTACCTCCCTTGCTGATCTGGATTCAGAGAGTCATATTCTCCATATCAAAAGCTGGGTCTACACATAGCTGCCATGTCTTTTCTGAACAAAGGCTGGAGTCCAGTTGCAGTTCTCCTTGGCACAGAAATGTGACAGGAATACTTGTAAATCATAATCAACAGAGCCAGGGGCAAAGCGGACATCCCATTTTTCAGCTGTTGCTTCTGAGCCTATTCATGAATATTCGCCCAAGTAGTTGCTACCAGTCTTCCTAAGTTCACGTTTCAGAAAACAGAAAAGGATGTGGTCATTTGGAAAGATCCCGTGGGCTGGGAATAAGCCACAGTAAGAGTGCATCTGGCCTTAGCAGCACATGCGTTCTCTGCACAGAGGCAGACTGAGGCCCTGGCCACTTCCTTCCCCCCATTGATGCACCACCACTGTTAAACTGTACCAAGCATGAGACAGGACGTTTCCCAAAACTCACACAAAACATGACTTAGTAACTTGGACTACGTTTCCTCCATTTTAGCGCTATGTGCCTGGGTCGTGGCTCTGGCCTCCAGCACATGGCAGGCTTTTTTTATGTGCCAACAGAGGTGCTGCCCACCCATCTTCCCTCTCTGGGCAAGCTCCCATTTTACTTTTCCCTGTTAAAAATTGTACTGACTTTTTCAACTGAGTATTCCGCCCTTCTCGGTGGTATATTTGGACAAACACTGCAGTCCTTGTGTCCTGTGCCATCCCACACTGTCACTCCTGTTGGACAAGCTCCTCCTGTCTGCTCACCACCTACTCTTCAATGTGTTTGCTAAATGATTTTCTCAAACTGATCTGCTCCCAGGTGCTTCTCCGCCATCTCCAGTGACTCAGACTCGAGCTAGAATGTTATTCTTTCCCAAGCATTGGTTTTAAGGGCTAGCTCTGAGAATGTTATTGTTCTTCTGTGACAAGAGACAAGTTAGCCAAAGGAGCAAACTCCTTGGTGAGGTTGGAGTTCAGTTTTAGTTCTCAGACATGACCTGAAATCTGTCACTGAAGTGAATTCTGGGTAAAAATGAGACAGACCAGGCATCACTGGTCCTTGACCCACGTTACTCTTACTTTGTCAGTGAGGCATCATGCCTGTAGTTGGGATGTTTGCATGACCTCACATCTGTAGAGCACAGAGGACATCATCTTTGTATAGCAGTTCAGTAATGGCAGCTCAAAGTACCAGCCAGGTTAACCCTCCCAGAGCAAGCTCAGTACACCACCAAGCCTTAACCCACTCAAGGGCCAAGACGACACACAGAGCTATGAAACCTGAGCTGAAAAATGGGATCTGGCAAACATTTTAACCCATTTATTCTTAGTGTGAATTTTCTAAAATAGATGTAAAACAAAAAATGTCTATCTCTATAATCTGATAAAACAATTTTCCAAGTAAATTCCCTTTTATTCATGAGAACAGAAATACTTGGGTACTATAAAACCTTAATTTCCCCAGCTTTTAAAATAAAATGGAATATTTGCTGAATGTAATTAAGCATAGAAAATGTCAACCCGTCAGAATTATATTTATACATATTGGTGGATAAGTTCCTGTCTTCCCACATCAGAGAATTATTATTTTTTTACCGAATGGGCAGAATAGCATTTTGTATGTTAGAGACCACTCTACTCTAGTCCTTCCCAACATTCCTGTCATTTAAGAGCGTTAGTAGAGGTCCCCTCTTTGGAAGTGGAGGGTTGTACTTATTGTTTTCCTTTGACAGTACTGCATCTAAAGAGCACAGTATCATGACTGGGGTGAAAGGGAGGCAGAAGCCATTTTTCTTTTAGATAAAAAGCATTCTGTGTGATTGTTGTATAATAAATTGATTTTTATGCTAAAACGCGTTGCACTTTTTCTTATTTGGCTCAAAGAAACTAAAATGTGGGCCTATGTGGTATGCCAAGTGGTCTGTTATTTGGGGATTATTTTTACCAATGTGATATTTCAGTGATTAATCTTAGATTCTTAATTCATATCAACAAGCAGTGGGACACTATGTGACATTATTAATGCAGCATTTATATACCAAGTCAAACTAGCTAAGATGTTCATCACTCACAAGGAAAACTGAATACCGATCAATCAGAATCTGTTAGAAACTACTAACTATTTAGTATATCAGTATACTCTGCTGTATGTGTACTATATATACTACACCATCCAATGGGGGCACAAATGACATTAGTTACAAATACCCTGGGTACCTTTACAGTGTCTTCCTAGGTGGAAGAAGTGGCCACTTCACCTCAGGAGCTGAAGCAGGGTCACCATCTACCATTTGTCACACAGAGGCTACAGTCTCCAACATGATGGCGATCACAATGCACCAGCATGAAGGTAGCCTCAATAGACATGTTCAAAGTCTGACCAAAGTCACCTACATCCCAAGCTAGAAATGGGTGGGGCAGGAGAGTTAGGAAGATGGGGTGAGGGGGTGGGGACGAGGGCAGAAGGGACTTGGAGTGGATGAAGGCTAGAGTTTAGGGGAGGGTGATCATTTTAAAGGGCCTCCTTTCATGTCATTATTTTAAGATGTGGGTGGGATCATCTCAATAAACATAAAAGGCTAGGCAGGATGCAATCCCAGCACAGAGGAAGCTAAGGCAGGAGGATTGCTCTGAGTTAAAGCCACTCTAGGGTTTAATATGCTGGTTCCTAGAAATTTTTGGCTATGGAGTAAGACTTTGTCTCAAAAAAAAAATAGACCCAATGTTTCTATGAGAAATTAGCTATTGCAAATTAAAAGAACTATAATGCATACCAATGTCTCCTTGGTGCTTCATTTAAAGGAAAGTTCAGCACATGGTTTGGTGGTTGCAGGCCTTCTTCCAAGTCAAATGACCTTCGCATATCTCAGCTCCTTTCTGACACATGCAAGGAAACATTCTCTCCTAAAGACTACAGTCATCTAACTCTTCCTTGCCATCCAGTAAATGTGACATGGTTATGGGGTGGGGCTGTATACGTCATTTTCAACAAAGTACAAATGCTTTAAGGTTTCACAACCTCCTACAACCATGTCTTGAGCTGAGAACCCACTACTCAAACACATTAACCTATGGGAGACATTGTATATCCGAGTCATACCAAAGCCTTGATTTTTTTCAACCCAGTTGTGGTAATATATTGTGTACCTTAATAAACTGCCTGAAGATCAGAGAACAGAACAAGCCACTAAATTAAACATAGCGGCCAGGCAGTGGTAGCACACATCTTTAATCTTAGCACTGGGAGACAGAGATCCATCTGGATCTTTGTGAGTTCAAAGCCACCCTGGACTACATGAGATTAACTCAGTCTAGAAGAGAAAGAGAGCCAGGCAGTGATGGCACACACCTTTAATCCCAATACTTGGGAGTCACACACCTTTAATCTCAGCACTTGAGAGCTCATGCCTTTGCTTGGGAAGCCACACGCCTTTAATCCCAGGAAGTAATGGCTGGCAGAGAAAGGTATATGAGGCATGAGGAGAAAAGAACTAGAGGCTTTTTCACCTGAAGCCCTTTTGGCTGGAGCTCTTTCAGGCTGAGGAGTTGGTCAGGTAAGAGGTGGTGGCTGTGGCTTACTCTGCTTCCTTGGTCTTTCAGCTTTCGCCTCAATATCAGGCTCTGGGTTTTTATTATTATTATTATTATTATTATTATTATTATTATTATTATTATTATTGAAAGACAATTTTAGAATTTGTGTTACACCCAGGTTAGACTTAGATTAATGGATTAACTCTGAAATTTCATATTCAGTAAAATATTTTCTCAAATCTATGCTGTATAGTGCTGTGTGGTGTACTAGAGCTACAGAATGATCCAGATGAATATGTGCCCTTAGAGTCATAGTCTAGGAGAGACCATTTAGTTCTAAAACTTAGAAATGGTTTACACCAAGACAACATTCCAGAAGGAATTAATGCTGAACTTGGTTTTAGTAGTTGAGGAATTCAAACAAACAAGGAAGGAATTTTATATCACAAGATTCCTGGGGACTCCATCTATGTAGCTATGGGGTTGTAACCACCCATGGCAGGGTGCAACTTTTCAGTGATACAGCTTATGTTGGGGTCACCCATTCACTTGCCCATTGTACCAAGGAGACTCCATGCCTGAGAAAGTTAAGCCCCACCTGTCACCCAGGTAAGGGCTGCACATCTGTATGTCTCCAGTCCTGCCTGCCCAAGAAGCTCCCTACACCATGAGTCAACCCAACGAGGTGTGTCCAAGAGGCTGCAGCCTCAAAGCACTATGATAAACACAGTGTATCCAGAGAGCTTAAGTCTCAGCCATTGCCCCAGTGCTGTTAGTGTATCTTCAGGACTTGATTCCCTACCACATACCATTGCCTGGAAGAGCACAGCCCTGTCAGTCACCCTGTGAGGCTAATGTGTCCAAAACATATCATTTCCACCCATCACCAGGAAGAACAGAGTACCCAGGAGGTTCTAGTCCCACCCATCGCTCAGGTGAGTTCAGTGGGCCCACAAGTTCCACTGCCTCTTCCTACTATCTCTCCAGGGATAACAATAACCTAGTATATTGCCAACAGTTTAAATATTTGCTCTGAAAGAATAAAAATCAGTCAAAATAATAAAACATAATAAATTCAACAAATGACCCAGCTCCCTTCACAAAAATACAAAAATAAAAAAAAAATATCAAGGAAATCCAGCTCCTTCCAAAATTAATCCTATAGTAATGGCCTCCAATGCTAATGAGTTAGATGGAATCCCAGAAAAAGAACTTAAAATAAGGATTATAAATATATTCAAATAATACAAAGAAAAAAAAACTCTTAAAAGTACCCCAAGAAAACATGACACTGAATGAAATAGGAAGGCTAGTATATGATAGGAAAGAGGAACTCAAAAAAAAAAAAAAAAAAAAAGCTGGGAACCAAATGGAAATAGTGAAAACAAGTCAAATAAAAATTGTGTATAAAGCTTCACCAATAAGATAGATCAAGAGGAGGATAAAACAGATGGACTTGAAGACAAGGTGGGGATTTGGGACATTCCAATAAAGACAGAGATTAATTGGTCAAGAGGCATGGACAGAACTTGTACGCCACACAGGATACTCTTCAATAACCACATCATGGGCATAAAAGAAAGTGAATTCCCTTCTAAAGGAACAGCAAGCATTTTAAATTGAAGCCACAGCAGAAATTTCCTTAAATTAGGCAAACAAAACAACAACAAAAACCACCTGTGTAGACACTGGAGGTATTTAGAACAGAGACAGACAAGACCAGGAAAGGGCTTCCCTCTTCATGTCATAATTAACTCGCTTAAATACTGAGAAAGAGAGTAGAGTAATCAAGGGAAGCAGCAGTTCACATGACAGAGGCAGGCCTGTCAGAGTGACCACAGACTCTCAACAGAAGCTAGGAAAGCTGCAGTGGTCTGCAAGGCTTGGGATGATGCAGGAACGGGGAGGCTCTCGGGATGATGCAGAAGCTGAGAGGCTCACGGAACGATGCTTTTCAAGTTTTGAAAGACAACAACTGCCAGTACAGACTACTATACCCAGCAAAGCTATCAGTCATAATTGAAGGAGAAAGACTTTCCATAAAAAAAGTAGGCTGAAGGAATTTAGGACCACTAAGCCAGCTGTATACTGAAGATACTTGAAGGAACTTTTTACTGAGGAGAGACACAAACACATCCATGGGGTCTCAGAGAAGAATGAACCACTCTTGAATAACAGTTAAGCAAAAGAGGAATAGAAAACACCAAATAATACAAAGTCAAGAAGATGATAGGAAATTATATGTATACACTGAACGTGATAGAAGAGAAAGTGGGAAATAGTCTTGAGCACATTGGCACGGGGACAACTTTCTGAACAGGACACTAATAGCACAGACACTAAGATCAACTCCTAAGAAATGAGACCTCATGAAACTGGAAAGTTTCTGTGAGGCAAAGGAAACTGTCTATAGAACAAAACGGCAGGCAGCCACTCTTGATGACCCAGTGAAAATGACCTTTCCTTGTGACTTTGCCAGTGTCAGTTATCTGACAGTGAGTGGCACATATAAGGAGTCATCTGGATGCCCTTTGACCCCAGCCCCCAGAAAAGTCCTTACCATCTACAGTCACATATCACTATGCATCCTAGCTTCTTCCATATAAGCTAAACTCAAGGGTTTTCTAGAAAATAGTGTTCAAATGTGTGTCCCCCACTTAAAGGAAGTCACATGTACTCTCTAGGTGTCTATCACTAATAGCAGTGAAACCCACAAAATATTGTCATCAGAAGTGATGAGCCTTGAACTGGATGTGCCTAAATGAAGTAAGAGCAGTTAACCTCATTAATTGATCTTTTTTGAAATATTTTATTTTTAATTGTATGTGTGTGCATGTGCACACACATGCATGCACACTACTCATTCATTTTCTGTACCTAAACATATATGTGCTCCTTAATAAATGGGACCTCACGAAACTAAAAAATTTCTGTAAGGCAAAGGATGCCATCAATAGGACAAAACAGCAGCCTACAGAATGGGAAAAGATCTTCACCAACCCCAAATCCAACAGAGGGCTGATTTCCAAAATATATTTTAAAAAAAAAATCAAGAAACTAGATATCAACAAACCAAATAATTCAACTTTAATATGGGGTATAGATCTAAACAGAGAATTCTCAATGACTGAGAAATATTTAAGGAGATGTTCAACATCCTTAGCCATCAAGGAAATGCAAATCAAAACGACTGTGAGATTCCACCTTACACCTGTCAGAATGGCTGAGATCAAAAACACTGACAACAACTTATGCTGCAGAGGATGTGGAGCAAGAGGAACACTCCTGCATTGCTGGTGGGAGTGCAAACTTGTACAGCCACTTTGGAAGTTCATGTGGCAGTTTCTTAGAAAACTAGGAATCAGTCTACCTCAAGGCCCAGCTATACCACTCTTGGGCATATACCCAAAGGATGCTCATTCATACCACAAGGACAGTTGCTCAATTATGTTCATAGAAGCTTTATGTGTAATAGCCAGAACCTGGAAACAACCTACACAACCCTCAACCAAGGAATAAATAAATGTGGTACATTTACACAATGGAGTATTACTCAGATATTAAAAACAAGGACACCGGGAAATTTGAAGGCAAATGGATGGAACTAGAAAAAATCATCCTGAGTGAGTTATTCCAGACCGAAAAAGATAAGCATGGTATCTACTTACTCATAAGTGGACATCAGCTGTAAAACAAAGGATAACTATGCTACAATCCACAGACCCAGAGAGACTAGGTAATAAGAGGGGTTTATGGGGGTGGGGAACCCAGATCTCCCTGGGAAGGGGAAATAGAAGAGATTTTGTGAATGGACTGAGCACAGGTGGGGATGGGAACATGAGCCATCAGGTTGGGGTGGGGAGATTACTAAAAGAGACTACTGGATGGGGGGGGGGTTGGTGTTAGGTAAAAAACTGGCACAAAGGAATCTCCCAGGAGTCTACAAGGATGACTCCAGCTAAGACTCCTATCAATAGTGGATACTTGACCTGAACTGTCCATCTCCTGTAACCAGGCAAGACTTCAAGTAGAGCAAGTGAGAAATCAACCCAGCCACATAACCTTTGATCTACAGTCTTTCCTGCCTATGGGATGTGCTGGGATAAGGGTGGCCTAGAGATAAGTGGCCAATGAATAACCTGTCTAGCCTAAAACCCATGCCAGGAGAATCCAGCCCACCTGGAATACCAGGACCTGCAGGCTGGATGACCCAGAGACCTAGGATAGAACCAAACATGATTGGAGGGGGAAAATGTCAATGTAATGATGCCTAACAATATTCTGTTATACACTTAGATTGGTGCCTAGCCCAATTGTCATCAGGTTTCATCCAGTAACTGATGGAAACAGATGCAGACCCACAACCAAACATTAGGCAGAGCTCTGGGAATCCTGCAGAAGAAAGGAAGAAAGGATTGTAGGAGCCAGAGGAGTCAAGGACACCACAAGAAAACTCACAGAACCAACTCACCTGGACTCATAGGGTCTCACAGAGTCTGAACCAACAACCAGAGAGCCTACATGGGACTGACCTAGGCACTCTGTAAATATATTACAGTTGTGTAGTTTGGTCCTCTTGTGGGACTCCTAACAGTGGGAACAGGGGCTGCCTATGACTCTTTTACTGGCTTTTGGGACCCTACTCCTCATACTGGGTCACCTTGCCCAACCTTAATACATGGGAGGTGCTTAGTCTTACTGCAACTTGATATGCCATGTTTTGTTGATGCTCATGGGAGACCTGCCCTTTCCTAAACAGAAATGGAAGAGGAGTGGATTGGGGGGGCGGGGGACAGAGGGAAGGTAGAGGAGAGGGACTGGGAGGAGAAGAGGGGAAACTGCAGCCAGGTTGTAAAATCAATAAGTAAATAAATAAATTTATTTAAAAAAACATGTACTCTTATAAGCAAAACCTTATGGCACTAAATGCAGTAAAGCATACTTCATTAAAAGTTATAAAGAAAAAATACTCAACAATTCAATTAGGATCACATACATTTGTATTAGAAAAAAACTACAAATTAATATGGTCCCTATAACATAACTACTTTATATTGAGAACATACTGTTCAATGCACTCTCTACTGATCCAGTCATAAGCCATCTGACATTGTGAGTGGCTTTAGATTATATGGGCTTTGTTTAATTTCTTTAAAATAAACTCAATGCCCCACTGTACAAGCAGCCCTCTACAGACAAACTTCAATGGAGACTTAGTAGTGATCTCAGGAGGAATATTTCTCCTCTACTGAGCACATGCTTTGGTAGAGGGCTAGAGACGTGGAAATATCTGAAGAGCCTAGTGTGTTCCCCTTATAATTTCATGTCAAACTGTTCTCATCCAATTCTGTTTCTAGGTGATTTTTCCTTTATGAAATAAGCCCTATGCTGATGCTGCTGAAGTTCTAGTTCCTGTAAAACTTGAAGGCATTTCTCAAATTAAAATAAAGTTTACTCTTTTTAAATTGAAAAGTAGACACTTGAAATTGCTGAACATCTTGGGTTTTTCTATTACTGGACCATGTTTGAATAAGAAGCTTAGTTTCAATGAACAAATGGGTAATATGGTACACGATGTGAACCCGCCCTAACTCAGCACCTGCTAAGGGCTGTATGCTGCTGAGCATAGCTCTGAAGGACAGCTCTTGGGCCAAGGCACCACAGACTGCATCTCCATATCTCCCATCTCAGGCTATTTGTACCTGTTGGAAAAGGAAATGGAGAATAGTGATTAATCGAGGCACAAGCATCGTACCTCTTGGGCCCTTGGAACTCACAGTCAACAGGATCGTCACTCCTTTTGGAGAGCCACGTCCATGGCTCTGGTATTCTGGGAAGCCACAATCTTAAACACGGCCCTCAGTTCTATGCTTAACTGTTAGTAAGAAAGCAGAGAGAGTGGAAACCAGATGGGGAGCCAATCAGCATGCTTGGGCAAAAGAAGCGACTAAGGACTATACTCCACATCCTGTGACTGACCACATTCAATGCACTTATCCGAACACAGCTATTTTGTAGATGAACTTATTACGTGATATTTTTATGTATGAGTTTTTGCTTGCATGTATGTCTGAACACCACATGTGTGCAGTGTCCAAGGAGTCCAGAAGGAGGAATCAGATCCTGAGACTGGAGACACAAATGGTTGTGAGCCTCCATGTGGGTGCTGGGATTGAACCTGGATTCTCTGGAAAGCAGTTAGCGCTCTTAACCATTGAGCCATCTCTCTAATCCCATGTTGTTATTGTTTTAAATTTTATGGGTTTGTGTGTGTGTGTGTGTGTGTGTGTGTGTGTGTGTGTGTGTGTGTGTGTGCGCGTGTGTAACATATACAGAGGCTGGAGAACAATTTTCAGGAGTCTTTCATTCCACCATGTGGGTTCCAGGGATTGAACTCAGGTTTTCAGGCTCAGGGGCAAATGCCTTTACCTACTGAGCCATCTCACTGGCTTAGAACCTTTTTGATATGGTAGGAATGTGTCTGCACGCTAATCTGCCGCTGTATCTCCATGCTTAGTGCGGCATTTGATAGATTGCGGCAGGCACTCGATTATAAAGGCTGAATGACTGACCCAAGGGCCTAATCGTAGGGTCGGAGGAAGCTCAGAGCAGAAAGGTTGTAGAAAGCATCAGGGTTCTTCAGTGCCTGATTCACAAGGACTGAACAATGTCCATTTCTGTACCTACCTGAGGGGTGCAGTCATAAAGCCAGGCTTTGACTTTCCTTATGAAGACTGAGTTGAGCTAAACCTGGAAGAAATAGATCCATCACTTATTACATTCATATCAGGCACGTTAGAAACAAGAACATGTATCTGTGTATGTATCACAGAGTGGATTGCTACATGACAACGGCTGAGGAGGGTTTGTGACAACCCAGTCACTATCTTTTTATTATTATTATTATTATTATTATTATTATTATTATTTTACAACACCATTCAGTTCAACATAATAGCCACAGATTCCCCTGTTCTCCCCCTCTCGCCCCCCCTCCCCCCAGCCCACCCCCCATTCCCACCTCCTCCAGATCAAGGTCTCCCCCAAGGACCGGGGTCGACCTGGTAGACTCAGTCCAGGCAGGTCCATTCCCCCCCTCCCAGACTGAGCCAAGTGTCCCTGCATAAGTCCCAGGATTCAAACAGCCAACTCATGCAACGAGCCCAGGACCCGGCACCAATGCACAGCTGCCTCCCAAACAGATCAAGCCAAATGACTGTCTCACGCATTCAGGGGGCCTGATCCAGTTGGGGGCCCCTCAGCCTTTGGTTCATAGATCCTGTGCTTCCATTCATTTGGTTATTTGTCCCGGTGCTTTATCCAACCTTGGCTTCAACAATTCTCGCTCATATAAACCCTCTTCTTTCTCACTAATTAGACTCCCAGTGTTCCACCAGGGGCCCAGCTGTGGATGTCTGCATTCAGATTCCTCAGTCCTTGGATGGGGTTTATGGCACAACTATCAGGGTGTCTGGCCATCCCATCACCAGAGTAGGTCAGTTCCTGCCGTCTCGCTACCATTGCCAGCAGTCTTTTGCGGGGGTATCTTTGTGGATCTCCGTGGGCCTCCCTAGCTCTCTGCTTCCTCCCCTTCTCACCTTCTCATGTGGTCTTCATTTACCATGGTTTCCTATTCCTTGTTCTCCCTCTCTTTTCTTGATCCAGCTAGGATCTCCCACTCTCTTTCCCTCGACCGTCGCCCTTCATTGTTCCCACTCATGACCAGGCTGTTCATGTAGATCTCGTCCATTTCTCCGTGTCTTTTTTTGGGGTCCCGTTTTCCTCACTGGTGATGTGAGTAGCAGTCCAGTCATCCTTGTTCCACATCTAGCATCCTCCTATGAGTGAGTACTGCCCAGTGCCTTCTTAGCGCAGTAGCCAGTCACTATCTTTTATCAACATAAAAGGTTCATTTATATTTCCCCTTGGGTCTATTTTAGGAATTGTCTCTCCAGTATCACTAGTGCACACATATGAGGCATTCTACAGTCACCACTCAAATCCTTAACTCCTTGAAGCTGTAGGCTAGAGGTCAAAAATCTAGTTTGAGGGGTCCTTGGTATATCCCCAGGGAAAGAGAACGCTATTATTGAGATGACACCTCAAGGGGGAAGTGGACACTGGATACCTGTGTGATCTTGACCGAGCTACCTAACCTCCTGAAGGGATACTAAACATTGAGCACCCAGCCCAGAGCAGTGAGCTCAGCCATCACTCAGTGTGAGCTAAAAGCCAGCATCCTTGTCTGCCATTTGCAAACCAGGGGGCAGGGTTTTGTTTTTTGTTTTTTGTTTTTGTTTTTTGTTTGTTTGTTTATTTTGCCTTAGAAAGAAAAGAGAATAAAAGCAAAAGCTTAAGGAATACATTTGGAAGAGAGAGCTGTTCCCTAAGGCATTCCAAACTCCCCAAGGGCCTGAATCAAGGGGATATAAATGTAAACAGTAATTACTATCGAACAATGCTAACTGAAGAGCGGTTTAAGCTGGGAGTGGGGGATAACTGAAATGAATGAGCCTTTCATGTTTTAGAAGACTTCTCTGAGACTTAGAGCAGAGTTGCTTTCTATCAGCTACTCTCAAAGTGTGGGGTGAGGAGCCCATAAGGAGCCAGGGGTCCTGTGAGGTCAAAACTTTGATAACAGTGGAGGTAACCTTAACACGTTATTTGCTTTTCCCACTACCGCAACCGCGCCACCATGAAGTGGTCTGTCCTAGCTGCCCCAGGACTCAGAAGCAGGTACAAGATGAGGAGAGACAGTGGTATGGTCACTGACCAGCTGTCTGTGCCCCTGTGAGCCCCTCACCCATGTTCCTGTACAGAGACATGGAAGTAGAAGGGAAACTAGGAACTGAGGCGGGGATCAGCAGGAACAGGATGGGGGTCAAGAAATGTAACAGGAGGAAATATGAGCCAAGTGTGTTCTATATGTACGTGAAAATGTCATTTTGGGGCCACAAGGTGATCCAGTGAATAAGGATGCTTGTTATACAAGCCTGACAACCTGAGTTTGATCCCTGGAACCCATTTAAAGGTGGGAGAACTGACCCCACAAAATCATTCCCTAACCTCTAAATGTGTGTGGTGGCATACAAGCTTTGTCCTTCATCATGATACACATATCATAAATAAAAATGTTACGTTTTTGAAATGTCATAATGAGCCAGATGTAGTGCATGCCCTTTTTATCCCAGGACACGGGAAACAAAGGCGGTGGATCTCTATGAGTTCGAGGCCAGCTTGGAACACATAGTGAGTTCCAGGACAGCCAGGGCTCCGTACAGAAACCCTGACTCTAACAAACAAACAACAAAAGATACTTCTAGAAAGAACAGTTTTTAAGGTACCTCAGTGCTTGCTGATCACAGAACGATTGTAAGTTGGCCGACTGCTTCTCCCAAAACTCCTGAAATGGAACAAAGATTTTGACTAAACACTCCATGTTTCCTTTTATTTTCATAGAAAAGGTCGTCTTTATTCCCAGAGACGGGACAAAGGAACTTGCCACAGCATCCTCTTCGAGGTATTTGAGAGCCTGAAGATCTTTCTCCAAGTTGCTCAGCTCCTGAAGAACAGAACTGTGAAAGCTCTCCAGCTTGTTCAGCCTGCCAAACACAAACGCAACAGACTTCATCGGAACCAATTAGGTGTTCTCAAGTTCCCAAGAGAACCTGTTCACCACACAGTCTTGCCTTAAAAACACGTTGGCACCTTCTCTTCCCACCTTTTCATGTTCAGTGACTCTCACTTAGCCCCTGAGAGCAGCCCAGAGGGAGCCACAATGTCATCATTAACTTCATAATACAGGACAGATGGCCCCAGGAAGGAGACTGGATGGCCCCTCCCCTGCCTTCTGCTTGCTTTCCCGTCTGGCCTTGGGCTGCTGAGAGGGCTGTGCTCGGGTAGGTTCACATACTTTTCCTACCTCTGTGTTTTAGCTTCACATTTTCCAGAGTCACCATTCTGTGTCTAACCATCCTATAAATGTCTCATTCTTTGGCATACTGTCTCCCTTTTCCTTTAGGCCTGATGCTCCATATAAACACAGCCCCTGTGGCTTTCTGCTCATTTGGACATAGAATGTTAAAAATCTTTGTCCCAGGGCAGTATTAGAAAGTGATGGAGGTAGGGCCTGGTGGGAGGTTTAGACCATTATGAGCATGCCCCAAAGGTGCCTCGGAGATATGGGGCTCTTGTTTTGATTTCCTAGCTGTCAGTTGAACAGTTTTCTCTGCTTCTCATTCTTGTCATGATACCTTCCCTTACCACAGAGCCGAGAGCGACAGGGCCAACTGATCACAGACTAAATCCTCAGAAACCATGAGTCAAAATATGTGCATACACATGGAACCTAGTTTTATGGCAACAGGGTCTCACTCTACAATCTCGGACTGATCTGAAACTCATTACATATCACAGACTGGCCCAAAACCATGGCAACTCTCCTGCCTCAGCCTCTGAAGTGCTGGAATTACAGGCATGGGCCGCCATGCCTGGATACCTCAGGTATCTGTTAATAATCAGAAAGCTACCTCACAGCTGGCCCTCACAGTTGGCTCTCACAGCTGGCTTTCCCACACTGAGCATGGAGTGAGCACCTGGCATTATTGTTCCGTGTGTGTTAGCTGAGTGGCTATGCAGCTGAGGGTAAGGCCCTTAAAATACAGCAGGATCCAAAATCCAGAGCCCTCTGTGGCTTTGTCTGACCATTGCATTGTATATGTGAAAATTATTCTTATTCAAATAATGCATTTTAATCCCAAGAACGTTTCTATTTCAGCTAAGCAAATGTACATGTACGTACACACACACACACACACACACACACACACACACACACACACACACACTTCATGCCATTCTCTCCACTATGGAACAATCTCTAAGTTCTTTCCATGCCACTCAAATTTTTGTTCCCAAGATCTCATTCAAAAAGTGCCTCCATAGCAGTTGTTCTGAATGGACGAATTACACAGAAATTCACCACTACGCCTCCTTCCTTCTCCACTTCTCTGAAATGTAGGCATCTTGGCACTCGCTACTGACTCAGTCATAAGGGTGATACATAAGAAGATGTATTATATCTTCTTATTACAGCACAACATAACATTTACCCTTCTAATCATGTTTAAGAGGGCACTTCGAGGCACTAGGTTCATTCTTGGTGTTCTACGGCCTCACCATTACACATGTACAAAGTTTTCTTATCGTGAGAAAAACGATCTGCACCAATTAAACAATAACAGCCTCTCCCTGGTCCCCTCTGGTGTTTTCTGTCTCCATAATTTTGACTCAGTCCAGCAGGTGCCTCTCATTTAAGTGGAGCCATGCTATTTACCCTCTAGGACCTGGCTTCTTTCTCTTAGGATGATGTTTACAAGGTTCATCCATGTTTAGCCTGTGTGCACGTGTACGTGTGCGTGTGCGTGTGCGTGTGTGTGTAACAACAATAATCCAAGAAAAAGAGGCTATCCATTTGAGAGAGGCTTGGCATAGAGAGGGGCCCGAGGGTGGAAAGGGAAGGAGAAAGTGGTGTATTTTAACTAAAAACATAAATTTCTTCCCAAGGTTGGATGGCAGTCAGAGGGGTGGACGTATCACACTTTCGTCTGTTTTCACACAGCTCCCTGGGACTGCCCTGTCTTCACAAGTGGATTATCGTTTCTAAAGAAGCCTGTTTCAGGATTGTTCACTGGTAGACACAAACTGGAGGCTGGAGGAGAATGTTGAGCTCTAGCTCTTGTCTTATAGATGGAAAACAAGACACCATGAAGGTTAAAATACACAGGAAGCCTCACATCCCTCACTCACACTGTATCTCCTTAGCCCCCTCTCCCCCCACACATAATAGTCATGAGATAAATGTTGCTTCACTCCCATGACTCTGCTTTTCGATCCATATTTACCTGAACGTGTAAATCTGGTTCCAAAGTCTGACTAGGCAGCCTGGCACTTCCTTTGCCTTCTCCGAAGAAAGTGGAATCTCCTTCTGTTTGAGCTAAAGCCATAACACAAAAAACCAAAATAATCACATCTGGGGTAAACATGGTACATAAGTTAGCTGTGTGTTTACTGTGTTAGACAGATGCCACTGGCACACAGCAATGTTCAAGGGAAACATTCCTGCTGAGAGACCTCAGTAAAGCATCATTCTGTGTCCATTTCAGGCTCGCCTCTGGTTTGGTATGATAAAGAACAAGAGAAACTGGGAAAATCTATGTTCATGCTATTGATACAATGTATTCATAATATATATATATATATAGTATTCATACTATTGATACAATATTAAATTCATACTATTGATATAATGTGTATAATGTGTCCATTATACATTGGCTTATTGCAGAGAGCAGGATTCTGGAGGTCTCCTGAGTTAATTAGAGAAATGTTGGCTGGGTACAATATTTTTCACAAATGTGCTGATACAGAAGTCATTGAGGACTTTCAAATAATAAGACGAGGTCAGAGGAGCCTGAAATTGCTGTGATATGCATCTCACAGACAAGGCTGAGGTGGCTTGTATGCCCAGTGTCTCAAAGATCTGCTGTTACTAAACAGATACCCTCCATCCCCTCTCCCTGGGTCTTAGAGTCTGCTCTCCCACACATGGTTCCCTCCTTCACTTGTTACTGTGGCCAAATCAGTGCCTTCTGAGAATGCCACCCGTGAAACCAAGCCAAGAACATTTGGTCTCACTGGAGAGTAGTCTTTTCAATACAAATTACAATTCAGAGTGGCGATAAAAATCAGTGACCACAGCCAAGATGAATGCCCCGCCTCACACTCGGGAGACCTTCATACACGAAGGGTACTGTACTCCAGAAGAATGAAAGGAACTTGGTACTTTAAATTCCGAACGAGCTGAGTTTTCTTTCAGTGGCCTCTTTGCCCAACTTTGTTGAGAGTTACAGTTGACAAGCTGAAAGCATGGGACTGGAGAGATCGCTCAGTCCATCTGTGCCTGTTGACCAGTACCTGTCCATTCCCTTCTTCTCCCTGGCCCCTGCTACCCACCCCTCTGCTCTGCCTTCTTGTCCGACTTTTGTAGATATTACATATATCGGTGAGGTCATGCAGTGTTTTCCTGGCTCATTCCACATTTCCTGCCTTCATGGACTGATACCTCAAATTTTCTTTTCAGGTCTCTAGTGAAGTGTTCAAGGGCTGCTTTTAAGGCAGAACAAGTTGCTTTTTCTGGCACATCTTCTTGGGATAAAGTAGAAATACCTGATAAACAAAAATAAAACATTAAAGATAACAAAAAATCCTCAAGTGGACATGCTTGACCTATCTGCTGGCCAGGGGACGGAACAATTGGTCAGAAGCGCAAATATAAACCATACACACCCCCAACTAGCTATTTGGATCTGATTCTGCAACATGGCTGACCCTGGCCATGACCGCCCTAGTTAGCGCATACTGAATCAGTCAGACAAGCACCTCACACTGCCTCCCACCGAATCCACCCTCTTTCAAGTGTTCATTCCATCCCAACCTTCTCAGCACCTTAAATCAGATCAGTTGATACTGTATCTAAGAGCAAGGCTTGGGTATTACAGGAAGTTGTCAAGAACACACAACAGGGGAGACAGTGAAATGGCTCAGTGGCTGATGGCGCTTGTCACCATGCCTGATGACCAGAGTTCAACCCTTGGAGCCCATATGGTACGAGGAGAAAACTGTCACCAGAACGTTGTTCTCCGACACACATGCACTACAACATACATGCTTGTGTACACAAATAAATAACAGAGGGCATAATAGGTTACATCAACGGGGATGGCCTGACAGAATTTCTGGGTGCCAGCCTTGCCTAAGCATATTAGAGATCTCTGTTAAGGATTTGCATTTGCTGACATCCATTTCCTACAAAAACCATAGTAGGTACTTCTAGAATTCACATGAAACATGGACACCACGTGACTTCTGCAAGTCCGCACCAGCGGCTCCAGGAATAGAATGCAGGTTATCTCAAATCATAGCCTTATGCCTCTGGGCTTCCCAGTTTAGCTTCTTAGAGCCCTTCATTCCAGTACATAGCTCTGTCCATCCAGAAAGCTGGCCAAGCTCACATATGCATGCCAGGTCACTCTCTATAAATTGTGTATGCGCACAAATGTAGTAACTGTCAGCTAAGCAGAAGTCTGTTTATAACCTGCGGATCTTAAAGGAGAGCTACAGTGCAGACATCAGAATGCTGGAAGGGGAGGGTGCTTGCTTTTATCTACAATTTGTGTAACAATTTGTTCATCTCAGAAAGAACAGGATGCTTAGCGCATAGGCTGCAGTAGCCCTGGTGATCTTAGAATGTAGCTCTTGTAATTCACATTGGTACGTTAAGAACAGACATAGCAATCATCCCTCCCACAGCTGCCGGCTGAATGCATGGAGTTACCTGTCACAATGGGGGATCCTGGAGCATCTTCTAATCTTGATTGCTTTGGGGCAGCAATACTTCCATCTGGTGTCTCTAAACATAAACAGCACTGTGATGAAACTCTTGTGTGCGTGTTTCTTTTGTTTCAAATGTATCTTGTCCTCTTTTCCTGGAGGATCTCACATGCGTGCCGCTGTATCTGCACTGCTCTGTGTTGATTTGGGTCTTTCTATATCCCTCTTTCCAACCAGCTCTTCTTGTATCCCCAACCTGCCCCCTCTTGCACTCATAACCTCTACAGACACACATGCATAAGAACATCCTACTGAGTCCAATTAGTATTGCATTTATTTTCATGCATTTAGGGCTGACTCCTTGGGATTAGGGTCTCATCCCTGAAGGAAAAAAAATTATTTCTCTTTCCCTCAGCAGCCATTGACTTCCAGAAGCTCCTCCTCGAGGGTGGGCCTAGTGAGGTTTTCCTGCATCTACGATGGTGTGGCAATTGGTATGGTCTTTGCAGGTCTTTGTGCAGGCAGCCATGTGACCACACGTTCATGGGAGCACATCCCTGTCCGGTCCAGAAGAAACTGTCACACAGTATCAGTCCCAGTCTTCAGGCTCTTAAAAACATTTACAACTGCACTTCTGTGATGTTCCCTGAGTCTTAGGAGTAAGAGTTGTGCTGTGGATGTCCCATTTGGGGGAAGGTACCCCCACAGTCATTTATTTATTGAACTATCACTGGTTTTGGACCTCTTTTTTCCAATTAATATCTAACTTTGATGCAACACAAGTGACCCTCATTTCCTTCTCACTACTAGATAGCTTATTATTGGGTGGATGGACCAAGGTCCACCTACACATCAAAGCATTGATGTCTACTGATGCCTGAAGGAGGACTTGGCTACAGACATCCCTTTGATGAGTTTAGACACATTTAAGAATTCTCTGCTTCACAAGGTACAGACAGACTTGCTAAACATAGTGTTCCAAATAAAGCTAGAACAGTGGACAGCAACAATATTTCCAGCTGGCTGTAGCTGTGGCTTTATTTGTGAGTCCCCTTCCCTTCTATTGACCTCTGTGTTTGTGTCATACCATGTTGTTTTTGTCACTGTGTGGAATTACTTGAAGTCGGGTACTGTGATACCTTGAGCTTTGCTCTTTCTCTCTGGAATGCCTTGGTGATGTAGGACTTTTGTGCATCCTTATGAACTTTAGGGTTTTCCCCTGCCCACTTCCATGGAGACTGAAAGTGTGATGGAGCCTGCATTGAATCTGTAGGTCACTTTTATACCTCTTCAACAAATTGTGCTAGGGGGGACAGGGACACACATATAGAAGGGTGAAACCAGACCCTTAATTCTCACTCTCTACAAAAGTCAACTTGAAATGTATGAAAGATGTCACCATCAAATCTGACACTCCAAAACTGCTGAAGAAAAACACGGGGGAAGCACTTTGAGATCTAAGGATGGGCAAGAACTTTCTAAAAGGACTCCGGCTGCCTACAAAATCATAGTAAGAATTGAAGAATGGGATCTCACAAAATCTGAAAGCTTGTGCATAGCAGAGGGAACAATTGAAAGAACAAGGAGATGGCCTACAGAATGAGAGAATATCTTTTCCAGCTAGATATCCAACAGGGGACCAGTATTTAGAAAAAATAAAGAACTCCAAAACATATACAAATAATCCAGTCAATAAATTAACAAAGGAATTTGGTAGATGGTTTTCAAAACATTAAGCATAAATGTTCAGTAAACATGAAAAAACCATGTGACAGCTTTAGTCATCAGAGAAATGCAAATAAAAAACACACTGAAATTCTATCTCATCTCAGACATCAAGCAAACAACAGATACTGCAAGGATAGGGTGGTGTTATTGTCCAGTGTTGGTGGGAATGTATTTAGTGCAACCACTCTGGACACAAGTAAGAGTCCTCAAGACACTAAGAACAGATCTACCATACAACACAGCTATACCATTCTTGGGCCTGTATCCAAAGGAATCTAAATCTGTATACTACAGAGACACCTGGCCATCCATTCAAGCCACCATTCAAAATAACCAAGTTATAGAATGAGCCTACATGTTCATCAACAGATGAATTAACTAAAGAAAATATTGAAGACCCCACACAACTCTGTCCAGCACATCCAGAATTGTGCAGGAATATAAACCAGCTGGGTGACTCTGCCAGACCACCTCTCCTCTATGCTCCAGCCCTTTGGGAGTCTCACAGGAAGGAAAGCTTGACAGGCAAGTTCCCTAGACCCCCACACAGGACCATTTGGAGGTGCACAGGAATGAAGCAATATGGTGAACCCCTCAGATGCCTACTCACACCACCCCAAGACTCCCAGGCTGAGAATTAGTAGCACTCACTTTTATAACAGCCAGGTGCTGTGGGATGGTCTTTCTGTATGCTGTGAATATGTGTTGCTACCATTAATTAATAAAGAAGCTGCCTTGGCCTATGGCAAGACAGGTTATAGCCAGGCAGGAAATCCAAGCAAAGGTACAGGTAGAAGAAAGGTGGAGTTGGGGGAGATGCCATGGAACCCCGGGGGAGCAAGATATAATGGAACACAGGTAAAGCCATGAGACATGTGGCAATACATAGATTAATAGAAATGGGTTAATTTAAGATAAAATAGCTAGTTAGCAATAAGCCTGAGCCTAGACCAAATAGTTGGTAATTAATAAAAGCTTCTGTATATTTATTTGGAACACAGGAAAACTTCTGACTACAGGAAGGCATGACACCCTAACTCACCAGGAAGAGCAACTCACTTTTTCTATCAGTAAGTGGGCCCCAGATCTGGTGCCTCATATCAAACCTTTCTATGTTCAGACCCAGCGGTTGCTTTTCGGTTACCAGTGAATTGGAATCCGCCCACACTCTCCTGTCAAAAGTCAAGGCCAAGCACCCAAAGTAATGACCTACAACTTCTTCAGACCAGATCTAAAGTCAACCAGTATTGGACAATAGCCAAAACTTCCACTCAACAGATGCTGGTCAGTTGTACAACCAGTGAAATAGGTTGTACATGCCCAGGTCACATGACAAAACACAAACTGTGAGAGGCCAGGACATGACTCTCCCCAGAACCAAGAACTATAGAAATCTTTGCCAAGGAGAATTACCTAGGTGAACCCAATGACATGAATCTAAAAAAAAAAAAAAAAAAAGACCAAAGAATTCAAGGAGTTTAAAAGAGGATAAGAAGAAAACAAAGTGTGAATGAACTTCAAGAGCAAAGGAGAAAACTCCGGCTTGAAACCCAAGGAAACACAAATGTATGCTGAATGAAATAAAAAGATAGAAATACTGAAGAAAAGTCAAGTGGACGTGAAGCTGGAATTGAAAAATTCAGTTACTCAATCAGAAATCTCAGAGCAAATCCTAATGGGTAGAAAGGATCAAGCAGAAGAAAAAATGTTGGGACCTGAAGATAATGTAGAGGAATTAGATAATGAAATCAAAGAATATCATTACTTTTTAAAACACATATGAAAGAAACATGCACAAAATGATTTTTATCTGGTACAATCTGAAAATGATGCAGATTAATTTAACTTTTCATCTATTTTTTTTAATGAATTACTCAACCACCTCTGTGTTCTGAATTTTCTAGCTTGTGTTTGAAGCTACTGTTTTCCATGAATGATTCCCGGCTCTCAATCTGAAACACAAAATACAGACATATATATATATAATAGGCAAGTATACATAATTGTAAAACAAGAAAGTGGTACTGTAGCATCTTGTCAACAGAATAAGCCATTGTTTCATGCAAATATAATTTGAATTCTAGAAAATTGAATGAATAGCAAACTGTACCTGAGGTATGTTTTCTTCAACTTCTGGGTGCTCTAAGGAAGACAGACTGTCTGATGAATGAGGACTTAGAAATTCTGAATATTAGAGAAAACAATCCCAGTGAGTAAGTAAAACAAGAAATAAAGACAAAAAAAAGAAATAAAGACAAGTAACATTCTCTGACTGTGCTCTGTATCAAATCTCATTAAAAATTGAGGAACAATCCTAAACAAAATTTGTATGTCTCTCGGGGCATGTATACTTGTTGGGTGTGTATGCCCATAGACAGATAAAAAGAATAGTCAGTCACCTGGGCTTGATCAGCTGCCTCAGTAGCTGCCCATCTGGACTTAAAAGATGGACAAGGACTCTGTCCAACCTGGCTTCTCTCTCCTCTGACTTAAGTTACCTCCTTTATTTCGTTACACTTTCCTGTGTGTGATGACTTGATATGCCCATGCATCATTTACTAATTATTACATCCCAGTTAATTTAACACATCATTCACCACCTCAGAAATTGTTCATCTAAAATGTAAGAGTTGAAAGCATTCACATCTCTGTGTCCTCACCCACATGGTAAACATTACTTTATTTTCTGCTTCTATGATTTTGAAAATTTTTAGGTTCCACATATGGGTAAAGCTCATCTAACAGCATCTCCCCATTTGCCTCATTTCATGTAGTAAAACAGCCTCTAGATTCATCTTTTCCACAAAAGGCAAGACATGGGATGGAATCATATGCGCACCACATTTTTTTTTTTTGTCAACCACAAAAGTGGTCAGGCTTTCCGTCAGCTGTTAAAAGCTTTCCGTTGACGCAGTCTTGTTTACTTCTCCTGCCTGCTTCTGCATATCTAAAAAGTCATTGCCAAGAGCAATGTCAAGGAACAGTTTCCCTCTGCTTTATTTCAAGAATGTTACAGTTCCCTTGTTTTACAATGCAGAGTTGCATAGGCCATTTCATGCAAATCTATCGTATACTTTGAGCACATTGCCCCCATACCCACTTGCCTATTAGTCTCCTTTACATACAACCTTGCTTCTACTTTCATGTCATATGTATGTATGATTTTATATATCCATAAAGTCTAGGACCCACAGACAAGGCAATATATTTAGGGGCTGAAGAGATGATTCGATGGTTAGGAGCACTGGCTGCTCTTCCAGAGGCCCCCAGTTTGATTCCCAGAACCCATATGGCAGCTCACAGCCATCTTTTACTCCAGTTCCAAGAATTCCAACACCCTCCTCTGGCCTCCATGGGGATCAGGTCCACACAGGGTACACATACATATAAGCAGGTAAGACACCCAGACACAAAACAAAAATAAAAATACCATTTGTCTTGTCACAGACTCATAGTTTAATCAGATTAGCTCCCATTGCAGCCATTATCCTGAAAATGACATGGTGTCATGCTTCATGATCAAATTCCTTTGTAAATATACCACACTTTTCTTTTTTAAAAGATTTTATGCATATGGGCGTTTTGTCTGCATGTATGTCTGCACACCAGAAGAGGGCATTAGACCCCATGGAACTACAGTTGTAGATAGTTGTGAGCCACAGTGTGGGTATGAGAATTGAACTCAGGATCTCTGCAAGAGCATGCAGTGATTTTAACTGGTGAACCATCTCTGCAGCCCCTACCACATTTTCTTTATCCATCCCTCTGTTGATGGACACCTAAGTTAGTTCTGTAACTTGGCTATTGCAATTCATGCTGCAATAGTTCCTAATGCAAATTTAATCCATTCTGAGGTCTTCATGGTTTAAAACAAAGGTCTTACTCTATTCTTTTGCATGTAGATATCCAGTTTCGCTCATATCACTCATTAAACACTTTTCTTTCCCTATCATTTAGTTTTGCATCCATGGCAAAAATTAGTTGACTGTATGTGTGGTGTCTGTATTGGATCTAACTGGGCTTTATCTTTTTATACCAACTTTACTTTTTATGGCTCTGTGATATAAAATGAAATGAGGGGGTTTTGACATATGAATCTGAACTCTGTTCCTTCCCAAGATTGCTGTGGCTGTTTTAGATTTTCTGAGGCTTCATAGAATTTTTAGGATTTACTCTTCTATTTTGACAAAGACTGGACATAAACGGCAAATTACTTTGCATGGTGTGATGTTCTTCAAATATCAATTCTTCCAGTCCAGGAGATGAGAGAGCCTTTCATGTACTATTCCCTTCTTCAAATACTTTTGTCAGTGTTTTCTTCTTCTTCAGTATATAGAACATTCATTTTCTTGCTCCATTTGTTCCTACTATATTCCCATTATAAATAGGATCATTTTCTTGCATCATATTTCAGATAACTCTCTACTAGCATAGAGGACAGGACAGGTTTTAAAATTAACATGAATTGTACATATTAACGGAGTTTTGTGATGTTTCTATACATCAAAATAGTATGCATTGATTAAAGCCAACCATCCTTTGTCAACCTTCCCCACCCCACCCCACCCCACATACCTTCCCCAACTTCTAGAAGTCTAGCTTCTACGGTCAAGAAGAATTTAGCTTCTACTAATGAGAAAGGCCACACTGTACTGGTCTCTGTTTGACTTACCTCATATAAATCCTCCAGATTCCACCCATTTTGATGCAAAAGGCAAGATGCTGTTCCTCTCTATGGCTTAATAATACATTTTATATAAATGCTATGTTTTTGCTACCTGTGAAGATTTCTGTTCAGGAGCACCTGGGATGATCCCATGTTTTAGCTCTTTTTTTAAAGTTCATATTTAAGCATCATCCTGAAGGTTTCCCTCTTTGGCATGTTGATTGCATCCCCTTTGATTACAGCCACAGAAGTGGGCAGTTTACCATATGGTAAGTCTATTCTTTGTTTTGTAAGGAACCTCAAATTGGTCTCTGTAACAGCTACACTAATTTGGTATATAAGAGTTCCCATTGTCTACATCCTTGTCAACAGTATTTTAAAATAAGTTGTCATAACTAGGTAAGCTGAGTCCTTGTAATAGTTAGATTTGTTTTGTCTGTGCTAAAGATCAAGCCAGCATACACCATTCAATCCTCTCTCACTGGTCTATAGTCCCCACCACTCAGTAAGGCTTGATATTCATTTCCTTAGTGGCTAATTCCATCACACACTTTTTTTTTTTTTTTTACTGAATCATTCTCACATTTTGCATCCCTAGAATGAAACCAACTTTTTTAGTGGTGTTTTTAATTCTTCTCTCATATATTACATCCTGACTGCAGTTTCTCCTCCCTCCTCTTCTCTCAGTCCCTCTCTCCAACCCCCGCCCCACTCCCATCCACTCCAGGAAAGGGCAGGCCTCCCAAGGATGTCAACCAAACATGACATATCAAGTTGCAGTAAGACTAGGCACATCCCTCATATCAAGGCTGGATAAGGCAACCCAGTGGGAGGAAAAGGGTCCCAAAACAGTCAAAAGAGAGACAGCCTCCACTCCCACTGTTAGGAGTTCCACAAGAAGACCAAGGTACACAACCATAATGTATGTGCAGAGGACCTAGGTCAGACCCATGCAGGCTCCCTGATTGTCGGTTCAGTTTCTGGGAGCCCCTGTGAGCCCAGGTTAGTTGATGCTGTGGGTTTTCTTGTGATGTCCTTTGCAGGGTGTTTACCCACCACCCCTACAGTTCCCCAGAGTTTTCTTGAGTGCAAGCAGCAGGAAATATTAGAAAGATTAGATTGTGGAGATAAACAGAAAATAAAGGATAGCCTCGAGAGGGCCTGTATTTCCAATGAGTCCCGACTGTCTCTGCCCCAGGGTATTTATAGAGATGCCAAGGGGTGGAGCCAAAGACCTCCCCCCAGCACAGCCAAGTGCAGACCATCTCAGACACCTGCACTCAGGCCCGTGGTCCTAATCATCCTCTCTATGCGGACCTGCTGGGTAAAGCCACGAGGTACTTGAAAATGGGCTCACACAGTCCTTAACCCCTCCGACTCCCACAGTCCTTCCTCTCCCTCTTCTGCAGGAGTCCCCAAGTTCTGCCTAATGTTTGGCCATGAAATTAACTCTATAAGGGTGAAAAATCTTGATATGTTGAGTTAACTTGACTTGCTAGTGTGTTGTCACGAATTCATATATAATCATCAGGGATTCGTGCTGGGGTTGGTTGTGTCCTTGTCACGTTTTGGTAACAGGGCAAGGCTGTCATTAATGACAGTTAGGTCACGGTGGTGGCTCGGTGAGGTCAAGTACTTGTCACGCAAGCCTGGAGACCCAAGTCTGGATTCCTAGACACCACATAAAAGGCAGATGTAGTAGCACAAACATCTGTAACCTCATTGTGCCCATAGGAAGATAGGAGGCAGACACACATATGCAGTAGACTCTCAGAACCGCAGGGGCCAGCTAGCCCGATGTCTGCAGCAGTCAAGAAACCCTACGTCAAAAGAGTGATAAGGCCTGGCACCAGAGAGTTCTCCTCTGGTCTGCATGCATGCACACAAATTAAGATAAAGAACAATTGAGAAAGACAACTGATGCCAATCTCCAGTGCGCGCATGTGCACACACACATGCACGTGGGCACACATATTTTTAAGGACTTAGAAATAATGTTTTCTATGTTTAGCTTTATGGAATACTTTGAGGATTTTCGTTATTCTTTAAAAATTTTTGTAAAAATTCAGCAATATAGGTATCCAGTTCCTGGGCTTTTATTTGAAGGGAAACTTTATTATTGCTCCATCTCATTGCTTGTTAGGGTATTTTATATCCTCATGGATCAGTTTTGGCAGAATGTGTGCCCAGAGATTTTTCCATTTCTTTTAAGCCTCTAATTTGTTGGTATAGTTTTTTTTTATAATTATCTGTAATAATCTGTATTTCTGCAGTATTGTTACAATTTCCTCATCATTACCAATTACATGTGAGTCACCTTCTGCTGTTGATAGTGTAGCCAACTGTTTTATCTTTTTAGAGTATAACTTTCACTGACTTACTTTTTTATTCCCATTTTGATGATCTCTGCTCTAATTTTTATTATTTTTTCACTATCCATTGTGAGTTTGGTTTTTTACATTCTTTGAGATACATTTAGACTATTTTAAATATTTATTTTATTATGTATACAGCATATATGACAGCAGGCCAGAAGAGGGCACCAGATCTCATTACAGATGGTTGTGAGCCACCATGTGGTTGCTGGGAATTGAACTCAGGACCTCTGGAAGAGCAGTCAGTGCTCTTAACCTCTGAGCCATCTCTCCAGTCCCTAAATATTTTTTTTTAAAAAAACAGACACTAATTGCTATAGGTTCACTCCTTTTTTAAAAAGGTGTGTGTGTGTGTGTGTGTGTGTGTGTGTGTGTGTGTGTGTGTGTGTGTGTGTGTATGCACATGCTGATGGCATATATGTGTATGTACTGTGTGCATGCCTGATTCCCACAGAGGCCAGAAGAGGGCGCCAGATGTCCTGAAATAGAAATTAAGGATGGCTGTGAGCCACTATGTGGTGCTGGAAACAAACCTGGGTCCTAGGCAAGAACAGCAAGTGTGTTTTTAACTGCCGAGCCATTTCTCCGGCCCCTACACTTCTGCTGCATTTTACAAGTTTCACTATATTTGTATTTCTACTTTCATTTATTTCAATGCATTTAAATCTTTTCTCCTAACTGACGAGTTAGTGTTCCTTCAAAAAGTCTGTTGTTAAGAATATGGCATAACCACCCCCCCACCATGAGCCATCCCCACTCAAGAAACCTATATGGGAGTCCAAAACTACTGAAACAGCTGCATGTCTGAGAAAGAATTCAGAGTTTTACACTTTTTTAAAAGAATGATCGTGTAGAAGAGCCAATCAGATGAAGGAAATCTATCCAATCCAAGACCTTGGCAAGACAGTCTCCAAAGTGATTCTAACAGTTAATGAGTTGGAGATCAATATCCAAAACAGAAGAAAATTTAGCACAGAGATTGAAACTTTGAAAAACAGAAATGCTTGAAATGAAGATAGTCCATTAAATAAAAACCATGAGGGGTGCATCATTAACAGTCAGTGGTGTGGGTCGAGGTGGTAATGGAGACAGGTGATGGCATGAACTGCATGCGGGGCTCTCCCTCTGGCGCTCACACTAGGTCCGGCAGCAGAATCTGTGTTGATGGGAATAAGTAGCAGAAACATTGGCGTTATTCCTTCCTTGAGACTACATGCCCAGTGGTGAGACCACAGCCAGAGACAGGCAAAGCTCCTTTGGATGGCCCTTTATGCATAGCCATCCAGGCACAGGGTTTTTAGCCGGAATCAAGGGAGTTACTCAAGACTCCTCAAGTCACTGTAGACATGGCAGGAGAACCTGGGTGCCTTCTCTATACCCTGCCGGCAGCAGGTGCCTGGGCTCAGCGCGGGTTGAGGGAGAGTGAACAGGAACCATTTTACTGCCTTGGCACAAGCCCATATACATCATCTGGTAACACCCTCTATCCTAGAGAGCGAACACCCAGATCTCCTAGGCCAGGGGCAGTCTTTCCCCTCTGCCTTGGCGCTCACCTCCGATAGTGCAGGGTACCTGTCACTTCCTGTCTTCTCTGTGGAGGAGCTAGGTTCTGCTCTGAGCTTCTTTGTTCAGACAGCTTGAATCAGTGAGTCACCAGGGAAAGGCACAATTAATTTTTATATATTGGTTTGGATTTGTCTAGTTTTAATGAACTGGTTATTAGTTTTAACAGTTTAGGGTAACATATTTGGGACTTCTCGTTTTATCAAATGAGATCTTCAATCATTCCTTATTTCTGTCTTGTGATTGCTCTGGGAAGGGCTTCTAGGATGGTACTGAATTGAATGGTGGAGTGGACACCTTGCTAACTTCTTCTAAATTTTTGATAAAACCTTTTCACCCTTTAATATGACATGAGATGTAAGCTTTTAATGCATAGCCTTTGATATGCTGAGGTATGTTCTATATATATTTAATTTTTGAGTGTTTTTATCATGAAAGAATGTAGACTTTCTCTAATATTCTTCTGAGTCTATTGAAATTATGACTTTTATTCCTCATTTTGTTCTTGTGATGAATGCCATTATCAATTTTCATAAGTTGAACCATCCTTGCATTCCAGGGAAAAATCCCACTTGATAATGGTGCACAAAGCTTTTAATGTGCTGCCAGAGTCGGTTTACAACTTGTCTTCATGTTTCTATTGCTGTAATACAACACCATGACCAAAAGCAACTTGGAGGGGGAAGGGGGCTTAACCAGGATTTTCACATCACAGTGCATTATCAAAGGACGTCAAGGCAGGAAGGAAATCAGGGCAGAAACTCGAGGCAGGAACCTGGAGACAGGAACTGAAGCAGGGGCAATGGAGGAACACTGCATGGTTTGTTCCTCATGGTTTGTTGACCCTACTTTGTCACACTATTCGGGACCACCTGCCCGGGTTGATACTGCCCCCAGTGAACTGGGGCCCTCTCCCAATCATTAACCAAGAAAAGGTCCTACAGACAATCTGATGGAGACATTTTCTCAGTTGAGGTCCCTCTTCCCACGTGACCCTAGCCTATGTCAAGTTGCCGTGAAAAACTAGCCAGCACACTAGTGGAGTATAGCATCTCTGTTTTCTAGGGATATTCACGTGTAACTCCTCCCTCCCCCTACCCATTCCCCTGTCTAGCTTGGATAACTGAAGAGCTAATGGCCTCTTATAAATACGTCTCTTATAATGAGACGTATTTCAGAATGTTACATCCTCTTTGGTTTTTGGAGTTTGCAAAACTCTGTTGTGAATTCTTTAAATAAATTCTTTAAATTAGGTACAATTCATTCATGAATCCATTGAGGCCCATGCCTCTCCTCATTGGGAAGCCTGATTGATTACTGCTTCTTATCTGTGGCTGTTTTTGTTCTGTGACTGTAGAGTTGAGCGGCTGACACAGAAACCAGGAGGGTCCAAAAGAAAAATCGTTTACTACCAGTCCTTAAGGCTGCAGTGACCCTTCCTGCTGGGCGCCATGTGAGTTCCCCTGCCTGTAAGAGGAGCCCCAGATTCTCAGGTACAAGCCGAGCTCAAGTAACAAAGCAAAGTCAAAACACAGCCTCTTCCTCCCTCCGCTAATGGAAACAGCAAATGGAAAAATGGTCACACCATCACTTGTTCAGATTGAGCCGGGGACAGAGCTTAATGGGTGAAGATCCTTTCTGTCTGACTGAGGACTTGAGTTCAGTCCCCCAACCCACGTGGAAGGAGGAAGCCAATTCCTGCAAGTTGTCCTCTGAGCGCCACATGGATACTGTCATACACACACACACACACACACACACACACACACACACACACACACACACACACACCACAAATGCTCAGATAATTTTACAGAGTAAAAAATCATTTTCTTTTAGACAATTATCCCCAAATACAATTTCTATAGTATAAACTAACTGAAAATCAAGTACCTATTTTTTGTGTAGATGCCTCAGGAGTTAAAATCACAGAAGTGCTTTGTAGTTTGGTTTCAGAAAAGTTTGGAAGAATGGTATCATTTTGCCTGGAGATGCCTTTCCAAACTGGTGTTAGCTCAGCCTAAAATATAATAGTCTTGTTAAATGCTAATATTTGTAACACTCAAAAACAACAATAAAAAACTCCCATGATATTTTCAACCTCCTTTAAGAAGACTGAGTATTGGATTTGCGGCATCAAACAATAACAAACACTAACACTCTAACATCCTCCAACTGGAAGAACACTGAAGTAAAATCTTAACTAACATCTCCAGCCTAGTGGTCCTAAAGGTGTGGTCCAGGTCAGACAACCAGCAACAGAGGAATTCAACAAAATGCACATCTTCAACTCTCACCTACAAGTCGCTCAATCAGAAGCTTGGGGCAGGGCCCAGCACCTCCCAAGCCATCCTGGTCACTCTGCTGGCTTTAAGTGGGGGTTGACAAGCTGCTAGTTCCTATAAATAAGTGCACAGGAGGCCCATTCACTTCCAATCTAAGGCAGTTTTCTGACTAGGCAGGCAGAGATGGTAAGCTCTGTCGTGTGCATCTATGGTTCAAAGAACACAATCTTCTCTTCCCCTTAACAGAAAATATTTTCTTTTTTCTTTAAAGATTTATTTATTTATTATGTATACAGAAGAGGGCGCCAGATCTCATTACAGATGGCTGTGAGCCACCATGTGGGTGCTGGGAATTGAACTCAGGACCTCTGGAAGAGCAGTCGGTGCTCTTAACCTCTGAGCCATCTGTGCAGCCCACCAGAAAATATTTTCTAACCCTTGTCTCAAATTACTTCCTTGTAATCTGACACAGAGAGTGGAATACCAGCCTGACATCCTCACTGAAAAACCAGCATAGATGTTTTGCTCATTTCATAGTTTAAATTTATCAGGTGTGAGTCTGTGGTGCTTCTTTGAGCTTAATTAAAACCAAAGTTGTCTTTACTTGAATTATCTTCTTTTGGCCCCTTTATAATTAATAACTCCTCATTCTAGGCTGAACTATTCAACAAAAAATTAAAGACAGCTGTCCATATCCACAGATTTTTTTTCCCATCCACAAATTCAACAAACCATGAATCAAAAATATTCAGGAAAATGATATGACTATACCAAATATAAATGGACCATTTTCTGGTTATTACCCTTTAAATAATACAGCACAGCAACTATGTGCGAAGCATTACATTGCATTGGGAATGGTGATTTCAAGTCTACAAGAAGGAGGCACAGGTCATCATAAGTAAATACTGTACTGCTTTAGGAAGTACATGATCATCTACATATTTTGGTATCCAAGCAGAGTACTGGAACCAGCCGCCCCAGACACCAAGGGACAAGTGTACTTACCCTGACTCATAGGTTTAGTCTATTTTCTTGTTTAAAGAATAAAACAGGTGGAGTTGGGCTGGAGTACTAATGGCGTCCTATTTCTGCAAACGCAGGGAAGTATCCTCGGCATCCCAGCAGCTACTCTTTATTAAACTATGATGAAGTGCTGTAGTGTGTGTGTGTGTGTGTGTGTGTGTGTGTGTGTGTGTGTGTGTGTGTGTGTGTGTGTGTGATTTGACAAGAAACAAAAAACAACTGCTAAGGGAAGGAAGTCATCCAGCTAATAAGGTGAACCACTTCCTTTGCAGGGCACTGGTGTTCATATTCCTAAGTCCTTTGATATAAAACAAGGATAAAGGAAGAGAAATTGGGAATTTTATAACTTTACGGATAAAAATCATATGAACCTGAAGGTGTTTCAACCTTCAGGTGCAAATGCTGAAATTGTTAAAAATCTTTGAACATGATTTTAAAATCATCTCAGAAAACTGAAAAGTAAAGTAGAATTACATTGACATGTTCATTTTGAAGTGGAAATTCAAGAGCATGCATTTGTGGGAAATCAAGACAACAAAGGTGTTTAAGTAAAGATCCTTTAGCACCATTCAGGATGACCAGAAAAGACCCTAAATCTATCTGAGAAGCATACCAAATATTTAGACATCCATGATCTTTATATTAGACTACGTACCAGGAGACCCCTGGGTTGTTATTCTCACAGTTCTAAAGAAAGTGATACAGTTAGACCCACAAGGCAACCAATGAGGTGCTCTTACCTGATATTTCTCCCCACCTCTGCCACCACTGACAGGGGAAAGTGGTAGGACTGAAAAGTGAAAGTGAGCACACGGTGGGCATGTCTCCTTATAAGATGTAGACACACCCACCCCCAGTCATACGTGAGTACACTATGAGTTTCAGCTAATGGAGGCAATCTGGAGCCTTTTCTAGTCAATCAGCCTCATTCACCTTGACCCCTGCCCTGGCCATCACCCTCATACTTTGGTTTCACTGAACAAATGACTCCACTTCTCAGTTCTTCAAATCCTGTTTCCCAAGAGTTGGCTCAAGACCTACCCACTTCTTACAGAAGATGGTTCCAGCTTATGCCAGATTCCTCCTGCCTGGTTGCCCACTGTTTTTCCATACCTCATATTTCAACTGTAGGCTGACCCCACACTGTATTTCATGAGCAAACATTCTACCTTTGCAGGTGTTACAGGAAAGGATGTCCCCAAGGCCACATATGTCCCTGGTACCTTCCTCCCCCGCTTCCCCATCACATACTGAAGCATAAGTACCCACTGACTTAACTGAGAAGTAGCCCACAAGAACATAAGCAAACTAGCTTACTCCTTAGAGACCTGACTCTTGGCTTCCTCCCGTGGGAATATGTTCGTAGGGATTTCCGTTTGTAATTCTGGGTCCAAGATCGTTCACTGGTGCTTGAACTTGAATCTTCATTACTCTCAGAGAAGTGATGTTTCCTATAATTAAACTTTTCAAAAACAGATGACAATTGAGAACACCAAAAGTGGGCATTAGCACCACCTGGTATACAATTAAACACGTCACCACACGCACCATCTACCTACAATTAAAACACGTCCTCCCTCCCTCTCATTCTCCCTCTCATTCTCCCTCTCATTCTCCCTCTCATTCTCCCTCTCATTCTCCCTCTCATTCTCCCTCTCATTCTCCCTCTCATTCTCCCTCTCATTCTCCCTCTCATTCTCCCTCTCATTCTCCCTCTCATTCTCCCTCTCATTCTCCCTCTCATTCTCCCTCTCATTCTCCCTCTCATTCTCCCTCTCATTCTCCCTCTCATTCTCCCTCTCATTCTCCCTCTCATTCTCCCTCTCATTCTCCCTCTCATTCTCCCTCTCCCCTCCCCCTCCCCCTCCCCCTCCCCCTCCCTCTCTCTCTCTCTCTCACACACACACACACACACACACACACACACACACACACTATGATTTGTCTTTGAATAAACACCTCTTGCTAGAAGATTAGGGTCTCTTCCACAATAATAAGGTACAGAATTAAGCAGGAAGAAAAGGAGCTCATCCAGGAGTCAATTACCATGAGAAGTGCTGTGTAAAAGGATGACAATTCTCTCTAGTAGAGTATTTGGAACTGGAAAGGAATTGGTAACTGTCCCAAAGCAGCGGCATGCTAATATTACACCAATATCACAACTTCAAGCACAGATCGACATAACAAAAACCAAGTGAAAACCCTCTTCCCCATGACTGGGATGGAGCTCCATGGCCGAGTGCCTTTCTAACATATATAGCCCCAAGTTTTACCCACAATGAGGCAAAAGGAGGCAGGGGGATGGATGTCTTTGCAAAACAAACATTTTTGTTTTATTTTATAAGTGCTGAAAGCAAACAAAAACAGCATTTGTTTAAGCTTAAAGCATCTTGAAATTAAGCCTAGGCTATCGTCAGTTAGAAATGTAAGAGCAGCTACCAGAGTTCTAGAGGGTGAACAAGAGATTCAACAAGCTGCTAGACACAGACCCATCTGAAAGGAGAATCAGCTCCACAGCTGTCGCTAATTTAGGATCAGACCAATCTCAATCCCGGTTGTAATGCCACGACCATAACATGTAAGGTTATGGTCAGCTTGAATTCATGTTTTACAAACCAAATTCATCCTTCTTTAAAATGTTCATCAGGTCAGCATTTTGCATTAAAAGCACTTCTCACTTCCTTTTAAATTGACAAATATTGCACATATTTATTGTATACAAACATTTTTATATACCTGTACCTTATGAAATAGTCAAATCAATCTAATGAGTCCATGCGTTACTTCACCTGCATAATTTTAATAGCGAGAACACCTTGACACTATTTTCATAGTACTGTCATGTGTAAAACACTATTGCCTATAGTCACTGCATATACCATGTATCTCTTGAACCTCCTGTCTAACTAAAATTTGTGTCCTCAGACCCCCACCTCCTCCACCCTCCCAACCCCTAGTAACCATCATTTTCCTCTCTGCTTCTACGCATTCAACTATTTCAGATTCACATGCAGTGAAATTCCTTTTGTGCCTGGCTCATTTCACCTGTCCTCTGTATTTACCCATGTTCTCAAAAATGACCTGATTTCCCTCTTTTGAAATGCTGAAGAGTCTCGACTGTGCATATAGACTATACCTCCTTGTACAAGTCAGCTCCTTCTAGACACAACGTACAGAGAAGGTAATTCCTGGAAGAAACTGGCAGCCAGCCTTATTTACATATTACTCTTTACTTAGGGAAAAAACGACAGTTGGAAAACAATCTCCCCTACACATGCACACGAGTGTAGACAGACAGACAGACAGACAGACAGACACACACACACACACATTCCAGCTTTGATCAAGAGCTTTTCAACCTAGTAGCTCACAGAGAACGAGCAACCCTTCATCTAAAGCATCCAATTTAAAAAGCCACTCAGCAAGGCTGACCCAGCTTGGATTTTACAACAAAGGGTATTGGAAATTATTTACAAAAACGTGGAAATGACTTACAAAAATGGTTCTTACGTTTGACTACACACAAGAAATCATTGGGGGTTGGCGATTACTACAGTTTGGGTTCCAAACATTCCCCCAAGGGCTCCTGCACTGAAGGTTTGCTGCCCTCTCTGGGCGCTGCTGGAAGTGATGCAGCCTTGGGGCCACAGAGTCTGGTTAAGGAAGCGACTTCCCTGCAGGTGCCTTTGAAGGGGACAGTGGCACCCTTCCTATTCCCCCTTCTTGCTTCCAAGGGTGCCCATGGGAGGAGGTGAGACCATCTCCTCCCACAGGCACCCTTGCCAGGACTTACCACGCCACCACAGGCCAAGTCAACAGGCCAGGGAGTGACAGACTGAAGTTTCTGACACCATGAACTGTTGGAACGCGGACCAGGATGGAGTTGTGTGAGGACAAATCTCACTGCTTGTGAGAACACTCCAAGAAAACAAGAGTCTTGTGACCTCGGTTTCTTTAAAGCATGGAGTTGTTCTTGGAATGTGTTCCCAAGCTTCCCCAGGTGTAGCAGATAAGAGTGAGTTTACTTCATATTACTCATTACTGTTTGCTGTTGTATTAATTAAATGTTTAGACGGTCCTTTCTATGTCTCTATGGAAAAACGTTCTTTGGGGGTGTTTTCGTTTGTTTTTGTTTTTTGCCATGTGTGGCTTGTCCTTGTGATTGTATATAGCTTGAACTCATGAGAACTTTACTTGCAGAACCTTTCTTATCCCTCAGAGGAGAAATGGTCTCAGGCTTTGAATAGTTAACTATTGCATGAGACTTTAGTCTGCCTCATTTATTGGCTCCATTTTCCCAGGTCGCATCCTAGAGCAGCGACCATGAACCAGACAGAACTTCCCTCCTCACAGCTGATTTTCGCAGTCTGTTACAAAAACAAAAACTCAATTCTGGGTTTTTTTTTTTAATCCCCAATGCTTGGCTGTGTTCTGTTTCAATATTTCCCAAGCAGGGTCCTGGACTTCCTTGTTGTCTACAGACCCCAGGTAGGAACCCTCTGAGTCTCAGGGGCCAAGGGTAAGTAAGAATGGCTGTGGGAGAAAGCCAGGAAAAGCCAGGACACATTTGTTGGCAGCTCATGATCTCAGTTTAGAAAATCCTTTCTTTTCAGTATTCATTTCTGGGATTTTTAAAAATACACTGAGACTTCAGGCTTGGGGTACTGTGCTTTCCCAGGTGAGAGGCCACTAGCCGAGGCTCACTGGGTGATGGCCATTCGTCTTCTGAAGACAGAAAACCATGTCTGTAAACACCGAGTCAGAAACATTTCATTTTGTCTTTGTTCTTCGATAGTTTTGAGACACAGTCTCACTCTGTAGCCCAAGCTGGCCTTGAACTCATAGAAATCCTCCTGCCTCAGCCTCCCATATGCTGGGATCACAGGTGTGAGCCACCTCATCTGGTCCATTTCAGTTCTTTAACAGGTCAAATTCCACTAAAGGTAAGTCTCAGTGTACAGTGTATCTATTTACTAGTCTTTTTTTTTTTTCTTTTTTAAAGCAAGAATGAATTTTAGGCTCTGGGTCCAATTTAACTTAACAGGTTAGGGGGTTGAAATAGGACCACCCATGTGTCCTTTTGATAGATTTCTTTGGCTTTCCATGTTCATCGCCCTAGAAATGCCCATTTATACCCAATGTGCCTCTTGGGGCCACAGCCAGAGAAAGAACCTATCATCTCTCATCTACCATGAGACAAGGAGAAGGTTTGTGGACATGCACTACTGTACAAAAGACTGGCTGAAAGGATTTGGTTTTAAAACTTCCATGACCTAGTTACCAGCAAACAGGATTTACCATGAAGTTCTAGTTTTTTTCATTGATCTCATTCATCTATCTAACTGGATGAGGCAGGTGGCTGCAGATTTACCTTGCCACAGTAAAAAACTACAGCATATAATGAACAACAACAACAAAAAAAAAACAGAAAAATAAGTAACTGTACATACCAGTAGATTTGTATTGCTATTTTCTATCATTCTTTGTCTGAGAGTCTACCTACTATTTGCAATTTCAAATGTAAAATCAGTGTTATTTCAATCATTTCTTGTCCAGTGAACTTGAGAAAACAAATTGAGACAACAAGAAGCAGGGTTATGGCAATTTTGAAGACGATGTGCACATGGCAGACATTTGGGAAGTCTTGCCTTAAAACAATAGAAACTCCCACATTACCGGCATCCTTCTGTCTTGTTCTCCGTCCCTCTCAAAGGCAGAATCATCCCTAAAATAAAATATATCACATTAACAGGCAGATACCACCTCCTTCACCCTCCTCCTCACTGCAAAGGTTTGGCTTCTTGATCATGGATGTTGTCCATGCGATATAATCAGTTCTGCATATAAAACGTACCTTACAACCTCTTCCATAGACTGTCTGGAAGGGGGCTACTGCTATTCCAAAGAGAATGAACCTTTGTGGAGTGCTTCATCTCTCAGATATAAGAGGAAAGGGCAGGGTGGGATTGGCAGGTAGCCTGCCAGCACAGGTGATACTCAAAAATGGGATAACCCAAGCCTGGTTCCACCCAAGACTTTTAAACAAAAGCTGTCCCTGGTGTTTGGTAATGCTGAGTATCAGTATCAATTGGTCACTTGCACGTCTTCTGTGGAGAGATGTTACCTGTTCTTTAATCTGTTTTTTTTTTAATTGAGTTTTATAAGTTCCTTGTCTATGCTTAACAGTGAGTAAGTAACCTCTTGTCAAATATCCAGGCTATTAGCATAAGTAGCTGCAGGGTGCCTGGGACTTGTGTGGACTGTTGGTGGGCAGCTTCTATGGGAAATAATATGATGCAACAGAAAAAAAGTTAAAGATAGAACTACACTATGATTTTTGCAATCTCGCTTTTAGGTTTATATCCAAAGGAATTAAGAAATCTGACACTGATATGCAAGTTCGCTATTCCAAATCTGAAAACCCCAAATGTCAAAGCCCAAAACATCCTGAGTTCGAACAAGATGGTGCAAGTAGACAACTCCACCTTTGCCCTTGTGTGACAGGTCAGGAGAGCTGCAGGTGTGCTGAAACACCAGCTAAAGTCAACATTGTCCCACGGCATCAGGCATGTCAAGGACAAATGATGTTTATGTTTAGATTTGGGTCTCACTCCCAAGATATCTCATTATATATACACACAAATATTCCAAAGTCTAAACCCCAAAAACTTCTTGCCCCAGGTCTTTGGATCAGGGACACTCATCTTTACCAAAATATGTTCATCCACTCATCCACTGATGAACATTTGAATTGTTCCTATTTGATGTTCAAGTTGCTGTGAACATCTGCACACATTCCCTTTGTGGACACAGGCTGACAGACATCTTGGGAAATACACAAGATTGGAACAAATGGACCAGAGGATAGGTTTATATTCGATGCTTTGAAACTACCACCAGGCATGAGAGTCCTGCCCTCTCCATTCCGTCATCAAGTACAGACAGCATTTCTAAGGCAGCTGCCATCCTGACGATGCTCAACGCATCTTGCTGTCACCTGACGTCCTCTAGGAACCGGTGGCACGAAGCAGCTCTCATGCTCTTTGGCTGCCTTGCAGGTTTTTCTTTGGGACAGAGCTTGTTTAAATCTTTGGCCTCTATTTGCATTGGTTTGTATCTTTACCACTGAAATTTTTAACAAGGCCAGAAGCAAATATTTACAAATATTTTCAATAAGGCCGTGGCTGGTCTTGTCTTTTCTATCAATGATTTTCAACAAGGACAAAGGCTTGCTTTATCGTGACGAAGTCTAGTTTATCAGTTCAGTTTTTTACAGGCTGTTTTTGGTTTGATATCTTCAAAACTGCCCCATGCAAAGTCACGTATTTGTTCCACATAAGTTTTATATATATATATGCCTATGACCCACTTTTAGTTAATTTTTATACAGTGAAAAGATTGGGAGGTCATTTGTTTTTCTTGCATAATACATTGTTATTTTCACATTGTTTATAGAAAACCCTGTCTTTCTCCACTGAACCACCTCTGCATTTTCATCATATCCCAACAATCCACATACCTGAACCCCTTTGACTCCCAGCTAGTATATTTCCATATCTGTATGGCAACATCACCCTGTCTTAGTTAAGGAAGTTTCTAGTAAGTTTGGAGAGCAGATAGTATGAAAGCCCTCTCTCTTTGCTCCTTTTTGAAAACCTGTTTCAATATCCCAGGATCTTTAAGTTTCCACAAGGATGTGACAAATGGCTCACCAGTTTCTTTTTAAGCCTGTGGATATTCAAACTGGGGGTTATAATAAATACTTAGATTGACTTGAGCAGAACTGACATCTTGGTATTCAATTGTCCCTCTGATGAGCACAGTATCTCTCCATCTACTTAATCTTTCTCTCTCACTGTGTTCTGGAGTAGTCCTTTTACAGTTGTGTCTTAAGTACCCTGAAAATTAATCCCTACGTATATCATGTCCTAATGCTGTTGCAAACGGTTCTGCTTTGTGTTTCAATCAGAAAAAGCCCGTGTTTTGTGTGCTGATCTTGTGTTTAATCTAAAAATTCAGCAGAAAAAATATGTAGCTGAAGACAATTCTGAAGGTATGCAAGCAGGGGCCTGCACGGTATGAGAGTTTGCCAACACAGCTTCAATTATTCTATAGAAAACTTCACGTGGAGTTTAGATGGGAAAGTCCGGGTTAGGAAAAAGGGAAAACTCTAAAGTGCCCCCACATAGTGCTCATAATGAGCAATCATCTGTGTGACTCTGTAGTTTCACAATAGCCAAGATGGGGAATCAGCCTAAATGTTCACCAAGAGATGAACAGATAAAGAAAATATGGTATATATACACACGAGAATACTGCTCAGCCACCAAGAATAAAATCCTGAAATTCCCAACATGGGTGACACTGGAGGACATTCCACTAAGTGAAATAAACTAGGGGGACAAAGACAAGAACTGCATGACCTCACGGTCATGTGGGATCCACACACGCCAACCTATAGAGGGGAAGATAAAATGGTGGTCACCAGGATCTAAGTGAGAGGGTGTGATGGGGTACAATTGGTCCATAATTACAGCTAGACATGAGGAATGACCCTGGTGTTGGCCTCACATTGAGGTGACTAAGTCAACAACACTGTAGATTCCATTTCAAAATGACAAGAGGCTCCCAAATGCTCTCACTACACAGAGATGATGAATGTTTAAGATGGATGTGTTCTGTTCATTGATCGTTACACAGTTGGTACTTGTATGGAAAAAAAAAAAACCTATCTCCCATAAACATTGCAATTACTATGCTGATACATATACGGATATATCACAATGTCTCCATAAACATGCAACTTACTACAGATACAGACAGGCTTGGAAACATTAATGTGTACAATTACTATGACCATTAAAAAACAAGATAAATATGTGAAAAATGAAAACCACTTACTTTGTATCATTTACTTTAGAAGCCCGAGTTTGAATTGATGGTTCTTGCATATCTGAAGGATACTCGTGTTTTGAGGTAACTTCTAAGGACCGAAAGTTAAAAACAAAATGATGGTAAGCATCTTGGGCAAACACTTAAACAGATCACTCAGTGATGGTGGAGAAGACTCTCTGTACCTTGTTTGGGGTTAGGTGATTTTGGTTTTTCAGGCGAATGGTCTTCTGTATGTGTTTGCTACAAGAAAAAAAAAAAGTCACTATGGTATCAGGGAAGCCTCAGTCTTCAGCCTTTGGGACCTGCTCCACCTCTGAAGAACAGCTGAACACAACTTGGTTCCCAACGACTCTGTTGTTCCACAACTATCACTTCCAAATCACAAACAAGGACTTGCCCCTATCAAAGATGACCATGGTGCGTTACGGGTCCAGAGGAAGCACTGCAAGGATGTCTCCAGGAGTTTCAGAACTAGGGGCGAGGGTTCAACTTCCCAAGACACCAGAGCAGTAACATGAAGAGGTGACAGTTTACCTGGAAGACTAATCTCTAGCTGTTAAACATGAAAATCCTGACATTATCGGTCACACACCTCCGTGGCGTGTGTTCACATAAGGAAATGAGGAATAAATGCTTAAATAAGCCAAGAGGGTGCTCTGTAATATTAATTTTTAAACTCACACATAAAACTGCACATGTGTGATGTATTATGTAAGATTTTGTTCCATTGTCTGCATTGTAAAAACTTGACAAGTCAAGTTAAGCATATATATGTCCTCAAACATTTATCATTTCTTTATAGTGAAACTACCCCAAATTCTTTCTTCTGGCATCATTATTACACAGTCAGCCTGCTATGAAACAGCATACCAGTCCTTCTTGCCCCAGCCGATCTATAACTTTGTGCCTATTTTTAAATTCTAAGAAGGCTAGACCTAAGAGCTAGATGTCACCTCCTGTGCTGGCTAGTTTTACGTCAACTTGACACAAGCTAGAATCATCTGAGAGGGGGGAACCTGATGGGGGAAATGTCTCCATAAGATCAGGCTATAGGCAAGCCTGTAGGGTATTTTCTTAATTAGTGATTGATAAGGAAGTGTCCAGCCCATTGAGGGTGGTGCCATCCTGTGCTGGTAGTCCTAGATTCTATAAGAAAGCAGACTGAGCAAGCCACGATGAGCAAACAGATATGGAGCATCCCTCCATGGCCTTTGTATCAGCTCCTACTTCTGGGTTCCTGTCCTGTGTGAGTTCCTGCTCTGACTTCCTTCAATGATGAGCACTGATGTGGAAGTGTAAGTCAAATCAACCCTTTCCTCCCCAATTTGCTTTGGTCATGGTGTTTCATCACAGCAGTAGAAACCCTAACTAGGACACCTTGATTGGTGGATACCAAGCCCCAAGCACAGCAGTATGAGTCAGCACATCCATATGCCCCCAGCTAGAGAGGGAAACCACCTCTGGTCCTCAGCATGAGGCTCCTTCCCTACATTAAGTTGCAGGCATTTTTTCTCCAGATCCTAAATAAGGGTACAAGGCAGGCATTTCATGGGAGAGCCATGATTAACAAACAAATATAATACTAAATACATAAGCTCAGGGATGAATGCAATCTGAAGAGGGAGACAGATAAATTAATGGCAGACAGCTGTTGAAAAGAAAACGGGCTAGCATTCAAGAGAGGAAGTGCTTGTCGATCCTGCGGGCCACAGATTCCCAGCCTTCTTTTCCCAGCTCCCTTTACTCACAGCAGGCTCTGACTGAACATTAAAGCTGCGGGTTATTAGGCAACGGTCTTCAGCATCCACGGGCTCTGGCAGGATTGTAGATTCTTCTGTATGCTCTATATTCAGTAAGAAAAAGAACATTTAAACAATAACCTCCATGGGCCAAGCTGGCACTCGATCCTTACTCTCCAGGCAAGCATGGCTCTGGTATATCGCCACCTTGTGGTGAGATCTGGTAGTGAACTTATGCCTCAAATCTCAAATCCAAAGCTTGAAATTGAAATTCAAGAGAAGAGGCTTTGTGCCAGCAGGGAGGGCCAGGCAGAGTCCCACCTGCCTCCACCCCAGCATCTGTTCTTCTTGGTCATGTCCAGATGTGTCCCCAAAGAGGACATTAGCAGATGGAGTAGAAGCTTCAAGGCTATGATCGTCTCTTCATAGGATGCTATGGTCATGCTCAGGGTGTGTGGACCTCTTCCAAGGTACCCTCATGCTTCCACAGGGAATTTCAAATCAAAATTCTGCCACCTCCCAGCATACCTGTTTCTCTTTTGTGGCTACTAGGAATATCACCATCTTCTTTTTCAAGGCCAGGGGAGACTTTTATCAAAACAGGAGTCTGAAATGAAAGCCAAGGCCACATAACTTTTCAAAGCAGTAACCTTAAAAAAACATACACACACAAGTTTTAAAGCTGAGCCCCCAGCACGTGAATAAATTAGGGAGCCATCTTCTTTTACGCGTTGCTCTTTCTGGCTTACAATCCCCTATACCCACCCCTTCCCTCAACCACCGCCTTCCAGGACCATCTCTGGCTCTCATTTTGCTTTATTCTTAGTCACACTCTCATGGACTTACACATCAGTCATCTCTCATGGCTTGAATGCACTCTTCAAATTTTGCAGGTTAGAAACTGTCTCCCCAGTACAGTAGTTCTGAGAGTTTGACCTTTAGGAGCTAAGGCTGGGCCTGTAGGCGGGACTTCAAGGCCTCTGCATGGGGCGGGGGCGGCTGTGAGACCTCCCTCTGTTCTGGGTTCATGCTGTCCTAAACTCTGGGGTGACTTTTAATCCATGCTTCCCTCAGGGATGTGGCTCTCTCTCTCAGCGTGAGTCTGCAGTGAGCACACCCAATCATCTGATCTTCCCGTTCCCCCTTTCCTCACAGGGGCTTCCTACTCGGGAACTGTGGCTCTGTCCCATGCAGACTCCAGTTCTCTACACAAAACCATCTTATCCACACTGGGAAATGTGGAGATGTGCGCGATTTCCATGGTCCTCCCAAGTAAAGGCAAACAGCATACGGGGCCAATTTGTCGTGGAACATTATAGAGGAGGCTTTTCCCTAAGTGGTTAGCACTCCTTGTCTCTCAGCCCCACCCCTTGTGCAGGACCTGGGGAACCTCACCTCACCGCCCCCCCTTGTACAGGACCTTGGGAACCCTCACCCCCCCCCACTTGTACAGGACCTTGGGAACCCTCACCTCACCCCCCCCCACCCACCTTGTGCAGGACCTGGGGACCCTTACCTCACCCCGCCCCTTATACAGGACCTTGGGGACCCTCACCTCACACACACACCCCCGCCCCATCTTGTGCGGGACCTTGGGAACTGTCTCAAGGAGCACTTTATCACTCTAAGATGTTCTAATATATAGCTCAAAACAAAAGGAAGCCAGCCAAGACTCTCCCTCATCTTGTCTCTTCCCTCCCTGACCTCTCCATTCGTCCCTTTTGTCTGTTACTGTATGTCCTTTTGTTACCAATGTCGCTGTCTCCCTGACTTCTGTGATGAAAAAAAAAAAAACACCCTTATGTGTATGCAGGAAAAAGTGGGTCAGGAGGGGGACTGCAGAATCCCAGGGCAGGTGCAGGGCATTTCTATCAGAAAAGACCAGTACAGAGTGGGAAAACCTCCGCTGAACCCCCCAGGGCCAGGAGGAAGGGTCAAGAAGCCTGGCAGCTCTCCTCAGGAGTTCAGGAAGGATGTGATGATACCCCAGACAAGCTGCATGCCACCGTCCACACGAGATGCAACAATGCATTCAAGGCAGGAAGAACTTCTGTGTCCTACATGTTTAAGACCATGGCGCACAAGGGAGAGTTGGGATTAGAACTTGGAGCTCTTAGGTCTTCTGCTTGACCAAGGGATACATCAAAGCCCAACATGGAGGCTGAAGAGGTGTGAAAACACATTTTTAAATAATCAAAGGGAATGAAGCTAGGCATGTTAGCACAGGCCTTTAATCCCAGCACTTGGGAGGCAGAGAGGCAAGTGGATCTCCATGAGTGGTCTACAGGGTGAGTTCCAGGACAGCCAGGGCAACATAGAGAAACCCTTTCTCTCTCTCTCTCTCTCTCTCTCTCTCTCTCTCTCTCTCTCTCTCTCTCTCTCTCTCTCTCTCTCTCTTCTCTCTCTTTTTTTTGGTTTTTTCGAGGCAGGGTTTCTCTGTGTAGCTTTGCGCCTTTCCTGGAACTCACTCTGTAGACCAGGCTGGCCTTGAACTCACAGAGATCCGCCTGCCTCTGCCTCCTGAGTACTGGGATTAAAGGCGTGTGCCACCACCACCCGGCGAGAAACCCTTTCTCAAAAATACCAAACACACACACACACACACACACACACACACACACACACACAGAGAGAGAGAGAGAGAGAGAGAGAGAGAGAGACAGAGACAGAGAGACAGAGAGACAGAGAGACAGAGAGAGACAGAGAGAGACAGAGAGAGACAGAGATAGAGAAACAGAGAGAGCTGCCACCTGTTTTTCTTCTCCCAAAGCTCGAACAGAAGCTTCTGATATGCCGAGTTGCCTATCAAAGTGGATTTCTATTGTCTTGGCTTCTTTCTTACTGATAATAATCGACTCTTTCAGGTAAACAACCAACATCTTCATCCTATCATTTTCTGACAAAAAAAAAAAATGTGTTATATCAGTGTAATGAAAGCTCTTGTCAACTGTTCAGAATTTTCTGCAATGAGAAGATAAGGTCATACTAAATAGAAATGACTTCAGAATTTTTATTCACATTTACAGAAACGTGTGACTTAGAGGCCGATTATTTGAAGGATCTTGTTTTACTGGTAAGGAAATAAATGTCATACTACTCCATGTTTTTGTGAGAGAATTTTTGTTATACAACAGGTATTTTCATTTTCAATATGCTACCGGCAAATGAACAGTCAATTTTTAAAACTGAAAATAACTTAGACCAAAATTAAAATTCAGTCTCCAGGAAAAAAAACCATGACAAGCACAAACTAGGTAGAAGCTAGAGAGAACAGAAAGGTCATGAAGAAGCAGGTAAACCTGAGAGCCAAGTACCTACCAAAGGCAAAAGAAAGAGGAAAAAGAGGGGCCAACTGGTTGTCAGTCAACCAATTGGTTGACCAACTCCACCTGGGTGGTCAAGATGGCAGCCCACTTGAAACCATTGGCTAACCCAAACTACCAATGCCTGTTAGTACAGCACCCACATCAGACTGTAAAGATTTAACACAGAACACAAGAAGATACAACATAAAAAAAATACACAGCACAACCATTTTTATATCAATTATGTGTTAATATCTTTCAGAGTCAGTTCAATTGCAAATTGAAACTAATCATGACTTAATTTAGCTAGTAGAAAATTTCAAGTCCCGCCCCCTGGTGGTCTAGGGGTTAGGATTTGGCATTCTGACCACCTCAGACTGGGTTCAGTTCCCAGTCAGGGAAGCCTCTCTTTTGATTCTTGAAAGATAGCTCAAAGGTCAAGAGCTCATTCTATTCTTCCAAAGGACCCCAGTTCGGTTCCCAGCACCCACATCACAAACACCTATAACTCCAGCTCCAGGAGATCTGATACTCTTTTTTGGCCTCTGTGGGCACCCATATACACGCATGTATTCCTGGACATAGACAGACATGAATGTATCAATAAAAATAATAAATCTTTAAATAAAGAAAAAAATTAGAAAAGAGGATGCCAAATAAGAACATGATCAAAATCTGCTCTAGAATTAACTGAATACTGTAACATCAACAGAAGCAACACCGGAAGCCCCGAGGGAAGGTGTTTATATCACTGTCTTACCCATTATGCTGAACTTGGCCACTGCCTCCTTCACAAGTTGTACGGGCTCCCACAGAGCACTCTTGAAAAGAGACAGGGTGGAAGTCACGAATGGGCAATAGTATTTATACAAAGAATTCCTAAATGCTTAGGGCTGCTGGGATGAGTGAATTTTAGTTACCTCTCTATTATCTATGTAAAAAGTCACGCTTTGGCTTCCTAGGTTGAAATCAATCCAAAATTCCTCTAATTTTTCGTCAGCTGGCTTTCTCATCTGTGGGAGAATTTCAGCAGAAGTTATAAGGAATCTCATGTCAAAGGGTGCAATTTAAATGGCTAACATCCTGAAACAGAACTACCGGCAGCTCTTATTACAGAATCCTGTGCAAATCAGAAAGCGGGTCTTGGTCTCACGCTCCATTCCTGGGAAGATCCCATCATCATCAGCATATTTAATAGATACTTAAATGTGTCACATGACTCTACCCACACTATTTTTTTCTTGGTGAAAATCATGGGGGGAGGGGGAACCTGTTTTGTGCTAAAAGAGTAGTAAACCACACTGAATAGAGATGGAAACTTCTAGCAAAAGAGATACCATGAGGAAACACATGGGACTTTGGTGTCCAGCTTACCGTCAGTTAGAAAACAGCTAATACTGGAGATCAAATTCTTTTTGTTTTTATCATTACATAATACATACTTAGAGGGAAAACTGAGGATTCAAACAATGTAGTGTTCTAGAAAGAGTAAATGCCTTCTCTGCCCAACTCCCCACATGCATCTGTCCAGAGGCTCCACTAACAATGCCTTTAATCCACCCCAGAGGCTTTCCAGACAAATGTCAGGGAGTCCAGGCTGAGCACCACTCATCTGAAATACTTAGACCAGAGTGATTCTGCTTTTGAATGGCTGCATGTATATAAGTCACCTTGGGGAGTGGACTCATTCAGATCGCAAACAAACCGACTCTCACCTCCTGAAGGGAGTTTTATCCAATAGCCCAAGTATACTCGTACTTTACCCGTGTCTTGCATGAAGACAGGTGTGGGATGTTTTAAGTTTGTTTCACATCATAGTGTGTGCTTTCACGTGCATGAGTGCATGTCATGGCATATATGTGGAGGTCAGAGGACAACTTGCAGGAGCCAGTTTGCTCCTACCATGCATGACTTGGGGACTGAACTCGGGTCATTGGGCTTGGCACAAGTTCCTTTATCCTATAAGCCATTGTCATGGGGCATTGGATTTCTCCTTTTGTGTGCATATGTGTTTGGGGGTGTGTGTGTGGATGTGCATGTGTGCCGGTATGCATGTGTGCAGAAGCCAGATGGCAACCATGGGTGTTGAGCCTCGAGTGCCCTCCACCTTTCTATTTTTCAGACAGGATTCTGGCCCAGATTTCTCTAAGTTCTATCTGGCTGGCCAGTGAGTCCAGAGAGCCTCCTGTCTCCTCCTCCCCAGGCCTGGAATTACAAGTGGGGGTACTGCCACTCCTAGCTGCTAAAAAAAAAGATTATTGCTAATGATTAAATCTTCATGCATGTAACTTTTCAAGTTTGATACCATGGAGCACTCAGTAGGTCAGGGACTTTGGAGCATTTTAGACTTTGGGCATCAGGGTGCTCAACCTTATGCATAATGCCTTTATTCCCTCAACAGTGGCTCAAACACCAGACCTACTGTGCTATAACCCACTTTTCTAGTGATTGGGGTTCTTTGGACATTTTTCCTTTCCGTCAGCAGCTACAGAGCTGCACAGAGGTTTTCCCCTCAACACTGACACTAAAAGCCAGTGAATGGCTCAAGTATAAGAGCTGAGATTTAAGCAGCTGAGAGCTGGAAGCCCTGGCAAGCAAGTAATGAAATCCTCAGGCAGGCAGAGGAGGAGGAGGACATGACAGGGAAGCATCTAGCCATCAAATTCAGCTGTGGACAGAAGGAACTTTGGGCGTATGTATTGTAAGTTAAAAGCTCAGCCCCAGAAGCCGTGAAGGGGTCTCTGAACCCACGACAATGAAATGATTGAAGACATTCAAGAAATCTCAAGTGAGTCATGGTTCTAGGTAAATTCGTGTACTTCACCTGGAAGTTGTGATGCTACTTGTTGTAGCCCTTGTACTTCCTTCTAGAAACCACAGGAGATGGGAAAAGAAACTAGTTAGCCTCAGACTCCAGTGTATAAGGTAGAATGGAAGCCCAGAGGTTGCCACCACCGTGTTTGAGCTGCAGTGGCACACGGTTCAGAAAGGTCACTGTGCCAATGGGCCTTGTGCTGTAGAGACCTACCTCCTGAGCATCAGCAAAAGCAGCTAAGCACGGGAATGAGTAGACCCTGCAAAACACCTCACAATTAAAAATCAAAATGAGCTGCAAATGTCTTATAATGAGTTTCCACAACCATGGCATGCTGGAAAGTTCCCTATACACAGGCTATGAGAGGGCTACAGCTCTGCAAACAGAGATCCACTGTGGGTAGATTTCAACTCTCCAGCAGGCAGTTTATAAGTCAAGTTGGTTAGTACTCATTTCAGAAAAATTACTTGGTTCAAATCCTAAAGAACAGAGTGAATTTAGCAAAGACTGTCTCATCAAAGACTTCCCTGTCTGTGATATGCCTATCCTTGGGCACCTTTAGTCTTTTCAAAATGATTCTTCAAGAAATCCAGGAACTCTTAGGATTAGAGAGATGGATCAATGGTTGAGAGCACTTGCTGCTCTTGCAGAGGACCTGGGTTCAGTTCCCAACACCCACATTGTGGCTCACAACTGTTTAGAACTCCAGTTCCAGATCTGACACCCTCCGGACACACATCTGCTATACATACAGAGGTAGAACACTCATGCACATAAAATAAATAAATTTGAAAAAAAAATAACACACACCCATGTCAGCCTCTTGAGTACTAAGATTACAAGTGTGAGCCATTACACCAGGCTCTCCCTAAATTTCTAGTCTGTCTAGTTCTATCAGTAAAATCTTGATCCTATATTCTCTTAGAATTAAAAAGATCCTAGATATTCTTTTAAAATATCAGTCAATATCACATTATAGCTAGTCAATAAGATAATCCCAAAGACACATGTTACCTTCTCCTGTCACCGAGTCTGTTATTCAGGAAATTGAGAAACTGCCGACAGTCCTAAAATAAGTGACACAGGTCTTAAATTTCAAAGCACTCTATCTTGATTGCCTTCCTAAGAACCCTAAGTCTTCACAAGGATTCACTGCTTTATGTTAACAATGCTCTGTGCCCCGGGAGAAGGCTGAAGGTGTGCCGTCTCATTCCCTCAGCATCGCCTTCTCAGCTGAGAAGCACTCAGGGCTCACAAGTCAAATATGTGATAGATTCATTTGGGCAAAAGAGCAAGAAAAATAGATCTCCCTAATAGTTAGGGTCCAGTATTTGACTAACCAATCTAGCATGTATTTCCCTAACACCTGCCTAGCTCGGCTATACAACCTATTAACTTTGGGTGGATTCATGTGGACATACTTCCCATGCCTCTCCTTTGTAGGGCATCTATGCCATATACTCCAAGAGCAAGACCTACCTCTAGAATTCTCCTAAGCAACAGTCACTGAGGCACTGAATATACTGCCCTGACTTTTTAAGGACAAAGAGACTTGGGTCCAGATTTATCTTCATTCTTGTTTCCAAGGACTGGCTGTTGTAGTCAAATGTTTCTCACACTTCAAATCTATATTTGGCCCTAAATAGACATGAGCAGCATAAGGCTTTCCTCTAAAATCAATTCTACAGAGAAAATGATGGACTGGGAGGCAGTTGGACAGATGACTTTGGAAACAAGATAATTATTCTATTTTTATTATCTGTAGAAGCAGATAAGGGAGCATCTGATCACCCACATCATCCCAGGCATTCTCGATTTCTCTCCATAAATTCTGCTTGTGCTAGCTAGTTTATGTCAAGTTGACATAAGCTAAAGTCATCTGAAGTCGTCTTAGACAAGGGGCCCTCCATTAAGAAATTGCCTCCATAAGACCCATCAAAATTTCAGTTTGTCTACTGGCTCAGGTTCTTCTAAAGACACCCTGTATTTATCTTCCCACATATCACCCAGATATGTTTGCAGGCAAGCCTGTAGGGCATTTTCTTAACAAATGATTGATGTGGGAGGACCCAGCCCAGTGTGGGTGGTGCCACCCCTGGACTAGTGGTACTAGGTGCTAGAAGAAGGTAGGCTGAGTAAACCTTGAGGAGCAAGTCAGTAAGCAGCACCCCTCCATGGTCTCTGCATTAGCTTCTGCCTCCAGGTTCCTGCCTAGTTTGAGGTCCTGCCTTGGCTCCCCTCAATGGGCTGTGAATTCAGGATATGTAAGCCAAATAAACCCTTCCTTTCCTGCCCAAGTTACTTTGGGTCATGGTATTTCATCACAGCAATAGTAACCCTAAGAAATTCCTCATTTTAAAGTGGAACTTATTCCTACTTTGTAGTTGAAATGCTAAGACTTCCCTCGTCCATGACCTTGTCTAAATTTATGCAAACATCACCTAAATCAGGCAAGTGGGACTCTAATTTGAGGTAAAACTCAAACTCAAGTTGGCCAAAAGAGCCTGGAGCCATGATCTTTTCATTTAGAACATACGTCATCCTGGCTACACCTCTTCTGTGCATATGGCAGCCTTAGAATCTAAGATACACAATATAGAGACTCAAATGTAGTACAATGTGAATCATTAATAATCCTGACTACACAGAGATGTTGATTAGAAGGCCTCATTTAAATGAACCTTTAAGATGAATTGTACCCTTTCCTGAGACTCTAACCCTGATTTAAAGATATTTTGAAAGGAATAAAGAAAATACATTAGCAACTGTAGGAGAAGGCAGGTACACAATAAAGCTGAAAGCCTTCTTTGTGCCCCTTAGGAACAATCATAGTAAGCTAAGACTTCACAACACACACACACACACACACACACACACACACAAAACCACCACAAATCTCTGTGCTTCCGAACTGCAGCTGTTGGATGGCACACAGCCGAACCATGCTTTGGTCCTCACCACGAGAACACAAATGCCAATGCCAGCCACCTACCATGGTTATAGCTTCTCTCTTCAAGGCTCCAATTCTCTGCTCTTCCTTCTCCAATTGGATCCCTACTCTTCAAGGGCCATTCAAAGTCTCTACCTGCTCCCAAATGTTTCCATTGCCTGGATGGACCCATCAAATTCCCAGTGTCTCCTTAACCAGTTCCCTCTAAGGAAGCTCTATAAGTGTCTTCTCACGTGGTGCCCAGATATTTTGTTTATGCCACCTTCAAACTGTTTCTCTGACATGGGGGAACAGAAAGTTAAGGTTTGCAATCCAATCATACTTTAAGCAGTGAGGGGCTGGGGAAATGGCTCAGCAGTTAAGAACATGTACTGCTTTTGCAGATCATCCTACAGTGGTCCCCAGGTCCTCTGTCAGGCAACTCACAACTGCCTGAACTCCAGATCCGTCTTCTGGCTTCCAACAGCACTTGCGACTGTTCAACACACACATTCCTTCACATATATACACACATAATGAAATTGTTTTCAACCTTAAGAAAATTAAGTCTTTCCCTAAACCTAAACTCCAGGAAAGTTCTGAGAGGACCCTCACCACATACTGACTGAGCAGAGTCTCTTAGGACCAGAATTCTCACCGTCTCAAATTCCCGGTTCTTAATTTCTTGGAAAGCTTCAGCCAGGACAGCATCATCAAACCACTGAAGAGCAAGTTCATTCCTCAGTGTGCCAGTGGTCAGTCTACACAACGCCTCAGCTAGAGCAACCTGCTGGCTATAATCTAGAGATTCAAAACATAGCAGACATGGTCAGTTCCGGGCACAAAGTGACAGAAAATAAGACATTTTAAAGTCACCATTTGGTCCAGTGCTAAGGCACTCGGGGAAATGCAACAAGATGCATTTAGAGTCATTATGACCATCCAAAGTATACTGAAGGATTGCTAGGGGGAAATAAGAATAGGCTATTTCTGAGTGTTGGGAATATTGGTCAATGGTACAATATTTGCCTAGTATGTACAAGGTGCTGAGCTCACTCCCTAGTAATGTGAAAAAAACATATGTGTGTTTACATATAGTTTTAGGTTTTATATTTAAAGCATATTAAAATATCAACTCAGATCAAATAGCCTTAAAATAGTTCTACAACAAAAAAAAAATCTCATTAAAGTTACAGTATTTTTACTGCAGTTACACTACCTGCTCAAATGTTAAATAATTCTTTTTTTTTTTTTTTTTGTCCTATTGTAGCTCAGCATGGACTCATATTCACTACACAGCCAAGGGTAACCATGAACTCCTGAATCTTCTCCCACCACCTCCCCAGTGCTGGGAGTTTAGACATATGTCACCACAGCTGTTTTATGGGGGGCTAGGGCTCAAACCCAGAGCTCTGTGTGTGTTAGGCAAGCTGAGCTACATCCATAACCTAAAACTCAAATAATTGTAAAGGCAAAAAGAGGGATGTAATCAGATAGACCGACAAGGCAGTGGTCACATGGTTCTAAATCTATAAAACAGTCATGTAATTATTATGCAGATAAAAATTATGTTTGAGAATGAAAAGAACTCTGAGTCAAAGACAGGAAGTGGGAATGTGGACATAGAAAGCTTTATCTGCCACTCTGATGGCTTTTACTTGCAAGGATTTTAACTGAAGCACAGGTAGTACGATATTAAAATGTGACAAAACTGGCCAGTAAGTGTCTGTTAACTATTATGATTTTCAGCAGGCCAGAGTCTCTCAGAAGCAAAAACAAAATCTTAATTTCCTATCTTCAGATGGAACATAATGTAATTCTCATATATCTCCCAGTGTCCGATATTCTAAGCATTTAAAACTCTTAACACTTACCTCCCACAGTCAAGATTGTCCTTGCCAATTCTTTCCTGAAACATTTACATAAACCACATTTTACTGAGATGAACATCAAGAGGTAAAGGCTTATTAAATTAATAAGTAAACCAAGATAAGTATTTTTGAAATCAGTATCGGACTTTCCACAATGTGCATATAAATACCTTTCAATGGAAATTTTCTTCAAGGTCACATATTACTGACCAATATGCATTTTTAAAGTTTTCTTCTTTTAAAATAATTTATTTAATTTTATTTTAGATGTGTTGCTGTATTCCCTGTATGCATGTCTATGTGATTGTATTGGACACCTTTGAACTGGAGTTACAGACCATTGTGAGCCACTGTGTGGGTGCTGGGAATTGAATCCAGGTCCTCTGAAGAGCCAGAGCTCTTAACCACTGAGCCATCTCTCCAATCCCCTGACAGGCATTTTCAAAGAAGCTAGAAGTTACTGTATTTTTGAGGTTCCATTTTTCTCTTTCATGAAATGAGTTTAGCTTCCTAAGACTTGAGGGTCCATTGAATAATCTGCTTCTGAAGTTTGAGGTTTCTTAAGGTTTCTTGGAATTTGGGTAGGGAGGTTTTTGTTTGTTTGTTTGGTTGTTTTTGTTTTTTTTTTTTTAACAACAGGGTCTTACTGTAGCTTAGGCTAACCTTGAACTCATAGCAATCCTCCTGCCTCAGCCTCTACAGGCATGGGCCACCTCTAGCTGTTCTCTTTTCCCCAGTCAGCAGCCCATGGGAGTACACATCTTACATACAGCTTGAATATGATGGAGCTGAGACCTTTGGTCCTGAGCCTCTCCCATGACAAAATCAATGCAATTTTCAACTGACCAACTTAATTTTGAAACATAATGGAAGTAAGCTGTTACATTTTACGTTACTGATACATTGTAATCTTAGATTCTCCTGTAGTGTGCTAGTGTGTATCCATCCACTCTAGTGTGTCCACTAAATACTAAAACACACTCTTCCTTTTTCCTTAATGTCTGAAAATCTTTGTGCATGGCTGGCATGGAGGAGGGTGGCACCAAGGTTCCAACCTACGGCTTTGTATATGCTAGGCAGATACTTCACTCAGCTACATCCATAGCCCTTGGTGTTTCAAGACCATTTCACTATTTAATCCCAAGCCGGCTTTAACCTGATGATCCTGTCTCAGCCTCCTGGGTGACTGGGAGGTCAGGGGTACACCATACTTAGCAAAAATCTCTCATTTTAAAGAATAAAGATGTCTTGTGGGGTCGGGGAGAAAGCTTAAACAGTGAAGAGCATACCTTACAAGCATAAGGGCCTGAGTTCTGGCTACAGAGGCCACATTAAAAAGCCAGACATCTACACCCTCCTCCAGGGTCCAGCCTGGTAAGTTGTCCTCACCACCCCATACTTTTTCTAAAACTTACCATATCTAGCTAGGGTTCCACAGCTGGTGTCCCTGCCTGGTCTGGCCATCCCTTCCAAGCCTGAAGAGCAGCCAGCCTTAGGCTTCCAGAGGGTCCCACACTTCCAGCCGGGCATAGTCCCATTACCTCTACTCTGCAGTCAACTCTAGGCTCGCACTAGGACCCACCTTACCTGTGTCCACCCATGCAGGGCCCTTTGCTCTGCCTCTACCACCCCACTCTCTACTCAGACTTCCCATGTCCTCTTCCGGGGTCTAGCCTGGTGAGCACACCTGACCTCCTCCTTCATGCCTTTTCCACAGTCTACCAGAGTTAGCCTGGGTCTCACAACCCATCAGCCTAGAAGCCTTGCCTGGCTTCCTTTCAGAGGAGTGCTAGGCTTGGGCCAGTAGCCTCGCTACCAATCCATCAAATCACAGAGCTCTCCTATGTCATATGCAACTTTTCCACTCAGACATCTACCCCACCCCAGTCTGGGCTTGCAACAGGAAGCATGACCTGTATGGCAGCCCAGTCCCCTCTGCCTACCTGACTTCATCCCACCCAAGCCACTTCTAACCTCTAGACCCACCTCCACCCCCTCCCCCACACCCCTCTTCTCCTCTGACCAGCCCCATCCACTATAAGCTCAAAACTAACAAAGGAATGCCACGTGCCCAGATCTCATCATAGGAATACCAGCAATACGAAAAATCAAACCAGTGTCTTCTCTCCAACACCCACCAGTCCTATAGAAATGTTTGCAAAGGGGACTGGAGAGATGGCTCAGAGGTTAAGACCTCTGTTCTTCCAGAGGTCCTGAGTTCAATTCCCAGCAGCCACATGATGGTTTACAACCATCTGTAATGAAATCTGATGCCCTCTTCTGGCCTGCAGGGATGCAGGCAGAACACTGTGTGCATAATAAATAAATAAAATTTAAAAAAATCAATGTGGCAAAATCTAAAAGCTAAAAATAAATCTACCAGGTGACCCAGCTATACCACTCCTTGGCATAGGCCCAAAGGACTCAACATCCTACTCTGCAGATACTGGCTCAGCCATGTTCATGGTTGCTCTGTTCACAATAGAGCTAGGAAATGGAAACAACTTAAATGCCCTACAACCAAAGAATGGATAACAAAAATGTGGCCTCTATACACTACAGAATACTATTCAACTGTAAATAAAAATGAAATCATGAACTTTGCAGGTAAATAAATGGAATTATAAAAGTTCCTAAGAGGTAACCCAGAAAGAAAAACATCGAATGGCCTCTCTTGTTGGAGGCTGCTAGAAGTGAATCTTCAGAATCTTCAGAAGTGAGCTGATAGCCTGTAGAACTACAGAAGCCAGGAACTAACATGGAACCATTCGAGGGTGGGGGGAGGGGCCATGAAGCAATAGAGATGGATGGCAGAGTACAAGTGGTCTGCTGAGGGAAATGGGGAAAGGGGGTTCCTTAGGGAAGAGAAGGGAGGGAAATACCAGAGGAGGAAGGAGGTGGATAAAATAAACAATATGGATGTCTGAAAAAGCCACAAGGAATTATTCTATTAACTATTTACCTAAAAAACTTGTAATCTCAGGTCTGAGGAGGAAGAGAGTTTCTGGGGCTCAGCCAGCCAACCTAGCTTATTTAAGGAGCACCAGGGTCAATGAGCTGTACACACATGCAGGTGCACATGTACATACATACATACACATACACACACATACACACACACACACACACACACAAATACCTCCCAAACACACACACACACACACACACACACACACACACACACACACACACTACCTCCCAAAGAAACCTTGCTCTATTTCTCACAACAAATGGATTTGTTACAATTAAATAAAGCCCTAAAAGAGCACCCCTGAAAGTTCTGCTCAATGTTATATTTGTAGGTTTTGCCTCTGACTTAAGTCCAGACATTCCAGACCTTCTAAAAACAGTAAATATGATCACAATATTTGTTAGATCAACAAACAGGCAACAAGAACATAACAGAAAGCAGCTAGGCATCTCCAGGATACATAACTGTTTCTTTAATCACAGCAACTGAATGACCACAGTCTCTTAAGAGTGGCGATTCTTGGGGCTGGGTGACAGTGGCGTGCACCTTTAATCCCAGCACTCAGGAGGCAGAGGCAGGTGAATCTCTGAGTTCAAGGCCAGCCTGGTCTACAGAGCCAATTCCAGGACAGCCAGGGATACACAGAGAAACTCTGTCTCAAAAAAAATAAACAACAAAAAATAAAGAGTGGTGATTCTTACCAGTCAAGACTTTTTTAAATAACTAACTCAGCCCAAGTCACAGCAGGCATAGACTAACAATTGACAACAGAAAGCCCCTGTTCAGAAAAGGTACTTCATTCTGTGGATGGCACTCTGTCCATGGCATGTCACAGGAATGGTCACTGTCACCAAGATGTCCTCCTTGCTGGCTAGCCATCCTCATAGATGTGTGTTTAAGTCCAAATTTCAAAACAGGTGTGTGTTTGCAATTCACTTCACCTTATTTTAAAACTGTATCTTCAAATGTCACATTCCAAGCTCTGTGAAAAATCTCATCTTCATATCTTCAAATATCACATTCTAAGATCTATGTAGCCACAACTTGGCCACTAAAATTAAGAGCGTGAGTGTGTGTGTTGTGTGTGTGTGCCCCCCCCCCACGCCCCTTGACATCCTTCCATAAGTCAACAATGGAGTTCACAATCACATAACCAGCTGAGAAAGCATTTTGGCCCACAAAAGTGTTGAAAAGACAAAACAAACAGAAGAAAACCCTGAATGTTACAAGCATAGTCTGGCAAAGTCTGTCCTTTGGTCTTTACTCCTTCTCAGCCTGATACTTGGTGAACTCACAAGGTACACGCTGGAGGAAGGAATGAAGTAGGTGGTGGACAGAGGACAAAGAAAGGTACAGAGATTTGGGGCTTACACCATCACCTGAGTGTGAGTTCACTTACATAAGACTGCGTGTGCCTTCTGCCGAGGAGAGCTTCCTTCTCTCTTCCCGGGGCACGGCGTCCAAGATGCAGTTCAAAGTGCTCAGAGCCTGCTCAGAATTGGAGTGAGGATTCAGGGAAGAGAAACAAAATGAAACCGCATGCATGCTTTCTCTGAGTTTTCCAGAGCAACCGTTCACTTATGGTTTTGATACAACTCACCTCCTGCTGAATGGAGGGCTTCACGGTGCTTTCTGCTACCAGGAATCCTAAATTACGTATGAAGGAATCCAACATCTGGATTGCCCCTGAAAGTGCAGTTGTCAAAGCATCAAATGGATGCTGGAAAGAGTCAGCGCTGACTCCTATGAGCAGGCAGACGTACAAGCTGGAAGCAGTGCACAGTGCAGGGATGACAGTCGAGGCAAGGGGCAGGTTACAGCCAGCTTTGGGTCACAGCAGCCCCCAGGCTGCCAGACACTTGTTTTTGTAAATACCCACAAAAGACTGCAACAGCAGCCTGAGCCAAGTGTGGGTAGCCACACTGTCAATGCTGTAACCTGAACAAAGCCACTTCCTGGCTACAGTGGGCAACGTTCTGAGTGCAGGCATGTGGGCTGTGCTGTTTACATGGTTTATATGAACTGACACTACATAATAATACAAATATCATACATAATATACAAATTAAATTTGCTATAAGTCTATAGCATTGAAGCAGGAACTTTTAAATAAGTTGGTCTCCATTAATAGAACACAGAAATTTCCACAGCCAGTTATAGATCAGAAAAAAATAGACTGAGAGATACTATTTTACACATAACTAAACGAGAGCTACCTTTTACAGTTTTGTTTGTGGACTTATATTAAGGTAGTAAGTGGAAATAATAGTGAACACCACAAAGAATTAATGCCAGGTCAGAGTATAATTTGGGTGGGTTCAGATGTATCATCTCAACATGTAAGTTATTTGTCACAAAGTATATACCTTTTACCCCAGTATAACTCACACAATTGTGGGAGACCAAACTGGGAAGCATAAAAAAAAACTGTCCACGAGGTTAGACTCAAAGGTTCTACTAAGAGTCCAGCTGGCCAGCAAGACTCTTGGAGGTGTCTGCATGTGTCCCACATACAGACAAGACAAGTGTCGTGGTTTCATTTTGAGACAAGCTAGAGAAAGTGAGAGAATGTGGCCCTGTGACGCAGGAGGGCTTAGATAACAAAGAGGTAGCAGAAAAGTAACTTCTGAGAAATATTTCAAGAAACCTTGTTAAAAAGTGGGAAGCATTTGCCCGATTGTCCTGGAGCTGACAACACAAACTAGGAAATAAATTTGCAGAAAACTCGCATGAGAAAGCACCAGGCTAAATAGTCATAAGCAAGAACAAAAGTGTAAATAAAACTTCCAGCCATTGTAGATACTTAAGTCCGAGGGGTGTAATACATGAGAATCATTGGAAAGATAGGGAAAGCTGAGAAGGCAAGCTTGGAACAGTGAGGCAGCCCCCAGATTTACACCAGCAGGTAGCCACTGCCCACCATTCCCTAATGACCCAGCACTGAGGGTCCTAAGAAGAAAGCAGTCAAGGCCAGCACTACTGTTTGGACATAACACGTTCTCAAAGTCTTGCATGCTGAAGGTTCCCAACTGGTAGTGATGGTGCTATGTGAGTGATCTTGAGGGTGACGACTCCATGGCTACATTAACCTCATTGGTGAATTCACAGCTCAATGGGCTACCCAAGGGCAGCAGGGGAGATCTGGTTGGAGGAAACAGGCCACTGATGGGTGTTCCTTCAAGGGTTACACTGTCCCCAGCCCTTTGTTCTCTTTCCTGGCCACCGTGAAATGGCCTCTCAGCCACATGCCTCTAATATCCTGTCTCATCTCAGGCCCAAACAGTGGGGTCAGCTGACCACAGAACTTCTGAAACTGTGATCCAAAATCAACTGTTCTTCCTCATTTACATTGATTTCTCTCCGGTGTTTTGTGATAGCTACGGGGGGGGGGGGGGGTAGGGAGAGAGGGAGAGAGGAGGAGAAAGGAGAAAGAAGGAGGAGAAGAAGGAGGAAGGAAGGAAAGGAGGGAGGGAGGGAGGGAGGGAGGGAGGGAGGGAGGGAGGGAGGAAGGAAGGAAGGAAGGAAGGAAGGAAGGAAGGAAGGAAGGAAGGAAGGAAGGAAAGAAGAAAAACTCAGCTGGGCCAGAACCACAAGGACAATGAAGATACTTAAGAAGGTGCTACCCCAACAGAAGGAGGGGAGGAAATGTCCTATTTGTTCCCCCACATTAGTTTTCCTGCACTAAATCGAGCAGTCTATCAGTTGGCAAGAGGGCCCGTGAAATGCAGCCTTTTGCAACACCAACTAAAGAGTGGAGGGCAGACCTGAGAGCAGAGGCTGACCGCCACCATCCTTGAGGGGAGGAGCCTTGAGGGGAAGGTTATGTTTACAGAATCCAGGTCTGGGGAAGAAGCAATGAGAGAAAATAACAATGCCTTCTGAGAAAAACTTGAAAACTCTAAACACACTGAGCACTGGTGAGGAATGGAGTGAGTGGATAGTGTCAGAACTGAGAATTTTTGCACATAGATAAAATAATCAAAGAGCAAATTTTCCTGAAGATTGGATTCAGCATTCATGAGCCATGTAACATAACCGTGTGTGTGTGTGTGTGTGTGTGTGTGTGTGTGTGTGTGTGTGTGTGTGTATGTGTGTGTGTGTGTGTGTGTGTGTGTGTGTGTGTGTGTGTGTGTGTGTGTGTGTGCATATACCCACAGGTTCCTGCCTATAGCTTCAACAACACAAGAGAATGAAGCAGGGCTATGATGTGGACAGAAGGCAGGGCAAGAATTCTACTGAACTAAAGTCAGAGATACAAACTGTTCAAAAGTTCTGACCATGCCCACCCACCCCCTAATGATGCGCTTTGAAATTATAGTAGGGCAGCCGGAGACTGGGATGGCTAGTCTTCATTGCTGGCCTCACTGCATTTAAAAATCACTTAGGTCACATCTCTCTTCTGTGTCTGTTATACTGTTTCTAGAAACAATTAGCTTGAATATTCTTTTCAGTGGGTGGCACCATTCCATGGGCTGGGGCTAGCATGAATAAAGCCAGATCTCGAGCTGGGCAGTGGTGGTACACACCTTTAATTCCAGCACTCAGGAGTCAGAAGCAGGCAGATCTCTGTCAGTTCCAGGCCAGCCTAGTCTACAGAGCAAGACCCAAGACAGCCAGGGAAACCCTGTCTCCAAAAAAAAAAAAAGAAAGAAAGAAAAAGGAAGAAAGAAAAAGAAAAAAGGAAAGAAAAGGAAGAAAGCCAGATCTCCAGCATTCATCTCTGCTCCCTGATCTACTGAGATGTGAGCAAATAGCTGCCCATGCTTCTGCTGCTCATAGCTTCTTACCACCATGCAGTTGGCAATTGTTCCCAAGTACTCAGAGGTGCAGTATGCACCTAAACTCCTGGTGCTAAGTTTCCTCAATCACCATCCCTTGTGGAACATAACATTAACAGCTTCTTAAAACCGAGTGGCACCCCGGGAAAAATGACATTTCATATTGTGATGGCCACATGTTCTGGGATTCTCAAACATCCCAAGTGCATCTTTGCTTCCAGGCGATCATATTTCAAAATGCCAACTACCCTTTAACTGGAACTGAATGGAACAAATCTTTGCCTTGTGGGTATTTTACCTTGTACACTCTAGAAAGGCAAAGCTATTTTCATTGGCTCCAAAGTAAATCAATATCAGTTCCAAGTTAAGTCAATAGTAGCTAAACCTTGCTGGTTTGTGTCTTGGGCAACTGTCCGCTGCTATAACCAGATACCTGAAGCTGAGTCTGTTTAACAAAGAAAAGAGGATGATTTAGCTCACAGCTCTGGAGGCTCTAAAGCATGGCGGCATAGTCTGTGACTTCTGGGGAGGAACCCATGGTGGATGGAGTCACAGTGGCAGGAACACGGTGTGGAAGAGGTCACGTGGGCAGCGTGAAAGCAAAAGGCAACAGCCCAACTCTTTCTAATAAGTAATTCCAGCAGTTAGTTCCTGTTCTCACGAGTTCTAGTTCAGTCTCACACATGATTAATCCCTTCACAGAGCTGTGCCATGGTGATCTAACTGCTTCACAGTAGGCCCCCGCTGGACCAAGCCTCTAGCGAGTGAACCTAGGCAGAAACCAGGTCCAAACCCAGCTAAAACTCCTGCTGCTTTGGAGACAAAATGGCTCTCTACTACTTGAACAGAGGATTGCCACACAGCAGTGACCAGAGCCACCAATACATTGCAGAAAACTGAGACATGCTTCACAAAAAAATGCCTTCCTGCATCAGAGCAGGACTGTGTCAAGTGGTTGATAAATCTAGATGTGTTTAAATTTCACCCTTGCCTGGCATTGAAACTATCGGTGCCAAGATGTTCTCTTCATGAAAAATAGCCAATTAGTAATTGCTCATATGCGTACCTTTCCTGCTGTGCCTGGAAATGACCTGATGAACGGGAAGGAAAAGTGCAGCTTGTTACTTCAAAGCATCATACATTCCAACACTAACACATGAATACTAACGGACAGAAACTGAAGAAAAAACCCACTAGAAGACTGTTAGAATTACAGTTACCTCATTAAAATGAACACATTCCCTACAGTCACACAAATAACATGTTAGAATATATAAAATAAATGAACTCTCAGTTTCCTATGTCATTGGTTGAATATATTAATGTCTGTTACTCTTTCACACAATGACTTAATCATAAAAGTCTTTTAAAATTCACATCTTATAAAAGTCCAACTTCATAAAAGATTTCTTTTTAAATCTGAACTTAAAACAGAAGGAAGTTTTGCAGATCACTTAGATTCCTGCCCATCACTGTTGGCATCGTCCCTTGAACCTTCCCATCCTTACCAGTGCAGTGTCCAGGAAGTCTCCCAGGGCAGTAGTCAGCAGGGCATCTGAGGCCATGATGTTTGTCATCAGAAATCCTGTGACTGTCTCAAACCAGGAAACCATGTGCACAGAAGAGATGCTGATAGAACCCCATGGCCCGAATGAGTACCACCTACCTCACAAGATATATAAGACAATCTCCCACTAGAGAAAGCAACCGAACACCTGTTCCCTCACATGATACAGGCTTCCCATCCACCAAGAGCAAGTCAGAAAGTCTAGAATTAGGATAAGTCACACACATCAGTAAAAATGGGACACTTGATGAGGATTGGTGCCAAAACACCCACAGAAGAGGCTGCCGGAGAGTTCAGGGTTAGGTGGGCCTGTGCAGCACAGAGCAATAGTATGGCTCTGAGAAGCTATAGAAAGCAAACAATCAAAAAAGACGAATGAGCTAGGTGTGGTAGAGCATGCCTAGAAGCCCAGGACTTGGGAAGAGGAGGCAGGAGGACTTCTGTGCATTCAAGGCCAGTCTAAACTACACAGTGAGATCCTCTCACAAAACCAAATTAAACAAAATGATGAACAGCTTGGGCATTGCTTCATGACTATAGAAACTGTACCTCAGGCCTTGTTATCTTTCTTCTTCTAAGAGCTTTTGGCTCATTGGAATTTTACCCCCATAAGAATATCAGTTCAATTTCATGCTATGCTTAGAATACTTGAAAATAACTTCCCTGACATCTTGAAATAGATGTACTCAGTAAAGTGTGGGCCATCTTTGGACCATTTTTGCTGAAACTTGCCACTCATAAAAACAGAAAAACAGGTCTAGAGATATAGCTTAGGGAACCCTCCTAGCATGCAAAGTCCTGGGTTCAATCTCTAGTAACACACATACACAAAGGAGGGTAAGAAAATACATGCATATAAAGTCATAAATCATCAGTTGAACATAGCATGAGGGGCATGAACCATTGATGGAAATTACGAGTTGGAAAGGGGGGATGGTTCTGTGTAGTTGATCTTGATGCTTAAGAATAAGAAGGACCTGCCTCAACTGAATCTACCAGGCTGGGCTGACTCCCCAGGGGAGACCTTGCCTTGGAGGAGGTGGGAATTGGGGGTGGATTGGGGAGGGAAAGCTGGGGGGCGGGGAGGGAAGACGGGAATCCGTGGCTGATATGTAAAATTAAATTAAATTAATTATAAAATAAAACAAAACTAAAAATTGTTACAAATAATAGAAAAAAAGAATAAGAGGCATTCTCAAAGCCCTCTTGTGTATCCCAATGGTACATCATTTACCAGACGCCCAGCTTCCTCACTGGACAATAGTAATGGCTTAAGGGTATGATGCTGAGTCCTCCTGGGTCTTAGGGACAGAGCTAGATATTGGCTTTCTGCAGGGAATTCTTGCTCTATGAAGTAGAATTAATTTCTAAGTGTGCTGAGCCTACACTTAGTTTTACAGTACAGAATCAAGTATCCCTTTCTCCTCGACAATGTCTATCTGTTCTCATTGGTCAAAATGTACATGAAGTAATATACCCTTCGGAAGGTGCCTGAGATAGTTGTGACAATCTCATCAGCAAATAGAGTTTGGATAGAACATGGAAACTTCCATTTCAAAATCCAGTAGGGATTTGATGGGACCCATTTTTTACACATTGGGAGAGCATTTGTGATCATTAACCTTCATTGCCAACTTGACTGGATGTAGAATCACCATGGAAACACACCTCTGGGTATGTCTGCAAGGTTGTTTCCAGAAGAATTAACCAGGGAGGGAAGATCCATCATGAATGTGGATGGCACTGTCTTACAAGCTGTGGTCCTAGACTCAACAAAAACAAGAACTGAGCACCAGCATTCAGTTCCATGGGCTTCCCGACTGTGGCTGCAAGGTGACCAGCTACCTCGTGCTCCTCTAGCTGTGACTCTCATCATGATGGACTTTACCCTCAAACTGTGAGCCAAAACAAACACTTCCTGAATTTGCTTAAGGCTTTATGTCATAAAAATGAGTGAAGCGGCTGATGTAGCCTTTAAGACCTAGAGAAGAAAACCAGGTTGGGGCATACTCCAATTCACAACTCCTTAGCAACCAGCTTAGTTTCCAAAGTGCCTGTGGGGCGTCCCTGCTGTTTCCTTTGAGGTTTATCTCCTCTTCCTTGCCCTCTATTGTCTGTACAAGTTAGGGCACCAGGGAGTTAAGGAACATCAAATACAAAATTAAATCATGCCTTTTGTTTTCAGTGGTACTGGATATTGGGTCTCATCCATGCTAGACAAGTGCTCTATCACTGAACTACATCCCTAGTTTTCTTTTTACCTGTTCTTTTCTTTTACTGTTGGAAAAAAAAAAAAAGCAAACATAGATTTATTAGGGAAACATTATAAAGAACTCCCCAAAGCAGGAGAAGCCCCACAGGAGACTTTACTATAAAGGAACATCCTTTACCCTTTATTTTGAGACAATGTACAAGCTGCCCAGACGGCTCTTGAACTCACTCCGCAGGCCAGATTTCCTTCGAACTTACAATCTTCCTGCATTAGAATCCCAAATAGCTGGGATTCCAGACCTGAGCCACCAGACCCAGCTAAAACATAGTCATTAATGCCCTCTGTAGCATTTTAAAAGCTCAGTGGGTAAAAGTGCATGCCATCAAACCTGATGACCTGAGTTTCCTTATCAGAATCCATGGAGGAAGGAGACAACTGACATCCAAAAGTTGTCATTTGACCTACACACCTACACACCTACACACACACACACACACAGTGGCGCACATACAACCACACTCACATGCACTAGACACACAACATATGCTCAATGACATTAAATAAAACAAAAAACCAGAAAAGAGTTTGGGCAAACCTACAGTCTACTCTCTCCCGGGAAGAGGCAGCCCCAGAATGAGTGGCAGTGTCTTTTAAAATGGTCCTTTCTTGGCCCAATCGCGTCTTGGTAAACTCTAAGAGCGAGACAGCCCAGGCGGAAGGGCAGAGACTTCTCCCTCTCCTGGTTGCCTTTGGCCACTGCATTCCTTCCCTGCACCTTCCTTCCCATAAACAGGGCAGCAGAAACCTCCTTCGCTCTGCTCTGTAGAGTGAGAGCAGCAGTGAGGTTTGTACACTGCGATGCTTCCAGCTGCCGTTGATATACGTACTCACCGTTACTACCTGGCTAATCTTAAAAAGCAGTAAAATGTTGTCACTCATGAAACTTGGATAAGCAAAAAAAATCTTTGCTCCTTTTTTTTTTTTTTTTTTTTTTTTTTTTAGACTGAGGATTTAGAAGAATGGAGAGGTGTGTCAAGATCAATGGGAAGTTTTTTATGATCTTTCTATGTTTGATCATGTTCAGGAAGTCTACTCAGATAGAGAGCCAGATCCCTGTTCACCTCATCTTCCCCAAAGTCTCTGAAACTAGCATGCTATTACTAGCTGAGCTTAGCAGCATACATCTGTGTGCAAGCCCAGCACTTAGGAGGCTGAGGCAGGAAGCCTGCTATAAGTTTGAGGCTAGCCTGGGGTTATATAGCAAAAGTCTGTCTCAGAAAAAAAAAATCTAGATATTGATATATAGAGGGCTATAGAAATGGCTCAGCAGTTGGAAGAACAATTGCTCTTGCAGAGGACCAGAGTTAGTTCCCATCACCCATGTCTGGCAGCTCACAACCACCTATAAACTCTAGCTCCAGAGAATCTAGTACCTCTGGGTGTGTACACACACACACACACACACACACACACACACACACACACACAATTTTAAAAATAAAGATGGTCTTGGGAAGTAACTTAGATGTATCATGCAGAAAGCCTTAAATTTTATGCCCAGAACTCAAAAGCTGTAAGCAGGGAGAGCAGAATTTCAAGGCCACCCTGTTAGCAAGTTTGAGACCAGCTTGGTCTACAGCCGACCCTGTTCCCCCTCCGCCAGCAAAATGCCATCACTACACATAGGCCTGTTGAGAACAGTGGTTGTTTATTACAAAACTATGTGATTCCATATTTCCTCAAAATGCTCTTCATGAGGGGTGAAGACTTGGCTCAAGTGTGGAGCATTTACCGAGCACATGCAGAGTTTGAGTTCAATCCCCCAGAACTTCAGATATAATAACTGAAATGTCCAACATGAATTATGGGACAGAAGCAACAAGGTTGGACTCTATTTTTTTTTCAAATTTGATTTCAAAAGAAAAAACATCAAACTATCTAATTAAATTCATGGTAGTTTTTTGTTTGGGGTTTGTTTTGTTTTGTTTGTTTGTTTGAGAAAGGGTTTCTCTGTGTAGCCCTGGCTGTCCTGAACTCACTCTGTAGACCAGGCTGGCCTCTAACTCAAAGATCCTCCTCCCTCTGCCTCCAAGTGCTGGGATTAAAATCATGCAACCCCACCACACCAGCATACTAGTTATTATTTGATTCCACCCCCACCCAGGGCCTCACACGCCTTAGGCACATGCTTCACTCTTGGGCAGCACCCTCAATCCCTCATCCTGATTTTCTAAAGGGCCCCAAGCCTCCTAAATGTAAAGTGCACTTATCTTTGGGATCAGTCCCTGCTGAATTAGCAAGGGCTCCTCTTGGTCTGGGTCATCTTTGAAGAATCTCTGGATACATTTCAGCAGCAGGGAACAATTCCAGAACTCATTTTTATCCAGTTCCTAGGCATCAGAACACACTGACTTCAGAATGCTTCCCATTGCACACACATTGGCTTTTCAGGCCTCAAAACAAATCAAACCACTCGCCTCATTTATCAGTCTGTCAATATGGTGTAGGAGGAGATGGTTGTATTTTTGAGGCACGTGACTCTCTTTCTGCTGCAGATATTCTTCTATTATGTGAAATCCTTTGCCATGGAATGCATCATTGACAAGAGACTGAAGCTGGAAAGGAGATGGTGTGTGGATTATTAATTTTCCAAAGCACATTCATTTTATATCAATATTTTAAAATAATGGTATACTCAACAAAAATTCTGTGAGAGCTGGGGATGTAGCTAAATGATAGAGCTTCCACCTAGCACAGCCAGGGTCCTGGGTTCAAGGCCCAGCACCACTAAAGAAATGAATAAATGTAATTTTGTGGCTGGGGATATAGTCCAGTGGTAGAGCACTTGTCTAGCATGAGAAAGACCTTCTGTGCCAACATCCTTACTGCAAATAATAATTATAACTCAGTGTGAGATAATATAAATCAAAAATACAATAAAGACATCAGTCTTGAACTATAAAATAGCAAAATGTCTGTTGACAATCACTCAAAATATTAGTTTTCATTAGCTTTAGACAAAAGGTCTAGACATGGGAACTAGAAAATAGTAGTGTCTATTGATAATCACTTATCAGAACATCAGAGCATTCATTAGCACCAGACAAAAGTTCCAGATGTGGGGTCAGTGGGGCCCCTGCAGCAGCTGTGTCTCCTTGGGGTTTCTTAGAGTTCAGACTCCCCGTGGTTCGACAATGATGGACTTAAGGAAAACCACTCTTCACTTATGGGTAAACAGGTGAAAGCACCCAAGTCTAAACCAAATCTTCAAGCCCAGGCTCACCGGTTAAGGGTCAGTAAACAAAAGAGGAGAGAAAAAGAAAGCTAATATCTAGAACAAGGTGAGGTCTTGCTTGCCTCAGGCTTTTGCACACAGTTATGTCAGGATTCCTGAGCCTCACCTTCTCTTCAGTACCAATTGACAGGAAGGGCTTCCAGGACCGCCTTAAACCGAGCAGGCCAGGTGCTTTCCTGCACTACAGCCCTGCTCTATCAAGTTTGGGCAGCTGGTGCTTGGCTCTCTGTGGGGCCTAAGTTCCTTGAGGATAGGCATTGAATTTGTTGTCTTCAGTGCTGGCTACTTCTACTCGGAATAAATGCTAGACACAGGATAATTTACGGTAGGTTTCTGGAAAGTCCCCCAGGTATGGTTAGCATGTGATACCACAGTAGAGTAAGCCAGGATTTCTCTGCTCCAGGCTTAAGGAACAACGGGGCTGAGGAGCCACCCAGAACTCCCAACTATAACACATATAAAATAGAAAATAAACTTTATCATTACCCAGAAAGCACCTTGGGTCTTGCCTGTTCCAGTATCCTCCTTAATAGACTGCAGAGGATTTTTGTTTTTCTGTGTACAATAAAAAGATGTTCTTTAAAAAAGGAAATAAGATATCCTGTCTCTAAAAACCAAAAAAAAAGAAAGAAAGAAAGAAAGAAAGAAAGAAAAGAGGAATAAAAACCTCATTTCAAATTCTAAAAATAAATGTTTACGCAGCTTTTTTGAACAGGTTTTGTTGTCTGTACATATCACTAATCATAGGTTTAGATAAGAGAGTGGGTTATTTTTTAATGTTATCTCCTTGGACGTGGTCTGTGGAAACAAAGCACCATCTCACAAACGGGGGGGGGGGCCTGAATAAATGTCCGTACAGGATAAACATAAGCTCCTTTTATTTGTGACAAAGTTCGGGCTTATATAGTGAAATGTCAAGGTTTAAATAGCCACAGCACAGGCAAGTTTCCAAACCTGTAGTGGGCTGGTACATTTTCATCAAGGGGCGGTGCCTGGTTGACGGTTCTGCCTTTACACATAGCCCCCAGTCTCTTACAATTTCATGGGCAAGTACAGGGGTACACAAAGTAAATCTCTGCTAAATGGCTGCTGGAGCCGGCTGCGGTGGTACTTCCTGTAATCCCACTACTTGGGGGGTCGACCAAGGGTTCAAAATTATCCTCAGCTACGTGGAGAACCTACAGCAGTCTGGACAAATGAGACCCTGTCTCACACACGGCAAAACTAAAGAAAATCTACTTTAGGTTAATAGTCCTATTTGTAGGAATTTAATCAAAATCCCTAATGTCAAGTGTATTTTTTTTTGCAATATTTTTACCATCATTACGTATAAACAGAAGAAGTCAAAGACCCATGTCCATCTAGACTTGTTTTTCACCAGCGTGCTAACAAATGACAGGTAAAAGTGGGAGCTCGAGGGGTATTAAGACCCTATCTGTCGCCAGGATTGTCCTTTCCTTGCCGGTGGCTGGGTGACCAGGACTGGGAAAGAGAGAAAGAGGTCTGTAGAAGCGCGCCTCAGGAAAAGCACTGAATAGTGCTCTCAAAAGAGCTGCGGAGTTCCAGTTCTCCATTTTCCCTCCCCAGTGGCTTTGAGAGGGGGATCAGGATCTCTGTTGTTTCCCCCGTCTTCCTGAATGCTGCCAGCCAGCACCAAGCAAACCCAAGAGGTTGTTGCGCCCCAAGGTACCCCGGTATCCCCAAGGATTTGTCTGGACCGCCGAACGAAAGGTGCTGGGCCTCTGTGCCAGCGGGGGCTGCCTAGCAGGAGCGCGGCGAGGACAGTGCTCCCTCGGCCTCCCGACCTCCTCTCCCCGATGTCACTCACCGCTGGCATCTTGAGGCTTCAAAGGATACTGCTACCCCTGTGTCTGCCGCGCCCAGCTGCGCAGCGCAGCTCGCTCCCCAGCTAGCCCAAGATCCCCGCTGAGATCAAAGGGAGGATCGGTAGCAGGTGATTCTTGGAGTTCACTCTTCTCCAGGAACTCCAATTGGAAGAACCTGCTACCGATCTCTACTAGACTCCCTCCCTCCCGGGGTTTGTGATTCTAGAAAGCACGCAAGTAACAGCAAGGTCAGGCTGCCCTGCCGCCTGGGCGCACACGTGCAGGGAATGCGGGTAAAGCAGGGAAAGTGTGCACCTGCAGGAGTGTTTTGAACTCGCACCATTGTGGCTGAAGCCAGTGAAGTTTACTGCCCTCTGGAATCTGACCAAGTTGCTAGACTGAGTCACTATGAGGGTCGGCGTTGAATTTGGTTTGATTTCAGAGTCTCATTCTGCACTCTCGACTGACCAGGAACTCACCCTGTACCCCAAGCTAGCCTCCAACGCTCAGAAGGCTGGATTGAAGTGTGAGCCACCAGGATAGGCTCCCTGCTTCATCTTGACCAAAGAAAAGCACCCTGGGAAGGGATTCTCCTTCAGAAAGTGGTGTGGTCCCTCTGAACCAGACTTGGACCCAACATTACGAATACAACCCTGATACCACAAAATAAAGTGTTACATGGCACCTTAGTCAAGGGAAGAAAGATCATATCTATTTTTTTTAGTCTCACTATGTAGTCCAGGATGACCTCTTAACTCAGTCTTCTACAGTGCTGTGATTACAGACTTGACCCACCTGAGAGACAGATTTTTAATAGCTTAGTTTTCAACCACTTTCTTTAACCTAAGTGTGTGTTCTAAGGACAGGCTGCTTTTTGAAGAGAGACCAAATATGTGAGCCCCACGACAAAAATAAGTTGTATTATGGTTTTCTTTGTAAGGATACAGTGCTGGAGAGGTGGCTCAGCCTGCCACAAAGCCTGGGGACCTGACTTTGATCCCCAAGGTCCAGATGGTAGAGGGAGAGGAGTGACTCCTGTAACTTATCCTCTGACTTCCAAATAGCACTGTGGCATGTGCACACACACACACACACACACACACACACACACACACACACACACAAATAAATAGATAGATAGATGCCTCCTACATTCCAAACATCCCTTGTGTAAAGCCTGACTTTTATTACAACCAGACACAATTTTATGCTGTGATGCTTACAGAAAACATTTGCCTACATGAACAAGAAGCATATTGCGCGCATGTATCTACAATCCCTGTTAATAAGCCCAAACATGCAAGCCTGGCCATTTGTCTACCCAGTCCTGAACATATCGGCTCCTAGAAAATATGATGCCAAGACGATGTAGTTAATTTGCCTATTTTAACCTAAACTTTGCAAATTGAGAGACTTGCTCCTTCCTGAAATTAACAGGTGCTTTCGGATTAAATAGTGATCAAGAATGTGACCAGCAGGAACCAACCAACGCAGAGTATCTTAGGTCAATGCAAACACTGCAGCAGGAAAGAAAGCCCAGTCTCGAAAAAGTGGTAACCAAACCCAACCTAAATGTGCTTCAGAGATGAAAATTCATTTTGAAATATTAGACAGGAAACATCATTTTCAGAATTTGGGAGAGATTATATACTTCCAAACCCTACAGTCGAAATGCATCTCAATCTTGAGAAGTTATTAAAAGCAACAAGACAGGGATCAATACACCGTAGTTTATTTATATTTTCACTTTGATTAGCTTCTTTTACTAATGTATTTTACCCCCACACCATTATAAGGCAACCTGAACCATGTATTTTAATTCTTCACAACCTAAAAACCTTCTTGTTTTGTTTTCTGAGACCGGGTCTCCTGTAGCCTGTTATGGCCCCAAACATTTGATTCTCTTGGATCTTTCTCTCAGCTGCTGGGGTTACAGGATTGCACCGTCACCCTGGGCTGAGTATGTTGGGGGTGGTGGTATTGTTTCCTCCCTCCTCCCAAACAAATTAATCGGCCTTTAACGTATAAATTACATTTTCTGTTTGTGTGGTGGTCAGAGCACCAGTCCCCGGGAGTCTGTTCCCTGCCCTCTGCAGGGTCTAACTCAGACTTTTAGGCTTGTTTAGTGAGTGCTTGTACCCATTAAACTGACTCATGGGCCCATCATTTATGTTTTTGAAGGATTAGCTCTAGGAATCTTTCGAAAGGATAGAGACGAAAAACATTCTAACAATATTTGCGGTATGGCCAGAAATTGATCTTTATACCTTTTCCGAGGTCGTGTTAAATGGCTGTTTTTGAAGTTATTTTAATATGCTCAAAAACATAAATTGTCTTAAGCTGTCACTTTTAGTGAGGTTTAAACTTGTTTTCACACAGTCAATGGTTTACACTAAAATTTGAAAGCCGAGCGAACAAAAAAGCAACTGAATGGCAGAAGCTGTCTGGACCCTCACAGGCAGTAACAGGAGGGCGCAGTGGAAAGCGGGGACACTTCGTTGTCCCCAACCACACCTCAGTAAGGTGAGGGCGATTTTTAGAAAAGAACTTCGGTGAAACGTTCTGAAGTTAACAAATCTCTCATCTGCTAGGACTTTGCGAATTTAAAACAAGAATCCAGCCTGGAGCTCAGGAAGCAAGCCCAGGAAATGCTCTCAGCGGGTGCCCAACCCCTAACCCTCATCTCTTCTCCTCCCCGTGGTCCGAACTGGCCCGCAGGCTTTCTATTGAGTTGACTCTCTCTAGCAAGCAAGCTCTTCACTGGGAGGTAGAGGCCCCGGAGCGTGCAAGATCCCTGTTTCCTGAGGTTTCTACACAGAAACCTTGGCGGTAAAAAGCACCAGCCCTTTCGAAGTTTGCACAGAAGCGGGCATTGCTCCTGCACAAGGCGCCGACCTGGCTCTGATCAAGCAGAGTGAGACCCATGCTGCCCTGCTGGGTCTGAGATGCCAGTGAGCATCCCAGAACGGACCTGAACCGGCACACCACCGCTAACAGCGACCCGTACAGTGGGTTTTGTTCGTTTATTTATTTTATTTACTCGCGTATCTATTTATTTACTTACTTATGTATTCGTTTGTTTTGGCTAAGACCGACCGTGGAAGAGTGCCAGCTGCAAAGCAAGCACGGGGAAGAGATTCGGAAGCCCACCTTTGCTCACGGTCTGGGATCCCGCTCTGCAGTGGCGAGCGAGCAAGCGAGGAGGGGAGGGGAGGGGAGGGGAGGAGATGAGAGGAGCAGAGAATAAAAGAGAGAGAGATAGATAGAGATAGAGATAGAGATAGAGATAGAGATAGAGAGAGAGAGAGAGAGAGAGAGAGAGAGAGAGAGAGAGAGAGAGAGAGAGAGAGAGAGAGAGAGACGAAAGAGAGAAGTCGCCTCAGGTTTGGGGTGGGGGTGGGGGGTGGTCTTTCAGCCTTCTAGACAACCGTTCTCGGGTCCTCCAAAGCCGCTGAGGATAAAGGTGATCTCCTAGGAGTAGTAGCGACAGTGGCAGTACAGTCTGTTTTAACAAGGGTGTTCATATGGGTGGCAACTGAGAACTCACAAACCCCTGGCCTCTCTCTTTAACTATGGGTGCTGAGGGAGAGCGGAGAGGGAGAGAGCCATAAAGGCATGAGCGGGTGCAGAGAGGGAGGACATTCTTTGGGCTGGGAGCTCCAGCGGCAGAGTTGACTCTCCTCCCTCCCTGTCCGTCTATCCCAGGGTTATCTGACCCCAACCTCCAGATTCACTTCCCAGGACTTTTCCCGGTGGTCAGGACTGCCCCAGCCTGAAGTGAGCCTAGGCTTGAGAACGCACTGGGATGCTAAACATACTCTCAGACCGAACCACAGAACACAGACTCGAGAACGCAACTGCTCCAAGAACCCAGAGCTCCAAGGAGGCTGGCCCCTAGGCTGCAGGGGCCCCCGGGCTGCTGGCTCTCCAGTCTCTCTCACTTTCCCCACAGCGCAAAGCTCTGGAGAGACTTGGCTGGAAACCTTTGCTTCCAGAGCCTCAATCCAAGCCCTCTCCAGAACCCGCAGAGAAGATGACACACAGTCGGTTTTGGTTTTCAGCATAAATTAAACTGCTCTACTTGCTCCCGGTCGCCAGCTTCTCGGCTTCAGTTTTCCTTCGCTCAGCAGTTCATGTTGACTTGCCCCTGCGTTCTTGGCTCTGCCTAGGTAGAGAAGCCTGCTGCTGACTGCTGTGGCTGCAGGTGCTGGAGAGGTGATCCAGTAGAGAGGCAGAGCCGCGGCAGTGGGTCCTCTTTAACCTGCTTAAAGATGCTAGCGTTTAGAGAGAGAGATTTCAGCACCGCGGCCAAGGACAGGGCACTCACCTGGGCCAACTGCCCCCCCCTCCCCCCCCCCGCCCCGTGTATGTGTGTGTGTGTGTGTGTGTGTGTGTGTGTGTGTGTGTGTGTGTGTGTCTGCCTCTCTGCCTCTCTCTCCCTCTCTGTTTCCCCCTCTCTCTCCCTCCCTCCCTCCCTCTCTCTGTGTGTCTTTCTCTGCCCCTCCTCCACCTTTCTCCTCCCTCCTCCTCCTTTTCCTCCTCCTCATTTCACTCACCTCTCTCAGCCTACTTCTCATTTTGGGGAAGGAGTCACCTTGTTTTTCTCTTTCAAGATCCTGGTTAGAGAGTCCTGGAGGCCCTTGCAGATGCCTGCAGACACCACACAGGACGCAGACTCTGTGCTTTCCTATGGGATGAAACTCACGTGGGACATCAATGATCCGCAGATGCCTCAGGTGAGGAAGATACTGTGCTTTGGGTAAAATGTGACACTGTCCAGCCAAAGGGGAAGCTGCAAGTTAATTCATGCTGAGACCACACACACACACACACACACACACACACACACACACACACACACACTTCTGAGGGTCCTTAGTTCTCTCTCTCTCTCTCTCTCTCTCTCTCTCTCTCACACACACACACACACACACACACATACACACTTCTGAGGCTCTTCAGATATGGAGGGAAGTTGGACACTAGAGAAAGCAGAGGTCAGTTTGGAGATGTTTCTACTTAGAGTGATTTACTTGTACCTCTCTGAAACACATTAAAATCTACAAAAATACAGACCTATGTTCCTAAGTTGTCAGGCCAAGCTCTGTATTCTCTCTCCTTCTCTGAACCAACGCAGAAACAGTCTCTTTTTCTTGGAGGCTGAGGCAGGAGGATTGCCACAAATCCAAGGCCAATCTGGACTCTTTAACAAAACCTCATTTCAAAACAAAACAACAAAAAGTCTTACTCCTTACTCACTTATTGAAAGTTTTGGAGAAAACTCAGCAAATGTAAGTACTACTGATTCTCATGGCCGAGTCAAGCACTAGGAGGGGACTGGAATCTCAAACCAATGTCCAGACTGGAGTGACTTACTGAAAGTCCTCCACCACCTGTGAAGCCATCCTTGTCCCACACTCACTTCCCTAACAGTGACGCAATCACCCTCTCAAGGTAAATTTGTTCTTCATTATCAGAGCCAAGTACAGGCAATGAACTCAGCAATTTGTGTTTGGATCAAAACTAGTGACTTTCAAGTCAGCCCTGCAAGTGTGTGTGTGTGTGTGTGTGGTGTGTATATAGTGTAGTATTCATGTGTGCACATGTACCCTTAGGGGCTGGAGAAGATTTGCTTCCCTAGTATTTGTGAAGGTGGCCTTCCAGTGGAGTCCTGGTTCAGGCTTTGAGACTTGGCATTTATGTGGCCTCTAGGCCATGCCAGATAATACTCAGAAACCGGAGTTGTGTGAGCAAGGTGTGTAGCCTCTGGTAGAGTTCAGCATTATTTTTATGCACCTATGTGTAGAGAGTTTGACTTGCTTGTGTTCAGCTTGCCTCCTTTAGCATCTCATGGTGCAACTGTTCTGAAAATAGACCACAGTACACATGTCCCATTGTTGCTGTCTTCTGTCGCTGTGAGTCTCCATAGGAAACAATCTAACCTTGTGTTTTGAAATGAACCAAACCCAACGATGCAATAAGAACATGGCCTCAAAAATGTGTAGACTTCCGAGTGAACAGCAATCATTTTTACTTTCTTTGGGAATCTGCTTTTTTTTTTGTGGATGTCATGTGTGTACATGTACATGCAGACATGTGCATGCCATGATGTCTGTGTGGAGGTCATGAGTCAATTCTCTTTTTCTTCCATGGGATTCAAGTTTTAACTTGATGGTCAGGTTTGCATGGCAAGTATCTTTACCTGCTACCTCATGTCACTGGCCTAGGGAGTCTGATTCTTAACCAGGAGTTTATCAAACATGTGAGAATGGACAGGCACACTGAGGCATAAACAGCAATAACAAAACAATCTCTCTCTCTCTCTCCCTCCCTGACCACACACACACACACACACACACACACACACACACACACACACACACACACACACTGGAGAATCTTATCATTCTAACCCTTCTGACTAACTGGGTGAGTGAGCCAAACTGGTTATATGACCTTGAGAGAGACCTTGAATTTTTGTTTGTCTCAGGCTACTGTCCTGTCATCAAGTGATGAAACCAGATAACAACCTCAAATTTCCCTCAGATCTACTGTCACCCTGTATAGGGTGTGTGTGTGTGTGTGTGTGTGTGTGTGTGTGTGTGTGTGTGTGTGTGTGTATGCTGCCAGCATATTAGAGGCAACGAAACCTAATTTCAGGTACACATACCCCACACAGACATACACACACACCGTTAGAAACAAGTATAAAATAAATCTTCAATTAAAGAATGGTGGCAAATAGTTGAAAGCTTTAATTTTTAGAGCAGCCAGTCAGCTGTAAATAGTTTAATTTTGTCTTGATTTATATCATCTGAGATTATGCAAATAAGAAAATGTCCCAAAATTGCATTCAATTCATGCATTCGGAGAAAATATGTGAAATTAGTCATTCGAGCCTTGTGGTTAGCTTACCTTTGTGATGTGCTCTGTGTCCATTTTTCCTGGAAGAGATTAACTTGAAGCATGTCCTCTATCTTGGGGATTTGGGCCATCAATTTAAATATGGACTGTTGTCTAGAAAGGGTGAGCTGTCTGTAGATGCAAAAAAACAGCTTTTTCAAAACCAGAATGTTTATTTTATATTTTGACACCATGTATATACGTTGTGGTGACTTTAATGCTGAGCTGTGAAGTTCAGGAATTAAAATGCACTCTCATCTTTCAGTGCATGAAGAAAGCCAAGAGGTGGCAGCACACACCCAACCCATAACCTAACATAACTCAAAATGTAGAGTATTAAGAGTTCAAGATCACCCTCAGCTATATAGTGAGGTCAGCCTGGGCTAAACAATAGCTTGCTTCAAAAGAAATTAATGTTGAAATTATATAGAAAAGGACATTTATTACATGTATTATTTAGGATCCGTCAGGCATGTGGCTGGTGACTGGAATTGTATACTAGAATAATTTGGGGTTATGAAGATTTCTGGAGTTATGATTTATCTTCCAGTGCTTGGAGGAAGTTAAAGGCAGGGTGCTGTGATTCTGGCTCCCTAAGCCCTCTTCTATGGACCATCTTTTCCCAGGAACCAGCCCACTTTGACCACTTCCGGGAGTGGCCTGATGGCTATGTGCGCTTCATCTACAGCAGCCAGGAGAAGAAGGCTCAGCGCCACCTGAGTGGCTGGGCCATGCGCAACACCAACAACCACAATGGCCACATCCTCAAGAAGTCCTGCCTGGGTGTGGTGGTGTGCGCACAGGCCTGTGCCCTGCAGGATGGCTCACACCTGCAGCTGCGGCCAGCCATCTGCGACAAGGCCAGGCTGAAGCAGCAGAGTGAGGCCGGACAGCGGCTCGGGAAGGGTGGTTTTGGAGCCCTGGGTTCTCCGTTCCCAGCTGATGTCCCCTCGCTCCCTTCAGAAGATTCCGGGCTGCGGGTTGAGCTTAACATTTCTCCTTCTGGGATTTGCAGAGAAAGCTTGTCCCAACTGTCACTCAGCTTTGGAGCTGGTTCCTTGCCGAGGGCACAGTGGATACCCTGTCACCAACTTCTGGCGACTTGATGGCAATGCAATATTTTTTCAGGTAAGTGAGGTCAAAACACCATTTGTACTAAGTATTTCTGTCATACAACATGGAGCAAACTGCCGGCTATCTGGCCTGGAGATTAAACCACAGATACCCGGTAAGCTCACTAGTTTCCTAGAAATCAAGTGATAGGCTATTGACTAGATTTTGTTGTTTCCCAGACAGGGTCGGGCTGCACAACTCAGTCTGACCTGGCACTTGCTAGGTAACCCAAGCTGGCATTGAACTCATGATCTTTCTGCCGTAGCCAGCTGAGTGCTGGAATCACAGCAGTGTGCTACCTTGCATGGCTTGGTGTTCTCTTAAGGGCCAGATTATGAACCTAGTCGCACTGATTAGAGAGAATAAGTGGGTTGCCGACTGCCTTTTAAGATAACTATTGTCCTTGTTGGCTTTTTTTTTTTCTTTGAGAAATGGGGTCCTGATAAATAGCCCAGGAAGGCCTAGAACTCACTATGTAGCCCAGGATGGCCTCATACATACTGTGAACATCCTACCTCAGCCTACCAAATACTGGGATAACAGGCATGAACTACCACAGCCAGCTAAGATGTCTAGTATTGATGCTGTTTGATTTTGAATAATGCTTTGCAGTTTTGAAGAAACATTAAAAACAAACAAACAAACAAACAAACAAACAAACAACTTGGCAATCCTGGAAAGGCATCGTCTGGTTTGGACCAAGTCCCAGCATAGCTGCCTTCCTTCTAGAGAAACAGATAGACAATCCAATGTCTTCATTAACACAGGCCAAAGGGGTTCACGATCACCCCAGACCAGAGAGTAAGTCAGAGACAGAAGCTAGAAGAAGTGCCTTCAAGAGGCAGATGGTCTCTTTCCACCAACCCCAGAAAAGGAGCTCCAGAGAGTCTCAGGTAATGGCCACTGACCCCACCCACCCACCCAGGGTCTGTGTTTACTTCTGGGATAACTGACCGCTAACTGAAAGATGAATGCCATGTATCAATTGCAAAGGTTTAATTTTGTATGAAAATTACATGTCTCTAACAAATGTCATTAAATCAACACTTGGCTTAGGGCTCCAATCCCTTCTTTAAAATAGGTAAGTGGTCCTCCAGGCGATGACGTCAGGATGCTTGCTGAGTTGTGTGTAGGCAGTTGTCCTACAGTGATAAATATAGAGCACAATTATCTCTCAGTGAGTTTCTGAAGCTGCCCTGAACATCCTGTAGCTTTCCCTACACAGGCACACCAAGATAAAGTTTAATTTGTAAACTAGTATGCCAGTGGATTAATAATTAAAACAAAAGAACAATTGTAGCAATTCATTATAATTCAAGTTATTTTAAACTTATATGAGCTATTTATTTTCAAAATGTTCCACTGGGTGGGATGGGGGTTATTAACCCAAAACTGAAACCTCAAAAAGCAAAATTGTGCTTAGGAGAGACTATTACATGTGCTTATCAACACTGAATTAATAGGGCATGCTTGAGAGGGTTTTTCACATTTTGTGTTAGTTTTCTCTTACTGTAACAAAATACTTGAGACAATAAACTTGCAGAGAGGATAGGTTTGTTGGGGTTCATGATTTTAGAAGTTTCAGTCCAGTTCCAGTGAGCCCCACTTTGGAGTGAGGAGTGCATGATGGGAGACACTCTTTACCCTATCACCTGAAACAAAAGAGAAAAGAGGGAACCAATTCCCAATACCTCTGCTGAGGACACACCCCCAGTGACCGATAATCTCCTACTAGACCTCACCACTTTAAGAGTCCACCATCTCCTGATGGTGTCACTCTGGGGACCAAGCCTAAAACACATGGATTGTTGGGGGGCACTTAAGATCCAAGCACTAGTAGCAGTGTTTATGAAGGAACAGATAAGTTTTCCCTAGTCAACTTGACCAAATTTGCATTTCCACCAAAACAAGCCAAGCAGGCAGTGAGCATGAGCAGAGCAGCCCCTGACATTGTTCAAGCCCTCCCACATACCAAGCGCTGATCAGAGAGTTCATGCATTCCAGGGTTACAGAAACCCTTGGAAGAGCTGGCTACATCTAAGCCCTGTATTTAAAATGCTGATCCAGGTCCAGAGAAAACACCAGTTTGGTTGGGAGGGACAGGGACAGGATTCGAAGGCAGGTTTGCATGTCTCCTGGGCCTCCACTCTTAGGAGCACACGGATGAAAACAGGTACATCCATTGCTCAACCCCACACTGCCTGGCTATTAGAGACCTTCCTTGTTCAGTACATCCATTGGCAACCTCTGGACCCCAGGCCCAAATTGTAAACCTTAGTAGGACATGGTTCATGACACAGAGTCCAGCTGCAGGTGTATTTTATTTATGTGGTTGGCTGTTGCTCTAGATAACCATGTTCACATCATTTACATATTATATGTCATGGGATGTGTTGTGTGTCCTGTGTCTGTATTTGTGCCTTTTTTAGGTAGGAAGCACTCAGGATTGCAGTGGAAACCTCAACAACATGCCTGTCCCGGAACCCCCAGAACTGTTTGACGTGACTGCTGATGCCAGCTTCCCTATTACAGGGCAGCCCTGCCCTTCCTTCCCAAACTCTGATGTTCACAGAGTCACCTGTGACCTGACCACCTTTCAGGGAGATGTAACACTACCCTTTCAGAAATACTCAAATCCAAGCATCTATTTGCCCAGGCCACCTTGGAACTATGAATTGGCAGGTCTTGTGGGTACAGGTTCAAGTCCATATCCCACCCTGTATAAAGATTCTTCCAGTATCCCTGATGACACAGACTGGGTTCATCTAAACTCACTACAATATAATGTCAGTTCATATGGCAGCTATGAGAGAAGCTTGGATTTCACGGCTAAATATCATGGCTGGAAACCTGCACATGGGAAACCTGGCCTTGAAGAGAGGGTTGATTATGGGCAATGCCAGGCTGTGACCACGTGCCCTTATTACAACCCAGAGCGGCCCTGCAGGTACCTGCCAGTGCCACCAGCAGGTACCCAGGCCCTGCAGACCGTGATCACCACCACAGTGGCCTACCAGGCTTACCAGCACCCTGCTCTGAAACACAGTGACAGCATGCAGGAGGTCAGCAGCCTTTCCAGCTGCACCTGTGGTTCTGAAAACCTGCCGATGCCCATCTATCCGCAAGCCTTAGACCCTCCGGATGCAGTCATCCAGGCAGCCTCTCCTTCAGAGAGAGCCCCTGGGAAACTTCTGGGAGATTGTCAGGTCAACAGACCCACCCTGGCTTTTCCTCAAGAGACAGATCCCTCCAGGACAGATGGAGCAGACGCGTGGGATGTGTGTCTGTCTGGGATGGGCTCAGTGACGGGTTACTTGGATAGAGCAGGGCAGCCGTTCAACTTTGACAGTGAGGAGTTTTAGAAGGATTTCAGGGTACAGGCACCATGATAATGGAGTACATGCGAGAAAATACATGCAAAGGGGCAATTGTTGAGACGATTCATCTTGTATGTTTTGTTTTGTCTGTTTCAATATATATATATATACAGATCAGAGTTAGCATAAGGGTGAGCTGAGGATATCAGTGGGACATGATAGACAGGATGCTGGAAGTTTGCCCAGCGTTTTGAAACCTGTCACACCACATAGACTATTGGGAGTGTGAGTCTCCTAAATGAACAAATAAACGAGATGGAGGCCTGTACTGCACAGGCTTGACTTCCCTTAGCTTACCAGCCAAGGCTCCTATTCTTATTCATCATAACTTTTTTTTTTAGACTGTTAGGGAATTTCACACAGCCGTGGACTGCATTGAGAGGCTGTTTAAGTATTTTCAGAATGGAAACCTGGAGAGAAATGTCTGAAACTTAGCAAGTGTTCTGTTACCCTGTGGGCTTTTTCATAAATCAGCTGGTGAATCTGTAAATCAAGAGGACTCCTCCATCACCTGGGATGCTCTGACACCTGTGAACTGAAGCTCCCAGGAAGAAAAGGCAAAGCCTCACCTGCCTTAAAGACTCCACAGCGTTGATTGACTGGTGAGAACTTCTGTGATGTTGAGAGCTGGAATGTGGCAGGTCTGAAGCCAGATCTGAGACTTTATCCCCTTAGCAGCCATTTATTACTTATTATTAAGGAAATCCTTTGGGAATGTACAAACAGACCCTGAGTTTCCACTGTCCCAAAGGCCAAGAATGTCATCAAGTAGCCCCTTAGACCCATAAAAATATTTTTCTACCTTACTGGACAACCTGCCTACCTGTGTTTCTGCAAATATATTTTTCAAACACTTTGATTTGTGAGTTCCTTTATTCTGTTACTATAGAGACTTCAGGAAACTGCTACTGTCAGGTTGGAACATGCTATTGGGGGCAACCTGAGCCCACGCTCACTTATATTTAGCTCCATAATAAATTATCTCTCATTTCCTTTGAGGTAAGAGCTGTGGCTTTGTGTCAACACACCCCTGTAATCTCAGCACTCTGGAGGCAGAGGCAGGAGGACACACTGTGACCCTTACTGTAGGTGGCGTTTCAAACAGCAGACAGTTTCTGTGTTTCATGAGCCACTCAGGACAGAAGTTCGGACCTGTAACTTGCGGATAAGACACAACTCACTGTACAGTGAACACATTGAAATCATCACCTCTTTTAGACACATTTCAACTAGTGAAGCCTTATGGTTTCTGTGCTGACAAAACTGAATCTGTTTGAATAAAAGAGTATTGATAACATACACAGTTAATCTATGGAAGAGTGTGTGTTCACTAACCCATCTGGTGGGTTCAGTAGTCCTTACTCTGATGCTAGTTATTCAGTGGCTACCAGCATTCCAGTTCCTCATGTAAATGTCTATGACTGTCTGGTATGGCTGGGACACCCTGGCAATCCAGTTCTCTGATGAGGACAAGGTGCCTTGAGTCTGTGAAATGCTACACCAGGCGGTCACTGAACCAAGGGAGTAGCAAGCGATGACAGAATAATCCGTGTCCCCAGTGACCCGTGTCAGTTTGTGCAAATGCCAGGGAAATGAATTCAAGGTGATTCTCAGGAATTTGTCATAGATTGTAGGTCAAAGCTGGCTGCTCGCTGGTAACACCTCACAGTCGGATTTGAGGATTTCTTGGGCTGGGAACATAAATTCCAAGTTGTTCTCAAAAAGGTAAGTATATCCAACAAAAGTAAACAAGGTAAATATGTCCAAAAAGGTAAATAATCCACCAAAGTCCAGACACATAGAACTTCAATTCCCAGTGACCAATAGCTTTCTGAATGTTTCCTAAGGGAAAGTCTAAATTAAGTAAGAAACTCATTCTGTAGCTGTCCACTGTTACAAATGGCAAATTCTCCAGTTTTGATTGGACATTTGCCATGGTGGGCTATCCCACTGTGGAGGACAATTCAACTGTCAATCAAGACCCTATGACCAAATGGCTGGAGCAATACTTTATCAAGCCTCAGCCAGACAGGCTGAGGTTTTATCTGAGTAATTCTAGCATCAGACCCACCAGAGCCTAATCCCTGGACCACTTAATGGACTGTGGAATTCTGGACAGTTCAGGCCAGAAACAGCACCATGCAGAAAGGGTCCATATTAGTGGGTATTCCCTGGAGAAACAGAAGCAGTGGGAGACATGTGTATGTATGCACACATGCACACTCCAACTTACAGCTTTTTTACTACAATGCTGTGAAAACAGTAGCATTCAGTAGGAGCCATGGTTTTGATTTTGAATTTGTCCTTTTCTTGCACTCAAATACCCAGGGACTAGTTTTTATGATACTGGACAGTGACCTGAGCTCCCAGTAGCCACCTAAGGGTGGCTTGCTGTCTTCTAGTGTGTTGCTAACCTAGGGTGCTCAGGAAGGGTGTTGTCAACACATTTACAACATAAAATGGGCCTATTGGGGTATAAGGCCACCTTTGCATGCATATATGTGCACATGTGTGTGTCATGTTTATGTGTGAACAATACAAAGGTACAGAGAAGGGTTTTTTTTTTTTTTCTAGTTCAGATGCTTTTTTGTTTTGTTTCTTTTGTTTTTTAAGTCCTTGGCTCACATGACTGTGAGGCTAGAAAGGCTGAAATTGACAGGGCAAGAAACACTCAGGAACTGATGGTGGAGTTTGGGGACAGGCTCTCTTCTCTGGGGAACATCAATATTTTCCTGTAAGTTCCTAAAATGATTGATACACATTATCAAGGTCAATTTACATAAATCCAACTCAATTGCAAATGTCTGTCACACTGTCTTAGTCTCTTCCTCCACCTCCTCCTTTTCCTCCTCCTCCTCCTCATTCCTTTTCTTTTCTTTTTTTGTGGCAACTAAGTATCTGACAAGAAGTCATTTAAGATGTTAAAGACTGCTGGGTGTAGTGGAGTACAACTTTAACCCCAGCACTGCCGAGGCCGAGGCAGAGGAACTCTGTGAGCGGCAGGCCAGCCTGGGCTACATAGTGAGGCCCTGTCTCAAAAACAAACAAACAACAACAAATAGTGTAGAGCTAGGGAGCTGGTCCAGTCAGGAAAGTGCTTGCCACACAGCATGAGGAGCTGAGTTTGATCCCCAACACCCACATAAAAGTCAGGCATGGCAGTATGCATCTGTAATGTGCACTGGGGGCCAGGTGTAGCTCATCGATGAATTTCAGGTTTAGTGATAGACCCTGTCTCAAAGTGAAGGTGGAGAGTGGTTGAGGAAAACACATGACATCCGCCTCTGGCTTCCACATGTACAAGCACACACTGTACACACCCACATGAACACATATATACAGCACACACACACACACACACACATGACAGAGACAACATAACAAGAATTGTTAAGAACAAAATAGAAAAGGGCTAATGTTGTATTGGTGACTCAGCTCAGTTTGAAGTAGACGACAAGAATGAATCCATCCGAACACTCTCCTCTTGTTGGTGTCTGTGTTTGTCTTCTGGACTGGAGATGCCGACGACTGGAATCCACACTCAGCTTTAGGGCACTGAAATGTAGTGCCACAGAGATCCCTAGAACCAGAATCACGGGTTTGGGGTTTGATTGCTGTCCTTGAGGTTGACTAGATGACTTAGATTGTCCTGTGATCGCCCTGAGTGTGGTTCCCCACTAGTAGAATGATGACAGTGAGCTCCCCACCCACAGAACTGTTATAGATCAAATACGGAAATGGTCATCCGAGTTCTGTGCCATGTTGTGGACTATTATATTAACTAGGCAAAGATGTGTTATATTTGTTTATGCTGCAGAATATTACTTTAACTGTGTAAAGGTGTGTTACTTTTGTTTATGCTGCATTTGTTTGATGATGTAAGAATGTGTGTTTAATTATTTGAAGATGTGTTGCATCTGTTTCACCTTGCCTGCCTGAAGCAGCTGATTGGTCTAATAAAGAGCTGAGTTGCCAATAGCTAGGCAGAAAAATGATAGGTGGGGCTAGAAGGCAGGGAGATTAATAGGAGGAGAAATCTAGGTTCAAGGAGAAGGAAAGAAAGGTAAAAAGCCCAGAGGCAAAAGGTAGATAAAGAGAAACAGGTTAATTTAAGTTAAAAGAGCTAGCCAGGAAGGAGCCTAAGCCAGGCTGAGCATTCATAACTAATAAGAAATCTCCATGTTATGATTTGGGAGCTGGTTGGTGTCCCCAAAGAAAAAGCCTGGTACACCACCCCCTTTCTAGTGCCGACTAAGCTACATCTCCAACCCTTTTTCTATCTATCTATCTATCTATCTATCTATCTATCTATCTATCTATCTATCTATCTATCTATCTATCTGTCTGCTATCTATCAGTGGGGTCTCACTATGTAGACCTGGCTGGTCTGAAACCAACTCTGTGGACCAGGCTGGCCATTGAACTCACAGAAATCCTCCTGCCTCTGCCTCCCAAGTACTGGAATTAAAGGCCTGTGACACCATCCCTATCTTATTATACTTTTGATACAGGCCTCACTCACTAAATTGCCTAGAGAGACCTTCAACTCCCTATATAGCCCAGGCAGACCTTAAATCTTATAATCTCCCTACCTCAGCATCCTTAGCAACTGGGATTACAGGCTTGGAATACCAAGTCCAGCTTGAAAATGTTTTGCTCCATTAATTCAACAGTCTTTCTGGAGCCTCCACTTCCCCATAGACATGTCTTGGGTAGCAGAACTATAGCAGCAAAGGAGCAGATCCAATCCCTGCCCTTGGGGTCTGTTTGTGAAGACTGACCATGCAGCAAACCATTGTCAACAAGAAAGTCCACAGATGGCACGCGGTGACGAGCGCTAGGGAAGAAAGGGAAGCAGAAAAGGTGTCGTGGCTGGAGCACGTCCTCTAGTGTGATGCTGCTGAGAGGTGAGACATGGAAGAGCAGACCAGGCACTGAGGTCTGGGCCTCCGGTTAGTGTCCTTATCACAACAGTAGATTTGTTTTAGAAGTGAGGACAGCCCTGTCTTGCTCTCCACCATCCTCTAGCTTCCTGCCATAGCAAGAAGGTCTTTGCCAGGCAGGGGCCAGCTTCTTGATACAATACTTTCTAAGCACCAAAACCATGAGGAATCATTTTCTTCTTGGATATTATCCAGCCTGAAGTATTCTGTTGTAGCAACACAGTCTAACAAGTCAGACATGGTGGCACACGTTCAGTACTTCAGGGGCAGAGGGAGAAGCAGCTCCCAGCAAGTTCAAGGTCAGCCTGGTTACATAGTGAATTTTAGGCTAGCCACAGCTTTGCAGGGAGATCCTGTCTTTAAAAACAAACAAACAAATGGAGAAAGGGAATTAGAAGTATGGGCAGGGAGGAGGAAGCACAGAGATTTGGTACCATGTGCAGAACATGTGGGATCTGCCCATATGGATATACAGGGTGAGATCACCCCAGGCAGAGGGAACAGCAAGTGTGTGCAGGCTGGGACTCTGCTCTAGATAAACAATGGCAGGGAGTAGTGGATGTTGTAATCACTTTCCTGGTGCTGAGATGAATACCATGATCAAAACCCACTTAAGGAAGAGTTTTTATTTGGCTTACAGTTCCAGAGAATTAGATGTCCATAATGACAGGGAATGCATGGCACCAGGAGCAGGAAGCTGAAAGATTCTGAATTCACAATATGCTTGCAAATATTATCGCTCAGAAGTTCTAGAAGGCCATGTGATGGCATCAGCATCTTCTTTGGGATTGCTTATCTTTGTAGAGATTTAAAAGGTGCCATCTCAAGGAAGCATGAAGCTGTAAGGCCAGGTCCTGTCTGGGTAGTCATCATGTCCTGAAGGATGTTCTGCCCATCAAAGGTGCTGGTAGTTTCAAAGCAGACTGTTGAATACTTTGCCTGTGAGGGGAACTGAAAAAAAAAATCTCTATGACGATTTAACCACTGACTGTACCAGGTGTGGTGGCTCAGGCTGTGATCTTAGCACATGGAGGCAGAGGTAGGAGGATCCCTGAAAGTTTGAGGCCAGCCTGGTCTATGTAGACAGGGTCAGGCTAGCCATAGCTACGTAGCAAGACCTGTCTTTAAACAGAACAGATTTAATGACTGAAAATGTGATTATTTGAGGATGACATAAACCCATTTGTCTATTTTTCTCTTTTGCTTGTGCTTTTGGGGGTCTTAAAAAAAGGCATGGCCCGTTACAATGTCTGATTTGATTTGGACCTTTTAAATTAAAGAGCTTGTGAAAACAGAGAGGGATATAGAGAGGGGCATCTGAAAAGTGGTAATTACGGGAAATGGCTGCCAAGCTTGAGCTCCTGCTGAGGATGTGAGTTCTTGAATCACAGGTTTGAACCTAGTCTGCATTATATGGTGAGATCTTACCTCAGAACAAAATGATAATAACAAATATTCACAAGTTTAAAATGAGTCACTGGGAGTGAAAATGACTGCTTACAACAAAAATCAGCTTTCCCTTAAGAAAGAGAACCTGGGCTTAGGATGTAGCTCAGCCACAGAGCACCTACTTACCCAGCTTGTGTGAGGCCCTGAAGTCAATACCAATATAGATGGGATTGGGGTAAAACAAGTTATCCATAATAAACAGCATACACATGAAACATTTCTAGGCATGTATATAAGAAGGAAAGTTGCTCAAGATTACAAGGAAAAGCGCCAATAGAAAATCATCCAAGAGGTCACAGATGTTAGGAGTAACAACAAGAACTTTGAAACAGCTGTTGTCATGGCTGCATTGCGAGACCCCCGAGCAAGACCACCACAGAGCCGATATCCGATGCAAAACACACAGGGGTTTATTGATAACAAGCAAGCCTGGGCTTGGTCTGTGTCCAACACTCAACACAGTGGTGGAGGAGGACGGCCCTGAGCTCTCGGGGTGAGGGGCTTTTAAAGGGAAAAACCGCAAGCAGGGTGGTACAAGTCTTGACATCATATGATTGGGTGAGAGTGTGTAACCTTCCAATTTACTGGTTGGGGGTTACAGTTATCATTTTGGAGCAGGCCTGGACAAGTCCCAGGCTCTGTCCTTGAGCTGCTATGGGGGCTGGCTGGCCTCACACGTTCACTTTGACCCATGCAAGTAGCTCTAAGTTGGTGAGGGGTCCCAGACAGTAAACAACTGTCTGAACCTTGAGCAGTCAGAGTACGTGCAGAAAGGGAGCTACTGCAAGGACTATGTCTTTTGTTCATGGCCCTCCCAGAAACTGCTTGCCCAAGTCTCAGGAAAATGAATTGCTAACTCAGGCCTGATCTCAGAGAAGACTGAGCAGCCTGTTATGGCATCTACTCGGTCCTTTCACTGTTAGAAATACGTAAACACTGGTGGAGAAAGTCGATTGTCATAGCAACTAAAGATACAGGGCTTTCAGTGGGAAGCCATTTAAAAAGGAAGTTCCTTCAAAGTTCCAAATTAAACAAGCAGTCACCACAGGCAATGAGTTTTATAAATGCACAATTGTCAAGAGCTGAAGCAGAGAGAGGGATTTAAACCAAACTAGAAGACTGCGGCAGGGCAGATGTGCGTCAGTGGAGGCAAGAGGCAGTCGGAGGAGTAGCTCTGCGATGTATCTCTCGGACAAGGGAGTGATGTCCTGAGTAGCCTAAGCATTCTAACAACTCGACAGGGGTGGAGGATATGAGCCAATCTGCTTAAAAATAAACAAATGACATGAATAAACATTTCTCAAAAGCAGATATAAAAGTGGCCAATGTGTAAATGTAAAACTGTTCAGGATCAGGAAAAGAAACTAAAATCTATAGTGAGATTTCCTCCCACCCTGGGTTGAATGATTATAAGCAAAACAGCAACAGCAACAACAAAAAGAAATGTGGACCAGATGCAAACAAAGGAGAAGTCATATGCATATATATAATATATATACATATATAAAATGTGTGTATATATACACTTATTATATTATTGTTTATATATATAATAATATATGTCTATGTAATTATATATAATGATACATAATTATATATAAAATAATGATTATATAAAATAATGATTATATAATTATATTATAAACCATAATGTTACTGCTTTATCATATTATATATTATATAATATTGCTGCTTATTATATGCATTATGATATTACTGTATATGTCATATATATATAAAGGTAACTTAGGGCCCTGATAAAAACAGTGTAGGGGATCCTTAAAAAGCTTAGTATAATAAAATTACCATTGTAACAAAATGCCTATCCCACCCACCAGTTCTAGCCAGTGTCTTCCCACAGTAAATAAAATTAATGTCAGCTAGGTAGACCCGTATACTGTTCTTTGCTGCAGTGATGCTCACAATAGCTAAAACGCAGGATCAAACTAGGTGTCCACTGTTAGAAAAATAGATCTTGAAAATGTGATAACATACATTTGGAGTATTACTCAACCACCAAAGGATAAATTCTGTCATTTGTGGCAATGTGGGTCGAATGAGGTGGTATTATATATTAAGGGAAATAGAACATGGGAAGACAAAAAAACACCATGATCTCACAGGTAGAAGCTTAAAACATTGATTTCATAGAAGTTGACACTGTGGCCACTGCTAACTAAGGAGGAGCCAAAGAGGGAAAACCAAAGGGCTCTGGTTGTTGGGGGGATTTGTTCACACTGTGAAGTCTGCGTTAGCATCTGTGTTAATTAGATAAAATTAACCTTGGGTCAGGAGGCTGAGTTAGCAACTAGTTGACAGAAAGTAATCATAGAGCATCCGAGGGCATCTGGAAGAGAGAGATGTCCTGGAAGTAGTAGGGAGAGATTTTGAGTGGCACTGGGATTTGTTTGTTTTGGCAGAGCGGAAGGACAGGCTTTTGGGAGCCGCCAGCAAGGAGAGAAGGTCAGCTAGTTGCTTGTCAACCTCGCTGAGCTCACAGGTTTTCACCCCAGCCTTTGAATCTCAAGGCTTATTTATAAATAGAGCGAGAGGGATTTTGTTAAAGCTCCCTTTAGCTGCAGCGACAGAGACGGTGCCTGCAAGAACAGAATTCCCGCCAGGCTGCGGCCTGAGCTGCTGGGCCACCACGAAGCAGGCTGGTAGCTGCTGTGTTGCAGTTTCTGGCTGAAACAGCAGTGGATTAAGGCGCAGCCACTGTGCCCAAGATAAAACAGCATCTGGTTATAGTACTTAAGTCAGTTCTCTGGAAGAAATGGCTCTAGTGGTATACAGCACAGAAGGGCAAGTACAATTAGCAATGATTTAACATGTGCTTTGCAAATGACTAACAAGGAAGCATCCAAGAGCTCCCAGCATGAGGAAATGGACAATGTTTAAGAGGTTGGGTGTACCAGTTACCCCGACTCCGCTATTGCACAGTGTGTACATGAAACCAACCATCATGCTGGACCCCCTAAATATGTACAACCAGAAAACCCAAACAAAGAAGGCTAGAACTAACAATTAAACATCTGAAATGGAAACAAACCCCACCACAGGACAGGTAAACAACAGATTGGAAGGAGTGTCCTCGAATGTGAAAATTCTTTTATAGACATTACCTGCTTGAAAACTGCTTTATAGACATCTAGCAACAATATATATGTTAGTTTGTCCATTAAATGAAATGTGTGGGACAAGTGTTATTGATCACTAGGAAAATGTAAATTAAAGCAGAGATTTTTGTAGTCAATAGAATGGCCAATTTGTTGTAATGAACAATGATTAATATTGGCAAAATGAAGGACTTGAACTCCTGAGCACAGACAGCTGGCAGAGTCTCCCCACAATGCAGATATCCTAAACCATTCAACCCAGGCCCATTATGGCCCAGAAATCCCACAGACACCCCAAACAATTAAAAATATATTTCCACAAGGTGGCTTTGTACTAACCAAACACGGACCAACAAGAGGCTGACTTAACAAAGGCTGGCAATTTGGAGCATGAAGTCCTAAGAGCCAGTGATCTCAAGAGTGAGCCATGGCTCGCTGCTGCTATGCAGGTGAACTTCAAAAACCGTGTGTTGAGGAAAAGTCATGAGACTTTTATCTTGGGCACAGTGGCTGCGCCTTAATCCACTGCTATTTCAGCCAGAAACTGCAGCACAGCAGCTACCAGCCTGCTTCGAGGTGGCCCAGCAGCTCAGGCCACAGCCTGGCGGGAATTCTGTTCCTGCAGGCATCGTCTCTGTCGCTGCAGCTTAAACAATGTTTAAGAGGTTGGGTGTGCCAGTTACCCTGACTCCGATATTGCACAGTGTGTACATGAAACCAACCATCACGCTGGACCCCCTAAATATGTACAACCAGAAAATGAGACATAAGAGAGTGCAGGCACCATGAGACGGTCTGTGTGAGATTGTACAGTGAGTTATCACGGGTAGAAAGAGGTACATTAATGCTCACAGGCTCCAAGAACTTCAGGGAATTGTGGAGAGTGCATGCTGACCAAGGTTGTGGTGACTTGGACGCACAATTATAAAAACACAACAAAGTCTGTAGCCAAGATCTGGAGTCTCATTGTACTTTTTATTTCAAGTTTTTTAAACATGAATTCTTTGGGTTTCCCAGAATAAAACAAGAACCTCCGTATGAACAGTCATTGCCAATTAAACGAGTCTAGAGAGGTGGAGAGTCTCAGGTCCTTCAATCCTGTTCTGCATGTGTTCATGAGAATTCCTATATGGCTGAAGAATTAAGTTTTAATGTATATAACTGGGAAAGTTAGTGCCATAAGCTTTCTTTCATATAGGACTATAAATGTATTTAGATATTAAAGACCTCTAAAGCCTCAGAATGGTGTCCTATAAAAGCCATGCCAGAAAGGCTTGTGCAATGATATCTTTTCATGTGAAAGTCAGAGTTAGTCTCCACACCGAAAAAGAGCTACATAGTTTTCTGGGGATGTTTCATTCAAAATGAATCTCCCACGAATCCCATCATGACACAGCTCAAGGACTGTTCATTTTAAGAAATCAAAAAGGCTAGAGGTGAGAACTAGAAATTCATCCATCGACAGGCTTTATCATGGCCCTTGAGTAGATTTTAAATCGTATGTCAGAGCCCTTGAACTTCACCTGGAGCAGTGACTGGATATCACGTTACCGTAAAATTTTCTAAGTCAATGAACAAAACTATAAACAAAGTCAGTGGCCCTAGAAACATGTTGATAGCGATCAGTTCCACAGCGTCGTTTTGACAGAAGCAACACACTTGAGGTGATATAATTGATTACTTCCTCCCAAGCAGGCCCACCTCAGGACTGATCCCTAGATGGAATGAAGCGAGCCGGACCGCGATGCCTGCTGCTGACAGACCAGGTCCAGGTTCCCAGCCCTCCCCTGGGGCCCATGGAGATTCCAGGAGTGCCCCTCAGACATGGTTTTGTCTCTTTTACCAGGTGTTTTGATTTTGCTGTCTTTTGATCTTCTAAATATGGACCTGCCCTGACTCTACAGGCCCTGGGAAGAGCGCGAGACAGGTGTGGAGGGTCCCGGGCCCACAATGCCATTCAGCCGGATGCTGTCGACCATCATTCTTGCTCTTGTGAAAGACAGCGAGCATTTTTACACCCTTAAAAATCAATGTACTGTCGCTACAGGGAAAACCCTACCCAAAGGGGGAACTGAAGTGACTTGTTTAGAAGTCCTTTGAGAAAGGTTTGCATTTTTTTTACCTTTCTAAACATTGAACAAGAAGTCCGCATCCCTCATGCCCCTCCAGCTTGGCAATCTCATCCTTTCTGCTTTCTATGGTATTTTAGATACTCCATCACCATGGAATGTCACAGTATTGGTTCTCCTGTGACTGGCTTACTTCATTAGCGGGAGTCCCCCATGTGTAGCAGGTAGCTGGATTTCTTCTTTTGTAAGGCTGAAAAGCACTTTGCTGTCTGTCTGTCTGTGCCGACATTTCCTTGTAGATCATCCAATAATTAGGCTGCTGTGAAGAATACGGCAGTGAACGTCCTTGCGAAGCTGTGTGGGATCATGATCAAGTGTCTTAAATGTATGCAAAATTTTGAGTTACTAGAGCAAATGCTATCTCTGTTTTAAATATGCTGAATAATTTGCACATGCAACTCAATAGAATGTGTATTCTAGATGAGATCCCAGATGAGAAAAAGAACGTAAGATAAACCCCATGGGCTTTAGTTTGGGCCAGCAAGGAAAGGAACCTGCCACCAAGCCTGATGAAGGACAGAATTTGATGCTGGGGCTCACGTGGTGGATGGAGAAAACTGACTTTCAAATGCTGCCCTCTAACCTTCACAGGTACACCCCTGCACACACACATGTGCCCCTCCACTCCTGGGCGAAAGCACACACACAAACACACACACACACACACACACACACACACACACACACACACTCCTCCACCCTGGACAATAAGTACATAAAAGATTTTTTGTTTGTTTTAAACAAAACAGAGTTCAGCAATAAAGGTGCTTGCCACAAGCCTGATGTTCCTTGAGACCCAAATAGTGGAAAGAGAACACCAACTCCTGAAAATTGTCCTCCGACATCCACATACATACATGGAACACACACAGACAAATAGACAAATGTAAAAAAAAAATGAGAAAAGAGAAACAAAAGAAAATATGGTCTTTATTTGATGTTGATGTATCATTATTAATTAGTCATGTTAAGTGTGCCACAAAAAATGTTAAGATATTCACAACAGCACACTTGGTGACCTTTTGTAAATCTAAAACTTCTCCTGAGAGTTAAGGTTTACTTGTAAGTTTTAAATGAGCACAGAAGCTTTTAAATGCCACAAGCATAAGTACATGACAAATGTGTGAGGTGACGTCAGTGTCGATTCCCCTTAGCTGTTCATCACGATTTGTGTAGCACACTGTGAGTGTGTGTGGTGGTGTCCACCTACGATCCTAGCTCTTGGGAGGTGGAAGTGAGAGGACCATGGGTTTGAAGACAACCTGGGCTACATAACTAGCCCAGGCCAGCTCAGGTTACGTAGTGACATACTCAACAAAATAAGTTATAAAACAAAAAGAAACATCACACTGTAACATATAAATAAATATGTGTAATCATTATTGTTCATTTAAAGTATTAGAGTCAGGAAGTATAGTTTGACCAGCCTGCAAAGGCCTTGGGTTCAATTCCCAGCACTGGAAAAAGTGTTTTAATGAATAAAGAACAGACTATAAAGGAGGAGGGATGAATAACACCAAGGATGTTTGTTAGAACACGTGACTCACATGATTTGAGCTGGGTCGAACCTGAAAGCTTCCTTACTGTGGTCCAGCTTCCATAATACCAGAAAGTCCTACCCTGCTGTGATGTCTACGAACTTTAACAATGGCCAGCATGGTAAGATATCTGTGAGGTGTAATAGTGCACTCATATCTTGGCAGTAACCAATAGCTGTGTAGTTGGACTTAAGGCCAACTTAGCAGGAAGGAAATCATGACTAGAAACATAACCAAGAACCTGGCTGGGGCTAGTGAGGTCATGGATCTTAGAAGGGAGCCTACTACCATCTCTATATTAAATTGCCATAATTTCTAACTGCATTCTAACATACATCCTTTCAAGTATGGCTCTCACCCTTCATCGAAGAAAGCAGAGACCGTAACAGAAAACCACAACTGGTTATAATGTGGAGATTAGTGGATTGTGGGGAGCCCAGCCCCAATGGATACACCTACAATGCAACTCCTACATCCAAGGCTCAGAGAGCACCCCAGAAATGGGGTGGAAAGACTGTGAGAGCCAGAAGACCAGGAAGCCTGGTGTGATATTGTACCTCCTAGAAATGACAGGGAAGCTACATTCAGGACACCTCAGCAATATGGCCGCCTAAACAAGACCTGAAAGATGACAATTCCAATAGGCATGTTAATAAGGAAAGGGGAATGTCGTGGGTTTCCACTCCTAAACAAGAACTGCAGGCAGCGAATGACTGCTGAGGGAGAAGAATTCGCCTCTCCTCAGGATGAACCACCCGACTGGTTATCCAACACAAAATGGTCATCGCTGAAATGATATACACATAAGATACGCTAAACAGACTCAGCAGGTTATCTGTATATATGTATGTGTCTATACACACACACACACACACACACACACACACACACACACACACACACGCTCACACACGCTCACACAACTAATAATCAAAGGAAAAGAGGCATGGAAAGGATTAGAAGGAGAAAACAGAAAGGGGGAAAGTGTCATAACTATATTTTAATTTTTAAAAATGTTAATAAAAAAGAAAACGACTGACACATACAAAATCACCAATAGGGAGATACATAGTTTGCTTTCTTGTATTCTGTTGTTATATATTGGCAAGTAAAGTAAAACAGATAAATAGAAAAGTCACCAACTGGGCTTTCATATTTTCATTATCTACTTAACTACTCATAATTGGTTAATTATCAATAAGAATTCAAGGGAAACTCATTTATGATCAGGGAAATCATAAAGGGTTAGAATCACTAATTTTCTTTTTTTTAAGTCTTTTTTTTCCTTTTATTTTATTTTACAATACCATTCAGTTCTACATATCAGCCACGGGGTCCCCTGTTCTCCCCCCCTCCCACCCCCTCCCCTTACCCCCAGCCCACACTAATTTTCTTAATAAATCAGGTGACTATTGAAAATGATTTTCAGAAAAAAAAATATCATCACTCCAGCCAGGGAAGCAAGTACACTAACTGCAGATTTTGTGTGTGTGTGTGTGTGTGTTTGTTTGTTTTTCAAAACAGGTTTTCTCTGTGTAATAGTCCTGGCTATCCTGGAACTCAATTTGTAGACCAGGCTGGCCTCGAACTCACAGAGATCTGCCTGTCTCTGCCTCCTGAGTGCTGGGATTAAAGGCATGTGCCACCACTACCTGGCCTATTCCTTCCTTTTACCCTGAGGTGAGGTCTGTCCTTGAAGTTAAGGTGTGTTTCTAGAATACGACAGAAGGATGGATTCTGTTTTCATGTCCATGATGTTTTTTGTTTGTTTTTATTGTGGAACTGACACCATTAATATTGAGGCCTGCTATGGTAGGGTGCTGGGTTCTAGTGGAGACATATTATCCTGGTTGTTATTGGTTGTGTTTTAATGCTGGAGTCTAGGCACCTGGGTTGGGTAATCTAGGTGCTAATATCTGGTCTTATCTTTGTTGGGTGGGTGTTTTGTTCCTTGGTTTCTGTTGCCCTCTCTGTTCTTAGGAGAGTGTGGTAGCTGTGTGCTGCCTGTATAGGAAATCCTGGGATCCTGTTGGATGTGACCAATGGAGTTTTCAGGTAAAGCGTGTTTCTAGGTATTGGGAGCTGACATTTAGGAATGGGGATGGATTTGGAGGGGGGATGTTTAGGGGATCCACAGGAGGGAGGAAAGCAGGGTCTTCCACCAGGATCTGCTTAGTCTCTTGAGTATGAGGGTAGAGAGTGAGGAGAGGCCACACAGGTGGCTGCTACAGAGATGGGAATGAGAATGGGGATTGGATTTGGAGGAGAAGAGGGAGAAGTTAATATCTGTAGTTAGAAGCTGGGTGGTGGTGGCACACACCTTTAATCCCAGCACTTAGGAGGCAGAGGCAGGCAGATCTCTGTGAGTTCAAGGCCAGCCTGGTCTACAAATTGAGTTCCAGGATAGCCAGGACTATTACACAGAGAAAACCTGTTTTGAAAAACAAACAAACACACACACACACACACACACACACAAAATCTGCAGTTAGTGTACTTGCTTCCCTGGCTGGAGTGATGATATTTTTTTTTCCAGGAAAGTTCCAGGAAAGGCGCAAAGCTACACAGAGAAACCTTGTCTTAAAAAAAAAAAACAAAACAAAACAAAACAAAAAAGGAAGGAATAGGATATTCCAATAAAGCTGGTGTGGGCATTTTAATATCTGACAAAATAGACTTCAACTAATCAGAAGAGATAAGGAAGGATATTATATAGTCATCAAAGAAAAAAATCACAAAGAAGACATTGCAGTTCTTAATATCTATGACCAAACACAAGGGCATCCAAATTCCTAAAAGAAACACTATTACAGCTTAAATCAATCACATATTGACGCTCACACACTGGTAGTGGGAGACTTTAGTACCCCACTCTTGCCAATAGACAGGTCATTCAGACAAAAACTAAGCAGAGGAATGCTGGCACTCCCTGATATTATAAACCAACACTTCTCAACCTTCCTAATGCTGTGATCCTTTAACACAATCCCTCATGTTGTGGTGACCCCCAACCATAAAATTATTTTTTGCTACTTCATAACTATAATTTTGCTACTGTTATGAATTATAATGTAAATATCTGATATGTGACTTCAAAGGGGTCATGACCCACAGGTTGAGAACTACTATCATAAACCAAATGGACTGAACAGATATTTACAGAATATATTACCCAAACACAAAAGAATATACCTTCTTCTCAGCACCTCATAAACCATTCTCCAAAATTGACCGCATGATTAGATACAAAGCAAATCTCAACAGATACAAGAAAACTATAATACACCCTGCATCTTGTCTGACCAACACAGATTAAAACTGGGTATCAACAACAACAGAAAGATCACAGACTTATGCAAACTGAAAAATTTACTACTAAATGCAAAATAGGTCAAGACAGAAATTAAGAAAGAAATGAAAGACTTTCTAGAATTGAATGAAAATAAGTACACAACGTAGCCAAATTTATAGGACATAATGAAAGCAGTTCCTAAAGACAAGTTCATAGCACTAAGTACATACATAAAAAAAATTGGAGAGATCTCATACTAGTAACTTAACACCACATCGAAAGCTCTCCAATAACAACAAGGATTCCCAAAAGGAGTAGATGGCAGGAAATAATCAGGGCTGAACTCAATAAAACAGAAACAAACAAAAACAATTGGTTTGTTCTTTGTTCTTGAGAAAATCTATGAGATTGAAAGACTCTTATCCAAATTACATGAGTAGAGCGGTTTAATGAACATGGTTGAGAAAGAGTCTCTGTGATAGGATGAGGTCGAGCTGGTGCCTACATAGAGCCTTCATCCATGTGTGCTGGCATCTTTGGTACAGGAAGTACTCTGCATGCTACCAAAGGAGAAATGTAAACTCCAGCCCAACCTGTGATCTAAACTGGTGTCCTGCCTTCAAGTATGCTGGTGTACTGTAATGGTGGCACAAAGTTTGTGCAAGTATCCAACCTATATCCAATTTGACTTAAGGGCCACTCCACTATGTGGATTCCATACTGGAAACAGCTTCGGTGACCAAGAACCTAGACTAGATAGTCTAGGAATCTAGGGTAAAACCAAATACGACTGACTGATCTAAAATATATATACTCATAGATCAGTGCGTTGCTCAGCCATCATCAGAGAAGTTTCCTCCTGCAGCAGATGGGAACAAATTCAGAGACCCACAATTAGACAATATGCAAAGAGTGAGAGATCTTGAAACACTAAGCACAGGGCCCGCACAGGTCTGCGCCAGGTCCTCTGTGGATATAGTGTGGCTTCCAGTTTAGTGTTTATGGAATTCCTGAGTGTGCAAATGAGTGGGTCTCTGATTCTTGTGCCTTCTTGGTCTCTTTTCCCTCTGTTTGTTTTGTTCAATTCCTATGTGTTAGTTTTGTTTTATCTTATTATACTTTATCTTATTTTCTTTTATTATTATCCCTTAGACTCCTGTTTGTTTTCCAATGAGAGGCAGGAAGGGAGTGAATCTGGGTGGGAGGTGTGGTGGGGCAGAACCAGGAAGAGTGGAGGAACGGGAAACTATAATCAGGATATATTATGTGAGAAAAAAATCCATTTTCAATTAAAGGGGGAAAAAATCAAATATCCAGACAGGAACGACAGCTCACACCTGTAATCTCAGCACTCTGGAAGCTGAAGCAGACATATTGCTATGATTTGAGACCATCTTAGGCTATTGGCTAGTGAGTTCCAGGCCAGTCTGGATTACAGAGTGAGACACTATATCAAAATACATATAATAAAAAATAATTATAGAAAAAGAGGTCATGAATTCTTGAGTGAGTTTTGGGGGAACAAGGGAATAATTTGAGGAGGGAGAGGGATGAGTGAAAATATGTAAATATAATGTACTCATATATGAAATCTTCCAATAAATAAAAAAATGAAGAAAAGCAAACCCTCTCCTTAAATAAGGTCGGGAGGAAAATTGCCATAGAAGAGTGCCACCTTGTGGCCATATGTGATATAGCATGTAAGTAAGACTGCCCAGTTTTCTTAAAACCATCTCCTAAATAATAATTGTGACAAGTACATTTAGCTTGGACAAAATTTAAGAGAAACATCAATAACACTGGTACTCTATGTAATTGTAGTGAGGATGAACATCCTTCCTCAGGTAGGATGACGCATGAGTGGAGTGAGTAGCCCATTTGAAAGACTGGGACCATCTACTACAGTGTTGGTGTTCAGTGTCCCTCAAAGGCTCTGTTAAGGGTTTGGACCCCTCAGGGTGCTGAAGAGATGGCTCAGAGGAGAGCTTGCTGTTAAAGCTCCAGGAACCTAGTTCGAAACCTTAGAACCTACCTAAAACGCCAGGCGTGGCCACATGTGCCGATAACCCCAGTGCGGTGGGGAGCGGAGACAGGAGGATTGCTGGCCACCTGCCTAGCTGGGGTTCAGAGACAGACCTTGGCTAAAGGGGATAAGTCAGAGAGTTACAGACTGTGGTAGCTGGCACTCTCCTTTAGCCTCTGAGTGTGTATGAGCGTGTGTGCCTGTACATATGTGTACACAGAGAGAGAGAGAGAGAGAGAGAGAGAGAGAGAGAGAGAGAGAGAGAGAGAGAGAGAGAGAGAGAGAGAGAGAGAGATATTTAGGGCCCAGTATGTGACACCACTAGTGAGAAAGAGTGAAAGATTTAGAAGGAGAGGTTCACTACTGGGAGGAAGAGTTAGTGGCGTCTGTCTGTCTGTCTGTCTGTCTGTCTCTCTCTCTCTCTCTCCCTCTCTCTGCCATTGCTTAACAGCTCCTCCATCATGTACTCTCACGACTCCAGCACTGGCCCAAAGGCAGTGGGACATGTGACCCTAGAGTGCACCCCCAGAAAGAGTTAGCAAAAATCAGCCTTTCCCTTTTCCAAACTGAGTGTTCGGGGGCAGGAAGATCAGCAGGCAAGTCCAGCCTGAGCTACAGCCAATCCTGTCTTGTAATCTTGCATTGAATAGCCCTCAAACCAGACTTGTTGCTTACACTCTTCATCCTCGGATTCCCTATCTTCAGATGTCGCTCATCTTGGCTGCATGCACCACAGGCCACCAGTCATCTAGGGCAGATGGTCCTGTCCGTTTCAGCTCCCGGGTCTCCCTGAGTGCTATGTCCTGTTTCCAACCTCTCGGCTGTCATTGGCTCCCATCATTCCTTCCCAGTCCGTTTCAATGGGCTCCTTCTCCTCTTCTGGCCTCCAGACGGACTACTCAGTCCTGCATCAGCATACTCTCCTCTGTGCTCACTCACTTTGATGAAATGCAAATCTGAATGCAGATCACTTGCAGGACTTCCTGCTTTCCTCATGATGCATGCTAAGGATTAGGATCCCTAGAGAGCAAGACCTCTCTGATCTAACATAGGCTTTTTGTTGTTTTGTTTTTTGGATTGAGGGGGTATTTGTTTTATGTTATTGATGATCTTATGAACCCCAGGCTGGCCTTGAAGTTCATTATGCAGCTGAGGCTGCTCTTGAACTCTTGGCCCTCCCACCTTCACGTCCCCGATGCTGGTGTTGTAGCAATACATCATCATGTCTGGCTCAAGACACTGTGTAGCCCAGGCTAGCCTAGAGCTCTCAATCTTCTCGATCTCCTGCATGCTGGAATTGCACGTATGTGCCATCACTCCTGCCCAACATGCTTTTTATTTCAACTGCCTGCCTCACTGTAAGCCGTGACACAGTCTGTGCTCTCTGCCTCGACACCATTTCCGGTGGCAAGGACACAGTCTAGTGCCTAACCAGGTATCTCTAAGTGAGCCCATCACTGCCTCTTCTACCCCACTTCTGACTCACGCATCCTTTGGTCAGGCCTTTTGCAGTGACACCAGTGTCCCCTTCTCTTATTCTGTACTAATTGCTATTTGCTCATTTTGTCACAGTTGATCTTACCATACCCATTGTCTAATCCTGTACTACTGTATGTGTCCCCCCCACCTCTCTCTCTCTCTCTCTCTCTCTCTCTCTCTCTCTCTCTCTCTCTCTCTCTCTCAGTTTTTTTTTAGTGTAACAGTCCTGGCTGTCCTGGAACTCAATTTATAGACCAGGCTGGTCTTAAACTCACAGAGATCTGCCTGACTCTGCCTTCCCAGTGCTGTGATCAAAGGCACTGCCCAGCCCAGCAACATTCTCTTAAAGAATAAATGAAAACAGACTGAGGAGCCACATGGGAGGAAAATAGACCCATGGAGTTGAGCAATATAAGGACCTGAGATGCAAGAGCATCTATAGAAACAAGCACCCAGAAAGCACAAGGCTTCTCCCAAGTTTCGCAGCCTGAGGACCAGATTTAATGAATCAAGACTTTACAGAATGAATCTAAGGAAAACCAAAATAAAAAGCAAGCCAACTGAATTTTGATGATGTGACTGGAAAAGGTAATCAAGACTCTCCTTCCTAGGCCAGCCTGGGATACATGGTGAGTTCCAGGCAAGTCCTTGCCTCTCATCAAGGAAACTTCTCTTTTCAACACAGAGACCACTACAGAAAAGCATAACCAATCAAAGGCAGAGTAATGGAGCGCAGTCCCAATAGATCCATTCACAAAACAACTCCAGTTCCCTAAGGGTCAAGGAACACTGCAGAAGCAGGGCTGGACCGATCCCGAGAGCCAGAGGATTGGGGAATGTGCTGAGACTGTGTCTCTAATAATGAAAGCTGCACCCACAAAGTCTCCCTAACATGCCTGAAGGGCTCTCTAACAGGCCTGAGCACGGCAAACATGGTGCCAACAGGTTTTCCCTTCACCCTTCTCTCTTCCTCTCTAAACTGTTAGATCACACTCCTAAAGCTAGCCACCAACGTCTATTCCCTTATTTGTCCATTGGCTCATTTCTGAGACTGGTCACCAAGGTCCAATCATCAAAATATCAAGGTTCAGTCATCAAAATTCATTATTTTGACAAACCTAATTAAAATACCCAGTCAGAACTTACCAACCAGTCCTAGCTCGTTCTCACTCAGACCTCCTCTTTTCCCCTCTTAAAACTGACACTTGCAAAGCTATTTGCTGCCATTTCTGCCCCATTCAGATTCAACCACCTTTTCTCTCCACCTTGCTTAATAATGATCCCTTTGTTTGGAAATTGGTGTTAGAGTGTGGTCTGTGCCTAATCTGGAGTCCAGAGGGGAGCACCCCACAGTACCCAGGTCCCTTCAATGACTGCTTAAATATGAGCTGAACAAGGACAAGAATAGACTTGGCAAAATGCATGGGGCTGGGGGTTGGCTTGGGGTAGGATGGGGGGGAACCACAAGGTCTCAACACTACACAAGAACTACAGGCAACCAAGGAACACTGAGAGTGGGAGAAATAGTCCTCCCCAGGGAAGAGCACATCTGTTGTTACCGATACCAAATGGCCATCTCTGAAAACATACATACAAGTGACTTTATACAGTCTGAGCAGGTTATGTCTAGAAGTATTCATGTGTACACACCTATGCATGTCACAACAATTGATGAAAAAAGAGGCCATGAATTTGAAAGAGCAAGAACGGTTATTCAGGAAGGTCTGGAAGGAGAAAAGGGAAGGAGAAAGGATGTAATTATAATCTCAAAAAGAGAAGAAAAAATGAAACATGAAATTGATTCTCAAGAGTCAACTTTCTCTTTGTGAACATTGTCTATTTTTCTTCAGATCTGGATGCCTAACGTGCCCACACGCTGTACATTCGGGGATCTCTCCGCTGCTTCTCCCCGTTTTTAGTGCATTCATTTAGCTGTTCCTGTGCTGGCTCATAGTCAACACTTCATATACAGAACTCAGTGCCTTATTTATTAAAGACATACGACATGCAAGCTGTGCAAACTACTTCGCATAAGCTATGCACAGTGACTTGATACAGGATTAAACATTGCCCTTTAAAGATAGACTTAGCTTATTCTGCAGTATTTGATGAGTAATCGGTTCATTTTAAAGTGTCAAACATTTGTGTGTCAATTCCTTCTTTGATTTACGTATTAATATCAAGTCTGGTTCTTAACCTGAAGCCACGTCGGGTTTGTGCACGGTGGGTGAAGTATTCCTCCTTCGTGCCAGTGAAACATATACAGGGACATTTCCAACATGCTACGTCATATGCATCCAAGTTCACTATGCCATGCTCTGGCTTGTCAGTTTCAATATGCTTCCCCACAAGATCTGAAACCTTACATTGTGAAAGCCAACAACATCTAGAAAGTCCCTATTATAGAGGCGAATTATACAAATATGCATGTTTTCAAGGCGACAATTGTATAATAAAAAAGGTTTTAAGAATAAATAAACGCTGTTAGTCATTTTAAAAAGGTGAATGGGTAGAATAGATTGGCCGGGCGGTCCCTTCGCGGAGGCGAGGCCTACGGTGGTGGGCGGGGCGTGTCGCGCCCGACCCCGCCCTCCGTGGGCGTGGCGTGAGCGGCAAGCCGCGCGGGCAGGCGCGCCCTGGCCGTTTCCTAGGATACGAAACACACACTGCGCTGGAGCTTCACAAGGGAGCGAACGAGGTAAGCTGCCGGCGCCGGCGGGTAATCCCGAGCAGGCTGCGGGACCCAGCCCGACCTGAGCATCGAAGTCGCCCGGCATGTCGCCTCGGCGCCCTGTCCAGCCAGGGCCACTCTCCGCCGGGAGGCGGGACCTGGACGCCGGTACGGGCCGGCGGGAGGGAGGAGGGTCCCAGGGCGGAGCGGCGGGCTAGGGGACGGGAGGACGCGGGCAGGGGCCTGGCTCTCCCGGCTCCCTAAGCTTCTCAGGGTCCCTCAGGCTCCCCAGGACTCTCCCTAGAGGTCTCCAGCTTTCAGGACTTGGCGCTGTCCTCTCTTTACACGCCTGCAGAGGGATCCCTAAGCTGAGCTGGTGCCCTGGGTCCCCTACTTATCTTCAGGGTGTTCCGGCTGAGTGGGAACTACTTTTAGGAGTGAGGCTCCGGACTGGACCTGAGGGGGAAGAGGAACTGAGTCTATATCTCATAAAGTGGAATTGGAGGGAAGAGAAAGAGAAGGTCCAACTCCAGACGTCCTTGGTGCATTCCAGGTTGCAAGTCGGTGAAAGCTGAGCCCCTCTGTGGAGCCCTAGCTGTCTTCTCCAAGCCCAGGAGATCCACCCTTCCGGGTCAGACCCCCTCCTCCCAATCCCATGACATCTGCTCCTAGAGACTAGCTAAGTCACAAGGATCAGAGTGAGCCAGATAAAGCCTGGCTCTTTCCCGCAATTGGGCCTTTAATTTAGACACAGCTGTGGGGCACAGGGACTTCTGTCACTGCATAATGTCGCTTGTTCTCACTGTCATTCGTTGTAATGGCAAAGGAGTCTCATAGAGGTCACTTATTTTAACCAGAAAAGCAACTAATGGGGTAAAAATGATAGTGGGAACAGAAGTTACTTTCAACCTGTGAACAGTGACGGACCAGGGAGGCTTCCCTGAGGAAGGCCATCCCCTGCTCTGCAGAGTGTGGAGTCTCTCTCCGTGCTGTGGATTCATTCATTCATTAACTTTTAAACAATATGTGAATGTTAGCACAGAACTATCTTTGTGGTTTTACAATCTGAGGCAGAATCTTTTCCTGCCTGGGATGGTGGCTCAATCTGTCCCAACACTTAGAAGGTGAAGGCAAGAAGACCAAGAGTTCAAATATCAGTGAGCTGCTAGCCAAATTCAAGGCCAGCCTGGGCTACATGGGGTCCAGACTAGGGGTGGGGGATCTCTTCTTTTCCCATTACAACAATCCCTCTTTTGATTTCTGTAAATATGTCTGCCACTTGACTAATGTGAAATCTTTTTCTTTTCTTTCTATTTTTTCCCTCTATTTTGCTTTTAGCTGGTACAGCAATTCTTAAAATGCTATAGTTTTGTTTAAAAAGTCAATGACAGCCTTAGAGTGTTATGATACCATGTTCTCCTAAGACATCTAAACCTTAGCTGTTGGGTGATTGGCAGGTACATTTTACCCTCCATCTGCCCTCCACACTAATCCTTTTTAATCTTATTTAAATCCCCTATTAGCTAGTACAGAATTGGCAATAACTGTGCATTTAAGTGGTAATTGTGCACTTTGGTAAAAGTAAATAAGAGAGGATGAATATTTATTCAGGTTTTATGGTTGGAACTCTAAATGAATGTCCTTTTTAAGGTCAGCATGGAACATTTGTTTAGCCTACAGGAGGGTCGATGCATGTTATGGCTGAACGGCTGAGTCCTTAATACTTGTGCTACATTCATAGATTTCCAGCAGTTGTTGTATGTAGATGAAGACCTGACGCCTGGGAGCTGTGCTTTTCCTTAAGTGAGATACACTGCTTCTTGAGCAGTGATCAGTTCAGGGCTTTGCTGTGTTCCATGGGGGAAAAGTGGTGATTGATATGCAATCAGTGAGGAGGTGCGTGGGAATATTGATTTCTGCCTTCCGGAATGGGAACATGCTTGCCCCACACCACACAAGCGTGAGGTCCTGAGTTCAATCTACAGAATCCATGTGAAAAAACCAGACAGACATGGGGGCACACGCACTTGTAGCTTCAAGGGCAAAGACAGATGAATCTTACTGGTCAGCCAGCCTCACCAAATTGGCAAGCCCGTGACCAATGAGGGACTCCGTCTCAGAACAAGGTGAGCAGCATCCAGGACACCAGCGGCTGATCTCTGACACACACACACACTACCTTCCCATCTATGCTGCCTTTTATTGTTTCATTGTCCCTATTTCTTCAGAGGATGGGAGGAAGGGGAAACAGCTTCCGGCCCCCCAAAGAGCTATTTATTTTATAATGAACATGGCTCAGGAGAAACCTTTGTAAAGCTTTGTTAGGAAGCCCGGGACACAAGCATGTTTTACCTAAAGAGTAGGTGAGGTTTGAAATTGATGGATTCTCACAGATCTGACCTTTTAGATATCTAGTGGCATCCGCATAATCTCTACTTTCTCTCAAACATACCACCAGGAAATGGCTATGATCTCTGTGACTATTCCTTAAGTGTAACTACAGCCTCTTCTATCACTGTCCTCAAAATAGAATTAAAACAATTTTCCATTGTTTATTCAGAGGTTGGTTGGTCTGGCTTAAAATTGAAGTTTCTAGAATAGCTTTGTCAAGAATGGCTCAGCTTCCAGAGCCGTGCAGAGAGCCGTCATTGACCGAGTGGTCTGTTTGCTGTGTGCTGGGCACAGGGGGGCAGGGCGGCCCTCCACTTCAGGGTGGTGGTGGTGGTGGTTGACGGTCTCAGTCCTGGAAGGGTGAGGAGCAGTCAGTCATCTTCCAGATTGTAAAGTGGATGCAAAGTGGGTTTGCTGCTTGTCCAGGGACCTTCCTACCTTCTGTTTCTACTTCCTGGACACCACCCCTGAGCCCAGCCTGTCCCCTACATCTTTGCTCATGAGTGTTCCCTCTTCTCCTCCCTTCTAAAGCAGCAGGTCCCTTTTCCGGACCACCTCCATGACTCTCTCCTCTCATGCTCTCAATGCTTTGTGCTCCGTTAGCTGTTATCAGGAAAATGATTGAGTTAAAGGATGTAGTTATCACGCTGTATATCTGTGGGAGTGGAGTGTGTACAGAGGCCAGAGAAAAAGGCCCGGTGTCCTGCTTTATCACTTTCCACATGAGACAGGGTTTCTCAACTGAATCGGGGCGAGGCTGGCTGTTGCATGAATCTTAAAAGTTCTTATTAATAAAATCAAACCCGAGGTGAGTTATTGGGGTCCATGCTGGTAGATCAGAGAGACAGAAGAAGCCATAGCTATCTCACCTTGCCAATTCCTCAGCTGGTCCTGTTTCCTCAGACTGGAAGCTTCTGTGTCCTCATCCCAATGAATATCAGCTGAACTGTGTTGCTCCAAAGCCTGAAAGCTTAACCAGCCGAATGCTTAACCAGCCAAAATGTCTCTAGTTTCTGGTCCTCACGCCTTATATATCTTTCTGTTTTGTACCACCACTCCCTGGGATTAAAGGCTGGCTTTCTGGGATTAAAGGTGTGTGTCACCATGCTTGGCTATTTCCGATGTGGCCTTGAACTCACAGAGATCCAGAGGGATTTCTATCTCTGGAATGCCAGGATTAAAGGCGTGTGCTATCACCGCCTACCTAGTGGCTTTTCTGTTCTCTGACCCCAGATAAGTTTATTAAGGTACACAATATTTTGGAAAAAACAATACCACCACATCTCCTCTCTTTTTGTCTAAAATTAAAGAAAGCTTATAACTAATACAAGAAAAACTATCTAATATGTATATACAATATATACAGACAAAAATTACATTAATGATGTCTAGTCCATTAACATTTGACAGATTCAGATAAAAACTCCATTATATATATTAACAATGTCCAGTCCAGTAACAACTGATAAACTCAGACCAAAAAAAATTCATTACTTATCTTATTTAAAACAAGTACTTCCTTTTTAAAAGTAGATTCCATAATCTCCCTTTTTATCTTATCATATCCATATTTTCTCTTTTTTCTTTTCATAATAGATTCATTAGTCTACCTTTTGTCATTTTTATATCTTCCCCTTTTTCTTCAGTGTAGATTCAGTGATCTACCTATTTATCCTATTATTTCTTTATCTTTTTTCTCAGAGTAGATTCGATGATCTATCTCATATCTATATTCTCTTTTTCTTTTTGCTTTCTAGGGGTGAAGATATCTTTAGGGAATCTTGAAAAGAAAATTTGGGGGTTAATCATCAATCCTGTATCGTTTGTCCAGTCTCTGCATAATAGGAAAGTTCAGGACTTGTTTCAAGTCCTTGTTTGAGTAGTCTGTCAGGCTGGATCATCTCAACTAGTCCTCTCGAAATTGTCCTGACCAGTTTGTAGTCCAAAGTTGATTTTTCCATGGTGTTAATCGGCTTAATGGCTTTATCATAGTCCATGTGGAATCATCGTTGTAGGATCCTGTCATCTTTTTGAAGATTTCAAAGTCACTGTTAGGCATGGTCATGGTTTCCTGCAGACTTTTTTTTTTTTTTTTTTTTTTTTTTTTTTTTTTTTTTTTTTTGCCTCCTCTGTGGTTTGGAGCAATCATAGTCTGATAAATGTCTGTCTCTTGGAACCATGAACATTCTTCCCTAGAACAGAAAATCTTCACAACATTTTCTCCCCACCATTTGTCTTGCCAAACTTTTCCAAACTGACCTTTGCCGATGCTTTCTTGTAACACGATGGTCCTGGCAATTCTTCTCTGAACCAGCAGCAGTAAACCCTTTGTCCCAGGTAGCAGCATCACCGCAGTCACCAACACGATGAGAAGGAGCTGGCAACGTGGAGCAGTAGCCACTGCTTCCATGGTCCCACCACTGTTTGTGGCTCAGTCCAGGCCAAATCTTCTCCCAAGCCTCCTAGGCCGGCCTCAAACTCGGGATCCTCCTGCCTCTGTCTCCTTCAGCAAATCCTATGGGCGTGTGCCACCACAACTGGCTGAGTGTAACGTGGGCCTGAGCTGGGGCTCACAAGGCCACAGCCAAGCAGCTTTTTCATGAATTCGTAACACGAACGTTGGGCGCCAGATGTAGCAGGAATCTTAAAAGTTCTTATTAATAAAATCAAACCCGAGGTGAGTTATTGGGGTCCATGCTGGTAGATCAGAGAGACAGAAGAAGCCATAGCTATCTCACCTTGCCAATTCCTCAGCTGGTCCTGTTTCCTCAGACTGGAAGCTTCTGTGTCCTCATCCCAATGAATATCAGCTGAACTGTGTTGCTCCAAAGCCTGAAAGCTTAACCAGCCGAATGCTTAACCAGCCAAAATGTCTCTAGTTTCTGGTCCTCACGCCTTATATATCTTTCTGTTTTGTACCACCACTCCCTGGGATTAAAGGCTGGCTTTCTGGGATTAAAGGTGTGTGTCACCATGCTTGGCTATTTCCGATGTGGCCTTGAACTCACAGAGATCCAGAGGGATTTCTATCTCTGGAATGCCAGGATTAAAGGCGTGTGCTATCACCGCCTACCTAGTGGCTTTTCTGTTCTCTGACCCCAGATAAGTTTATTAAGGTACACAATATTTTGGAAAAAACAATACCACCACAGCTGGCCGCCAGCACGCACCAGGCATCCTCCTGTCTCTGCTTCCCAAAGCTGTGGGCTCACAGGCACGTGTGACCACACCCAGGTCTTCCTGTGGGTGCTCGGTGTCCACACTCAGATCCTCAGGGTTCCACAGCAGTTGCTCTTACGCACTGAGCCATGTCTCCAGTTCCCACACCAGTGTACTTCAGAATTATATTTCCAAACTTGCATTTTTAAGATTTACTTCTTTTATCTTATGTGTATGAGTGATTAGCTTGCATGTGCGCCTGTGTCCTGTGTATCCTGTAACTGGAGTTGTGAACTGATAAGTGGGGTGCTGGGAATCAAACTGGGGTCCCTTGAAGGAACAACAGGTGCTCTTAATCACCAAGCCACCTCTCCAGCCTTAGAATTACATTATTTTTATGACAATGCTTCATGTAGACTTTTTCTGCCTTAACCTTTGAGGTCCTAGTGTCTCAAACTTTTCTCTCTTCGCTGCTTTCAAAGGCCTTTTTAGTACTCTCCAAGAGTCAGGATGATCCAGGTGCAGCTCCAGGTTTCAGCGTGGAGAGTGTCTGGTACCACAGGCTCCTGTCCACTGACAGCCACAGGCCCCTGTCCTGTGACAGCTGTATGTAGATGTTTCAAGGAGAGGAACTGGGCTACGAGTCTTATGGTTGTGCTATGGTACGGTGCGGCTGTGTAGCTTTGGGACAAAGGGGGTGGTTCCTCTGTGAAGTGCAACAACTGTAAAGCCAAAGATGGAGGTTGTAAGTTGGACATCACACTCAAACCAGAGCGTCAAGCCTGACTTGAGGGTCAGACTGACTCCGTCCTAAACAGTTCATTTATTTCCCTGTGGGTTGGTTTTACATTCTTCCTAACGGAGGAATGCTGTGATACAGCTTTCTGCCTAAGTAAATTCTCTAGTTGTTACTTAACCAGAAAGGATCAGTAAACCTCTCTGGAGAGCTCATTTCCTGGAGACGGGCATGCACCTGTGAGCAGGGGTAGCTGGGAGACAGGGCAGCGATCAGCTGTTCTCTGATCAACTGCAGAAGCAGCCTGAATGGAAACAAGTGTATTGTGGGATGGCCAAATCAGCACAGCACACAAAACAGAACAAGCATCCCCAAACACCTTTCCGAGTTGTGTTTGCTCATGCAGGAAAAGGAAAAATTAAGAAAAATATGTTTCAATTAAGAACCATCTACAATAGTGTTTTTCTACATTAATACCTTGATGTTTTGATTGGTATCTGTGTATATAGCATAAAGACTGTTTAGGAAAACTCATTTTTCCCCCAGGCAAACCAGAAGCCATTTGATGGCATTCCTTAAGACATTTCACTAAGCATACGATGAGGAAGACGAAGAAACCCTAAATATAAATGGCATTGTATTAGTTAGGGTTTCTATTGCTGTGAAGAGACACAATGACCACCGCAACTCTTATAAAGGAAAACATTTCATTGGGGCTGGCTTACAGTTTCAGAGGTTTAGTTCATTATCATCATGGCAGGAAACATGGCTGCATGCAGGCAGACTTGGTGCTGGAGAAGGAGCTGAGAGTTCTACATCTTGATCCACAGGCAGCAGGAAAGACTGCTCACAAGGCCTAGCTTGAGCATATATGAGACCTCAAAGCCTACCTCCACAGTGACACACTTCCTCCAACAAGGCCACACCTCCTAATAATGCCACTCCCTCTGGGCCAAGCATATGAGTCAATGGGGACCACTCCTATTCAAACCACCACAGGCGTCTTACAATTGCAAGGTCTTACCACGGAGTTGCACAGCCTAACTGTTTCCGTGTGTCTTTGAAGGAAATGTCTCCCATTGGAAGAAGAAGTGTTAAATTCACAGATACTCCTGTGATCGAAAAGCCTTGTAGCATTGCTAATACATCCCTGGAAACAGAGAAGCGTGTGGTTTTGCTGTGCGTATGTGCATTCATGGGTGATTTGGGAAGCCTTGGGGACTTTGACAGCTATGATGCGTCCTCATTGGGCCTCCATTACTGCCTGTCAGAGAGAAGCATCTCTGAGTTTTACATCATGAAAGTCAAAGTGCCATAGTGGGGGGGGGAGGGGCAAGCAATCCTGGAATGAAGGACCAAACTGGAAGGGATATTTAAAGCAAGCTGTCTTCTGATGGTGCTGTTTGGGAACTAAAAGCACAAAGCCTCTAGCACAGTGAGAGACCTCTAACAGCCAAGAATGATGTAGAGACACGTGTTGAAAAGCAGTTCCTTGAAATGCAGGCTGAAGGTAGAACACTGGAGGAAACCAGTGAGCATCCTTGCTACACAGTGTACAGTTAGGTTGTGCCTTGTGCTTATTACAGTTATAAAATCAAGACCTACTAAGACTCTGACAGAACCATCTTACTATATTCACATCTATGGTTTTGAAGCCCGCAAAGCTCTGGAAAATGAAATTTTAAAAATGAAGTTGTGTAAACTCAGTTGTAACAGTAGGAGCTACAGGGCATGAGGCTGTTCCAGTCTCTGTCTGTTTTTTTGTTATTCTTTCCATGAATTTGTCGATCGACAGGTTTATGAGGATGCTTCTTGAAGGCATCAGTAACATAGATATGACCACAATATTGCTTTTTTAAAATATGAAAATGTCGGTATTCCATGCTCTCCCAAGAGTTTCACATAAGTATTGGTGAGCTTTTGTTAGGTTTATGTATGTCACTACTATTCTCATTTGACTGCTTAATAAATACAAATTAGCAAATAATCCAGAAAAAGGAAGTCATCATTTTTTTGCATTGTGCTCTAATCCCAAAAGTAGAGAATTGCACACCTTACCCTCATGTGACAGGCCACACTCAAACCTCAAGCTCACCAAAACTCCATATAAAGTTACCTTCAAAGTACGTGTAGAAGGTGTATGTGAAACATGCATGCATTTCAGGTTTAGAATTAGGTCCCATCCTGAAGCTACTTCAGTATATATAAGCAAATATTCCAAAGTCCAGAAACATTTAAAACCTGTATCACTTCTGATCCTACACCTTGTTAGGAGAACACCTGGTCTGAGGCTACGCTCTGCCCCTTGGATTGTTTTAATACATTTCTTTATTTTTGAAATTTTTTTTTAAAAAGTGATATAAAGCAATTCAGTTTCTGAACATATTTATTTATTGGTTTTTGTTTGAGAAAGGGTTTCTCTGAGTGACAGCTCTGGGTGTTCTGGAACTCGCCTTGTAGACTAGGGTGGCCTTGAACTCACAGAGATCTGCAAGCCTCTGCCTCCCAAGTGCTAGAACCAAAGGCATGTACCACCACCACATGGCCTGAATTTGTTTTTCAAATAACAGTTTTAAAGTAAATTTCAGTTATTCAAGTTGTAATGAAAAACTCAAGTTCAGTCACCACACATCTGAGAATGGTTCCTTTCTGAACTACTTCCATTTGGTCACTTGAAAAACTCTCTAGCCACATAACCACTAAATGCAGTAAGTGACCATACTCTGGATTCTCTACTGGGGAGGGGAGGTGCTATGAAAGGTCATGATTGAATCAGCAGAGAACATTGGAATAAGACTCACCAAAGTATGGTGTTCATCTTCAGTGTGGATACGGAGCTAGAATATATGTATGTTAACCTTAGGTGTTTCAGAAAGAGAGGTCTGTGCGTGCACCCAGCATGTGTGTTTGGAGAGAGCACTCGGATAGTAAGGTGGGATTAAAAGCTCAGAACAGGTGACTCTGTGGTCTTAGCTCTCTGTGAGTTTGGTGCAGACACTATCATTCAGAGTATCTGCATGGTTAGTGGGGGGACCTGTGGTCCTTGGGTCAGCCTCTCCTGTGATGTAGGACAAGGTATTCAAGCTTTCTAGACTTATCAACTGTCCCGTCTGCATCACAGAGCTGTTGGGGGACCTGTATGAGAGTGCTCTGGGAGTTCGCCATGTGCTGTATACTGTTGTTCCTAGAAAAGTCAAAATAGCTGGGCTTGGCAGTACACACCTGTAATCCTAGCACTCAGGAGGCATAGGCAAGAGGATTGCCCGTAAGTTGGAGGCTAGCCTGATCTACATAGTAAGTTTCAGAGATAAAAAGCAGAAATAACTGGGTGCTGGTAATATTCGGTTTATCTGCTTCCATAGGGTTTGCATACATAGTCACTCTGTTCTTGAGGTATATGAATGGTCATCTCGTGTTTAACACCAATTATGTTATCTCCCCTGGAAGGAGAATGCTTCGATACTCATGTGTTAGCCCATCTATTAATTCATGACCGTTTTAGTCAAAGGAGGAAAAGACAGTAGTGACCCTGGATTATTAGTTGGTCACCGTTTGCTTTAGTGACACATGATGCAACTGTGAAGCTCTGTTTCTCCCTCCATCCCTCACAAACTGCACTTGGCCTGGCGCTGTCCGCATTCTGCCTATCTTCTTCATGCCAGGACCCAGGACCCAGCGGTCTGCACATTCCTGACCACACTGCTTCTGTTCACAGTTTATTAGCCAGAACAAGTCACATGACCAAGTGGGGCCTGGAGTATGCACATTCTTCTACCATATGGGCTGTGGCCAGTCAAGGGAGGGCTGTCAGATTCTGTGCAGAAAGTGTAGAACTGGGCTTTCCCACCCAGTGTTAATCCTATTTTTTGGCTAAGGTACAGACTATACTAGTTTCAGTGCAGATTAGCAATCATTTAGAGGAAAGCGCTTGCCATTGATGAAGGACATAATGACTTTGAGGGACCTCATACCTTTGTTTCTATGACTGGGATACCTGGAAGATGGGAAATCTCAAATAATTGAGTTCCCTTCCTTTCCAGAAAGTTTCCTGCTAGTATGGCTCATAAAGCAACACTCAAAACATTCTACTATTTTCCAAACCCAAACTCCCCAAGTCCAAATTCCTCCAAACAAAAACATGGTCAGGCCTATTACAGCAATATCCCAGTCCCTGGGACCAGCTTATCTCTTAGTTAGGGTTTCTATTGCTGTGAAGAGACACCATGACCACAGAAACTCTTATAAAGGAAACATTTAATTGGGGTGACTCGCTAACAGTTTCAGAGGTTGAGTATTGTCATGGTGGGGAGCATGGTGGTGTGCAGGCAGACATGGTGCTGGAGAAGTAGCTGAGAGTCTTACATCTCACTTTATTTTTTTAGATCCTCTGTGGATCTTACATCCTGCATTCTGATCCCACTTATCTCCTTGCATCCACCCTCTGTCCTTGCAACCTCTCCACCAAAACAAAACCAAATTTAAGAGAAAAACCAAGAAACAAAGCCAAAAATTAAGAAAAAAGAAGACTCTTATCGTGGAAGCTGTAGTATGGCCCATTGAGTTGCACAGTTTACCCTTAAGTCCATTCATCTTTGCTCACAAGTGTTCATTACCACAGCGAGTCATTGGTCTGGCTTGAGGCCTCTGACTTGTGCCACACCACCAATAACGGGCTCTCACTGGGCTCCTCTTGGATATCCTGCTGTTGTCCTGTGTCTTGGAGATCCTGCTGTTTTGGATCTGTAGGTTCGTCCCCTTCACATACTCCAACAGTTGATAGATTCTCTGGGTGTTGGGGTGGGCCAGCTCATAGCCCTGGTTCTGGGCCTGGGTGGTAGCTGGGTAGGTCAGCTCGCTGGCTGTCCCTCACCTTTCCCACCCCATGAGCTCTCCAACACTGCCTCAGCTAGCTCGCCTATTGCAGCCTGCAGCAAGGAGCAGGGCCAGTTCTGCTCTCAGGCCCTCAGATCTGAGTTCCCCTCACTCACATCACCAAAGCCAGCTCTGCTGTTTTGCCCAGGCAAGGTGCAAGGACTTCTTTCCTAATTGCTGTAGGGAACATACGAGGGGGCACAGGATTGGCTCTCCTGCTCTCATGCCCTCAGGCCTGGCTCACCTGCATCCCTGACAACAGGGTCGGCTCCAGTGTGCTGCCCAGACGGGAAGCAGAGGCTGCTTTCTCATGCGCTGCAGCCTGTGAGGGTCAAGGCCAGCTCTCCTGCCTTTGTGACCCCAGGGCCATCTCTCTAACCTGCTGCAGGTGGTAATGGGTGTAGAAGGGCATCTTCCCCCCACCCATGCCACCACATGGCAGATGAGGCTGGGCAGGGTCAGCTCTCCAGCTCTCATGCCCTCAGGGTCAGCTTACCTATGTCCCCGACCACAGGGTCAGCTCTAGTGTGCTTCCCAGGTGAAATGCATGCCTATGGTGAAGGGTGGGGCCATCTTTCCCGAGTGCAGGGCAAGGTCTTCCTTGAGGGAGAGGGCGAGCTCGCTTGCTGCAATATCCAGTGAGGGGCAGGACCAACTACCCCAGGGTCAGGGAAGGGCAGGGCGGCTCAGCACTGCATGGCTCCAGCAGTCCCCATGCTAACACTGGCCATGGACATCACCACAGACCCCAGCTGCGCGGGACCATGGACCCAGACACGGCCCTCAGCAGCAGCTTGGGGGCCCAGATGCCACCACAGCCCCTGTGACAGCACAGGCACCTCAGATTAGCGCAGCCCCAGCAGCAGCATGGCCCGCAGGCATCAACATGGTCCCAGGTGGCTGGCTAGACCCCGGGTATCCACAGAGCCCTTGGTGGCAACTGGAGCCATGGACCACACCCAGACCCCAGCCATGGCCCTAGGCAGTGACCCATGCCTGGACATCTCCATGGCTTCAGGTGGCATCACTGGCCATCCAGATCAGCATGGCCCATGGCACAGCGTAGTCTTCAGACACTGACATGATCCAAAGTGGCCAACCAGACTCTGGTCCTCTGCATGGCCCTCGGTGACAAGAGGAGCCTCGGACAGACATCAGCTCAGACCCTGACTGCTGTAGGACCACAGACCCAGACCCATGGCCCTCTGAAGCAGCTCTGGCCCAGATAACATCATGGTCCCGGGTGTCTGGCTAGACCAGACAGATCAGGATGTCTCTGGTGGCAGCATGGCCATCAGACACTGTCATGGCCACAGGGTGTGGCCCAGACCCCAAGCATCTATGTGGCTTTTGGTGGCAACATGGGCCACGGACATCAGTACAGACCCTGGCTGTGGTAGGACCATGGGCCCAGTCATGTCGTTACCATGGTCCCAGGTGGCACTACAGGTGGCCATCCAGACCCACATGGCCCTCGGATACCAACATGGCCCCAGGTAGCAGCCTAGACCCCCGGCATCGTCAGCCTTCAGTGGCCTCAGGAGCCACAGACCTCAACACAGACCCTGGATGTGGCAGGGCCACAGATCCAGACATGGCCCTCAGCCACAGCCCTGGTCCAGACGATACCAAGGCCCCAGTTGGCAGCCCTGGCCACCTGAATCAGCCTGGAATGAAGCACCAGCACAGCCCTCAGACACCAACATGGTCACGGGTTGTAGCCCAGACCCAGGGCATCGCTGTGAGCCCTGGCAGCAGCCTAAACCGTGGCAGTGTGGCACTCAGACACCAATGTGGCCCCGCCACAGGCCCCTGCACGGCCCCCAGTGACAACGGGAGCTACAGACATCAACTCAGGCCCCCTCAGCAACTCCAGGGCCCTGAATCAAGACCTGACCCTTAGTCATAGTCCAGGCCCAGACATCTCCCTGGACTCAGGTGGCCAGCTGGCCATTCTCGTCAGCCAGTTTCTCACCACCCTCTCCCCTCTGGATCCTCCTCTCTCCCCTGCCCACAGACCATTCCGTCTCTCCCTCTTGTCCACCTCCCCACCCTGTACTCTCTTACCACAGTGGTGCCCAACTGCCCAGCGTCAGGGCTCTTGGTTGGGTCACAGGTGGCACTTGGTTCAGTACTGCCCGCCCCAGCCATAGGGATGGCACGAAGCTGTTGCCTTTCCTCTCTCTTGTGCCCGGGCCTACAGACCTTAGATAGTACTTGGTATGATGGTACCTGATTGGCTGGTGCCTCTGGCTTCTGGTTGCTTGCGGCCCCCACAGAACCAAAAGCCTGGGGAGGGGGGCGGCATCTGTGTCCATTGCAGATTCAGGCCAGGGTGGAGCCGGCAGGTTGTGTGAGAGTCATATATCTTGCAGGCAACAGGAAGTTGACTAAGACACTGGGTGGTAGCCTGAGCATAGGAAACCTCAAAGCCCACCCCCCACAGTGATACACTTCCTCCAACAAGGTCATACCCACTCCAACAGAGCCTAATAGTGCCCCTCCCTATGAGATTATGGGGGCCAGTTACATTCAGACTAGCACACATGCATGTCTAACTATGTATAGGCATGAGATATTAAGTAGTGGGTTTACCCTAAAAGTTCACTTGAGGCCAGTATTGCCTCCCTGTGCATGCACACCACTTCAGGCTACATCAGCCCTCCTATTCTTTATACCCGATATAAATTGGGAATATAGTTCAATGGAAACTATTAAGTTTGATGCTTAATAGGGTGGGGAAATCTATACTGTTGTTCAGAAATGGAAATACATGTAGCCTGCCTGGTACAGGTGGGAAACCAAGGGGCTTCTGAGTCTGCTTAGATTCATTATTGGGAGAGGGTGTATGTGCATAATACATGCAGGTGAAGGAAGGAACTGGGGTGCCGAGTACATTATTAAAAGAGTACATTTGAGTGTGTGTAACCCAAAGTCAAATAGAGTCTCGGGCTAAACAGCATAGTCTGTCTATGCTTGCCTGCCTTACATATATATGTGCAAATAGGGTTTGCATCTCTCTCTCTCTCTCTCTCTCTCTCTCTCTCTCTCTCTCTCATTTGTTGTTCAAGACAGGGTTTCTCTGTGTTGCCTTAACTATCCTGAATCTTACTCTGTAGACCAGGCTGGCCTCACACTCATAGAGATGCACCTGCCTCTGCCTCCTGAGCGTGGTGATGTATTGTGCACCCTAGTAAAATTTGCCTGAAGATCAGAGGACAGAACAAGGCACTAGATTAAACATAGATGCCAGGCTGTGGTAGCACACACCTTTAATCCTAGCACTCGGGAGGCAGAGATGTGTCTGATCTCTGAGTTCAAAGCCTCCCTGGACTGCATGAGATTGGCTCAGTCTAGGAGAAAAACAGAGCCAGGCAGTGGTGGCACACACCTTTAATCCTAGCATTCAGGAGTCAGAGATCCATTTGGATCTCTGAGAGTTCAAAGCCTCCCTGGACTGCATGAGATTGGCTCAGTCTAGGAGAGAAACAGAGCCAGGCAGTGGTGGTGCACACCTTTAATCCCAGCACTTGAGATCTTATGCCTTTGCTTGGGAAGCACACACGCCATTCATCCCAGGAAGGGATGCCTGGGTGGAGAAAGGTATATAAAGCATGAGGAGATAGGAACTGAAGCTTTTTCAGGCTGAGGAGTCCTAGAGGTAAGATGTGGCTTGCTCCTTTGTCTGTCTGATCTTTAAGCATTTACCCCAATATCTGGCCTCGGGTTTCTTCCTCGAAAGACCATTTAGGATTTCAAGCAACACCTGGGTGAAGGGATTAAGGTGTGTACCACCACCACCTGGCTCTTATTTCCTTTTTTTTTTTTTAAGATTTATTTATTTATTCATTATACAGTGTTCTGCCTGCATGCCAGAAGAGAGTGCCAGATCTCATTACAGATGGTTGTGAGCCACCATGTGGCCATTGAGAATTGAACTCAGGACCTCTGGAAGAACAGCCAGTGCTCTTAACCACTGAGCCATCTCTCCAGCCCTCTTATTTCTTTGTATGAATCTTTTTCTTGGTTTAATGTAAAAGAAAGTGGCATATTATTTAAATAAAGAAGTTCCTTTACATTACCATTCTCTTCATATAAAACTAACTTGTCTCATATACCTTACCTAATTTGGACAGTTGTAGCCTACTGACAATTTTTAAGTAAATAATATAATTTGAATTTAACAGGCTAGATTAAATGATACAAAAATTGCTTCAAAGAATGGATGTAGTTTAGATGTCTGATTTTCCCAGACTCCTTTGGAACAACCTAGATTATAGCCAGTAGAAAGAGAATCACATGAGCATTAGGACCACCTTGATCAACCATGGACAGACTGCCCCGTGCGGGCACTGTGAGTCTGTGTGTGTGGACTTCCTTCCACACAGTACAAATGGCCTCTGACAATGGTCTTTTTATCCGCTCTACTTTTTCTGTATCTGGGGCCAGTAAATGTGGTGTAGGGCCTCTCTAATGAAAACATTCTCGGTGTGGTTTTTCACAGGGTGTCCATAAGAATGGAAGCAGTGTCTCTTTGCCAGATTCCTTATCGCTGTATCTCATGAGTCTACCTGATCTCAAGGAAGAGCCATATTTAATGATGACAAGCCTGTCGCCAGTGTAGCAACAAGAAGGAAAAGGACCACAAATAAAGAAGTATTTAGATTTCTATTCCACGAGGAAGAGATCTCCGTGAACAGCCCTGCCGCGTCACCTTTTCCCAAGATGAACCGATACACAACCATGAGGCAGTTGGGGGACGGCACGTACGGGAGTGTGCTTATGGGGAAGAGCAACGAGTCTGGGGAGCTGGTGGCCATCAAGAGGTGCGTGCGCATGCGCGGCACTGCGAGATTCTGGGTCTTGGTGTTTAATTTCCCTTTGCTTCAGCACCTGCAGCCTCAGGGAGAGAGGTTCAGTTCAGACGGCAAAGTAGTTTGCCTGACGAGGAACGCTATTCTAGGAAACAGAAAATTACCGAAAAGGAATATACTTACGTGAAGGAAAAGTCCGTATTACTTTTAAGTTCTGCTTTATTCAGATACATTAGTAGACCACGTAAGTCTGAGTGCTCTGCTTTTTATGGCTGATACATTTGGGGTAAAACTGGAAGTAGTGGATGTTTCTCTAGTTTAAACATGGGGGCAAACTAGAACCTGCTGTTTCTTCAGAAACAATTGTCTTCAAGATAAGGTTGGACTTACAATGTCAAATTGAATCCTGAAAGGCTATGCCATGTCACCATTCTCAAGAGCAGACACTTTCAAAATTCTGAAATCAATTTTTAAAGAATCAGCATCTCATATTTACACGTGGGAATGAGTGTAATCATTTTATTAAACTAGTTTTCTTATATGGCTTTATTTGAATTGATTTTTGCCTTAAAGCCATCATGTTATTTATCTTTTGGGAAGTAACAACTTTCTAGAAACCCATCGTACTGAAAAGTACCTTTGGGTAAGTCCTGAACTTCATCAGGCTATGTCATCAGCTTCCTTATAGAGTCTGAATGACTAATGAAATTCTGATTCCATAAGGGTCCTTCTAAAATAATAGCCGTGACATCCTTCATGTCTCATGCTGGGTCATAGATAACTCATAAAATAAGAATATCCGGGCTGGAGAGATGGCTTGGGCTGGAGAGATGGCTCAGAGGTTAAGAGCACTGACTGCTCCTCCAGAGGTCCTGAGTTCAATTCCCAGCAACCACATGGTGGCTCACAACCATCTGTAACGAGATCTGGTGCCCTCTTCTGGCCTGCAGTCATACATGCTGTATACATAATAAATAAATAAATCTTAAAAAAAAAAGATTTTAAAAAAAAAAAGAATATCCGCTAAGTTTTCAATATGCAGTGTAGTACAGTAGAGTGTACTTGATGGAAAGGCGTTTGAGCCACAGAGAGGCCACCAAGGCCATCCACCCAGGAACAGCTGAGCCAGGATTTGCACCCAGGCTGCGCAGTTCTGCGGCCAACATCTTGACCTCCCTCTCACTGTCAGTTCCTTACCCGATCCCTCACGTGTGCACTATAGCTTTATGAGGCCCTGCATCATAGAAATTAGCCCACTTAATCAAGGAACTTCGAGCTTCCTGGTGATCTATAAATCATCAACAGGAGATTGTATCATTTCCTCTTTTCTGTGACAAAATGCTGGAGGAAGACAACTAAGGGAGGAGAGGCTTGTTTGTGCCTCATGGCTGGGGAAGGGATGCCATCCGTCACAGCAGGGAAGGCGTGCCGACAGGCTGCTCATATTACCTCAGCTATTATGAAGTAGAGTGAGATGAATTCTGACGCTCAGCTCACCTTTTTTCCTTTTGATTCAGCCCAGGATCCCAGCCTGTAGGTTGGGGCCACCCACATTCAAGATACGTTTTCTTCTTCAGTTAAATTCTTCTGGAAACATCCTCATATACACGCACCCAGAGGTGTGTTTCCTAGTGATGCTAAGGCCAGTCAAGTTGACAATGACGATTAATTATCACAGAGGTCACATGACTAAATGCAGTCATGGACATAGTTGGGGGGTTTGGTTTGGTTTGATTTGGTTTGGTTTGGTTTGGGGGAGGGTTTTGTTTTGAGATAAGGTCTAACTATGTAGCCCTGGCTGTCTGGAACTCACTATGTAGACCAATTGGCCTCAAATTCACAGAGATCCACGTGCCTCTGTCCCCTGAGCACTGGTACACACCTCCTCGCCTGGCACATAGTTGTTCTTATCTCGTTACTTTTGGTCACTAAAACTCCATTTACATAAAAATATACTCATCTGTTGTATGAGTAGGACAATTACTTTATTATGCTAACCAGAGCTGTGCTGTGTCTAATGGGGAGCAGGGTGAGTACAGTGCAGAACGGGAGAAAGACTCAGGTCAGACCCCACCCACCCTCCCTGGCCCAACAAGGAAAACAGAAAAGACTACTCTAAGTCTGGATCACCCGTGGGTTTTGTTTTGTTTGTTTGTTTTCCTTTCTTTCCCTGATTTAAATTATTCCATGGCCTCTTACCCAAAGATGAAATTGTAATGTAAAAGTTATTAGATTAAGTCTTTCGCTGAATTTCCTACCAAACTTTGTAACTGTCACCCTACCCCACTTCTGAAGCAGAGTGTTGCTTTCTTTTTGTTTTTGTTTCTGTTTTTGTTTTTTGTTTTTTGAGACAGGGTCTCTCTGTGTAGCCCTGGCTGTCCTGGAAGTCACTCTGTAGATCAGGCTGACCTCGAACTCAGAGATCATCTGCCTCTGCCTCCCAAGTGCTGAGATTAAGGGCGTGCTCCACCACCGCACAGCTTGTGTTTATCATTAAAGCTACAGAAAGGAAATATGCATGGGGGACTTTTAAAAGGAAAGTCACAGTTAAAGTGATAAAAACCAGTTAAGAACTCACTGAAGAGGGAAGTTCGGGGGCTGGGGGGGGCAGCAATGCTTGTGTTGATGCAGAATGGCAGCTGGACACGGCACACCTGAGCCCAGACTTGGCATCATGCATGAGGCATGAGCAACAAAGGAGACGATTCCCTTCTGGGGAGGAAGGTGGTCCCCAAAGTGAAGCCATAATCAAGAACACCAGAGGTGGTGAAATTTGGTTCTTGGGGGCCTTTAGTCCTGAACACTAAATGTTCCCTCATTTATTTCAGGATGAAGAGAAAGTTCTATTCTTGGGATGAGTGTATGAACTTGAGAGAAGTTAAGGTAAAGACGTCAAGGCCCCAACAGTACACCGTATCCAAGGACAACAGCTGAGATTATTGTAGACCGTGGTTCTCAACCTTCCTAGTGCTGCGACCCTTTAGTATAGTTCCTCACGTTGTGACTCCAACCATAAGATTATTTCCACTGCATAACTGTAATTTCACTACTGTTATGAATCATAATGTAAATTATCTGATGTGCAGTATCTCTGATATGTGACCCCCAAAGGAGTTGTGGCCCACAGGTTGAAAACCATTGTTCTAGACTCTTCCAAATGCCTCCTAAAGATAACTGCATCTACCCCCTTCCTTTCCATTCCTCCTTTTTTCCATGTTAGTGGGGAACAGACAATAACCAGGCCTCCTCCTATTAACAATGACCTTAGAACTCACATGTCAAGGGAAAAGACAGCTTTTTAAATCGCCACGTACTGTTCTCTTGTGTTTTACCGTTCTCTTGTGTTTTATGTTGTGTGGCTTGGGTGAGTTTTTAGATACTTTGTGTGGAGTCTGACGTGGGTAAGTCAGAAACAAACAGTTAGACCTGCTTTGTAATATGAAGAGGAAAAGTGGCCAGTTAACAATCCAGGCAGCTACTGTCCAGTTGGTTGCCTCTTTTCCCTTAATACGCATTGCTTAAATCATTTAATATTTGCTTTAAATTAATGCTTCAAGATCTTTTAGAATTATGTAGATAGTCACATGTAATTTATTAATGAATCTAAAGGAGATAAACAGTTACCTGAGGTAACGAGCTAGCACAAATAAGGTCCTGCACGTCTATAAATTTGCTTTAAGAATAGTACTGCTCTCCTGTTTTACAGTCCCTGAAGAAACTCAATCATGCTAATGTGATTAAACTAAAAGAAGTTATCAGAGAAAATGACCATCTTTATTTTATATTTGAATATATGAAAGAAAACCTCTATCAGCTGATGAAAGACAGGTATGTCTTTATTTTATGAACACTGTATTTTCCCTGTCGTTTCTTCCCATGAATTCCGTCAGTGAATCACACTTGATGATATGCTGGTTTCTAACTCGAAGAGGCAGATTTAAATGAATTGATACAGTTATTTCATCAAATGGTAGCACTTGACACTGAAGCGTCAGCTATGACATCACGCCCACTCTTGCCCTGTAGCTCCTGAGCAGCTAACATAAAGACATCGTGTAAACTTACCAGCCACCCCTCCCCTTTGAACGAAGGGAATCAGTAGTCTTATATTCAAAAGTAAAGCTGGCTTTAGGCAAAAATGAGGACATTGTCTTTATTGTCCTTTCAAGCATCTTATGAAAGAGTTGAGAATAAATGAAGAGTAAAGTAGCCTTCCAGAAACGTTGAGACAGGAGCTGGGGGAATGTCGGTGAAGGCCCTGCTGGACAAGCGTGAGGACTGAGTTCTGATCCTCAGGAGCCACACAGAAAAGCCAGGTGGATGGCTGTAGCCCCAACATGGGAGAAGGGGGACAGGTGGAGCCCTGGACCTCATCTCTTAGGCAGTCTGGCCAATGAGTGAGCTCCTGATTCAGTAAGAGACTGTTTCAAAGAAGCAAGGAGGAGATAATGGAGGAAAGCCTCCAACGCTGACCTCTAGCCTCTCCAAGTAAAGCACACATTCATACGTCTATTCTGTCCCCCCCCACCCACCCAGAGGATAAATGCACACGTTCGTAATCCACCCTGCCCCCCCCAGGATGAATGCACACATTCATACATCCAGAGGATAAATGCACACATTCATACATCCACCCTGCCCCCCCCAGGATAAATGCATACATTTATACGTCCAGAGGATAAATGTACACATTCATATGTCCAGAGGATAAGTGCACACGTTCATAGTCCACCCTGCCCCAGAGGATCTGATGAGCTCATTCATTAGAGATACAAGGGTGAAGAAACTTAATGTTATAGCCTAAAGAAGATTCTCACTTTAATTTTCAGTTGTTGATAATTTTAGTTGGTAGTCTGACTAAATTTTGCACTCTTAATTCAATTCTCATTGGGACCTTATCATGGATATTATCTAAGTACCACATCTAAGGTAGTAGCCACTGGCCTCGTGTGACTTTCAAGCCCTTAAAATAATTAAATTGAATTGTGCTATAATGCAAAATAAATTATACACCAAATTTGGAAACTTAGTATAAAAATTATTAAAATTTTATATCAGGCAGGTATGGTAGCTTCACACCTGTAATCCCAGCACTCAGAGTATGGAGGAAGGAGGACCAGAAGATGCAGGGTCATCTTGAGCTATGTAGCCTGGGCTTCATAAGACCAGGTCTCAGAAGTCTAAGAATAAGGGCAGTAACAACAACAACTTCGTATTGATTGTATGTTTAAATAAACACACTTTTTAAACTAAGTGTAAAGATAGAGATGGGGGAAGACAAAGGCACTAGGAAGTAAAAAGTTCTGGAGGTTCCATGGTATAATAATAGTTGTATAATAATTTAGGTGACAGTTACAAATTGCATAGTTCAAAAGGTAGCAGAGAGGATTTGGACGTTTTTACCATAAAGAAACATAAATACTTACCCTGATTTAAACATTATATAGTGATTATATAGTGTATACATACATGAAAATATCACATATATGCATATTTTTATATGTTTTATATTTATATAAATATGTATTTGTAATACTTAGGCATCAATCAAAATAAACTTAAAAATAAAAAATTTTAATTAAGTTTATTGTTTCCTTTTTGTTAAATGTAGCTGCTAGAAAAATTAAACTGGGCTCATATTTAACTCTTAACTGTTTATTGGATGGTACTGATATGCAGCATAAAACTGAAGCATGGTGGGATGTAGTAGTAGAAGCTTGTAATCCCAACACTGGGGAGGTTGAGGCAAGAAGATGGTAAGTTCAAAGCCAGCCTCAGGCGTACAGCAAGACCCTATCTCAAAACCATGAGGACCTAAAACATGCAGACCCTACTTCTCAAAGTCTGCTTACTTGTTTCTTGATACTGAGAGTTTTCCAGGGTAGTTTGCTCTTATTGAGACAGTTTAGATTTTAACTCTTGAATATTTGTATAAGACATTTGCTGTTGGAGTTGGGGTTTTCTGAAACATCAAAACAAACAAACAAGTCGTTATTTTCACATTTTGAACCTACAGCACTTAGCACAACTCTGTTAATTATACCGTTAGCCAACAGAGGCTGCAAAGCAAAAGGAGTATCAGCATCTTCATTTTTGGTTGGTTAACAGATATTCATTTCTTCCAGAAACAAACTGTTCCCTGAGTCAGTCATCAGAAATATTATGTATCAAATACTGCAGGGGCTGGCCTTTATCCACAAACATGGTAAGTTGCTTTGTAGTCGCATTTCCCTGTGGCTGTAGGGAATTATCAAGACCACACATAGGAATAATGCTATCACCCACTAAGTTATGCTAAACACACTGAGCTTGTCATCTAAACATTATAATTTTTATAATTGTGTACAGATATCTATTACCTATAACAGACTTTTTAGAAGTTTGATCATCAATCTCCTGCCTTATACCCTTCCCCCAAAACTCAATCAGAGAAAGTTGAAAAAAAAAAAAAGAAAACAAATTCTCTCTTGTGGGGTCAGGTTAGTGAAGGAATTCTCTTTTTAGACAGAAGTAGAAAGTAAACGGTTTTATTTGACAGACTATAGAGAACAGCAAGTGTGGCGATCACATGTATGGCGCTAGGCTACAGGGGCCCCATCTTGGAGAACCCCTGGGTGGTGTGCCGGCCGTTTCCTGATGCGGAAAGAGGGCAGCAATGGGATTTGGGGTTATGGCTGATTTTGTTTTCTCCATCCTTCTGATTGGACAGGGTAGAGCTGTGGGGTTTTTGTTTTATTTTTTGTTTGGTTGGTTTTGGTTTTGGTTTTGGTTGTTGTTGTTATTTTTCTTCCGTGTGGGGGAAGCTTTCTGGGGCGGACTTGCCTTTGGGAGACCTGTACCCTTTCTGTTCTCTCAATGACGGTCTTCCATCCAAACTTACTTTGGAAAAGATTAGACGCCTTTGATCAAGCATGGCTCTCCGCGGGGATGTAAACAATGTGTCGTGCCTGTGTGTGATGTTTCATAGTGTTCTGAGCGTTTACATTTTTTATAGTTTACAGTTACATCTATTAATGGAAGCTGATATTTATTTTCTATGAATCTCTCACTCATTTACTTTTAGTTTATGTGATTTTGTTTGTCTATGGAACCAAAATAAATATTGGCTCAGAAATCGAATATGTTTGCTGTTAATGAGAGTCTGTTTAGAATCACTGGCCATTTGGATATTTAGTTAGACAAGATTTGTAGGTTTGTGTCATAGTATCGCTGCACTTGGAACCTAGGCGGGCAGTGGTTTAAAATGTTGACGCTTAGAGAGCCGACTCAAACCTCTGTGGAATGCCTTTGGTCCTAACCACAGTTCTTCTCCCTAGTGGGGTCTTCAGAATCAAACGCCTGAGCCCGCCTTAAGGAAGAATCCCCTTAAAGCTTACTTTCAAGGAAAGCTCTCACGGTTTTCCTTTTCCTGCCCATTTCCTCCGGGCTGCCCATTAGCCTCTGTGACTGACCATTATTTCATATACAGAGTTGGTAATAATGAGCATTTTCATTACTGGGTTTTTCAAAGACTTAGTCATCAGGGAAAAGTAAACCGTTAAATAAATGAGGAGATTAGTTAAAATGCCAGGGTCTCTTTTGTCCAGCGGACTTTTCAAATATGTGATTAAGCTCAGGGAGTCCTGTACTAAACTGGAGGAACGAGACCAGCTACACCGAATCAAGCTGAGTCAGGAAGTGATGGCCAAGCTTCTCCATGTGCCTCTTCCTTCTTGTTTGTTACACAGTAGTGATAACAATACATCCAAAGTCCATAAGGTTGTGGAACAGTAGGAGACGGTCCCAATGTGTCAGGATCTCTCCCTCATATACATCTACTAAAGTCACAAATTAAAAATACTTGTCGAATGGGCAGTTGTTTTTAATGACCTTATATGTTGTGTGCAGGTGCCCATTCCCTGTTACTTCTTCCACAGAAGGCATTTCCTCTCCTTGCCCCATGTTGCTATAGGAAGGCTTGGTTCTATTTATACACACCAAAAGGTCATATGGTGATGATAATAAACAAGAGAACTTACTGCATTTTTCCTCTCTTGCTTGCACAGGCTTTTTTCACAGGGACATGAAACCAGAAAACTTGCTTTGTATGGGTCCAGAGCTGGTGAAAATTGCTGATTTTGGACTTGCAAGAGAATTAAGATCACAGCCGCCATATACTGACTATGTGTCTACCAGATGGTAACGTTTATGTCTAAATTTTCGTATGTTAAATAGTTAATTATCTTTCCAGAGGGTCCAAATTTGGTATTTAAAATGAAATGTAGAGATTTTATGTTCTTTACAGAAAGGGAAGAATTGGCTCATGGCTATTCCAATAATGAAATAAGAGAAGGAAATAAGATTTCATTCAACCATTCATTCAGCAAATAACAATGAACACCTACTGTGTGCTACACATTACTGTAAGCACTGGGAATACAAGGCCATGAACAAAACAGAAGAGAAGTCTCTTCCCCGTGCAGCTTACGTGACAGCCAAGCACAAATATGCTAAATAGTATAAGTTACCAAAACCCTGTCACGGTCCCAACTGCCTAGCAACATAGCGCATTCTACTCAATGGAAAGCTATTCAGCAGAAGAAAGGGACAGTCTACGGTGACATACAACACCATGGCTGCTTCTCAGAAGCCACACAGAAAAAGAGCTTCTGTATGAATACCATCATTTGTACAACGTACAAGACTAAGGAAAGCTGCCAGTTTAAGTTAGAGTAGTGGTTTCATGAGCCTTTGAGGATACCGGTAGCATGCCTTTCTTGATATGTTTGTTGGGCCCATGAGTGTGTTCTAATTGCGGAAAATTCATCAAGCTATACTTGTGAGTTTAAGTGTGTTTTCCTGTATATATTTGTAAGAGCAAGTGTGCCTGTATATCACATGGCAATACATTATTATAAACAAAATAACATGGAGAGGGGATGGGAAGTGGAGTCAGTGAGGAGGGAAGAATGCTGCTGTTATAATGGAGTCTCTGACAACAGCCCTGAAGGAGATACTAAAAACAGATGCTGAGTAAAGGCCTTGGGGCAGGAGTGTATCTTAACAAGTTCTGCAGAGAGCAGAGTCAGTGAGAAAAGCAGTTGTAGGAAGTGAGGTCAGAGCAGCTGAGGGGTGTCTGGTCACATGGGACTTTTGTAGACCATATGAGGACTGGCTTTTTAAAAATTGTTTGTTTGTTTGTTTTATTGGTGTTTTGCTTGCATGTACGTTTGTGTGAGAGTGTTGGATTCCCTGGAACTGGAGTTACAGAGTTAGGAGCTGCATATGGGTGCTGGGAAATGAACCCAGGTCCCTTGGAAGAGCAGCTGGAGCTGTTAATGGCTGAGCCATCTCTCCAGCCCCGAGGACTGGCTTTGAACCTACACAAAGCAGGGAACCGTGGAACAGCTGTGTGGAGCAGTGTGCTGTGCTTGGCTGAGATTTACAGCCATTCCTCTGGCTGCCACAGTGAAAGATTTTAGGAAATCAAAGACAGGAGTAGGGAGACTATCAATCAGGAAGCAAATGGTTTTGAGCTGGACCTTCTGGCCATGGAGGGGATGAAGTGTATGGGATTCTGAGTCCGTATCAGATTGGGTGGAGTGGGGGTGCTGATAGAAAGGAATCAGAGACTCAAAGGCTTTTGTCTGAAGGATCTAAAAAGATGACTCACTGCTAAAATCTGGGATGAAGATCTGAAAGTCGACCTCTGGATTAAGAACTGAGAGCTTGGGCAAGGGCTGAACTGGAGACATATGAGTCCTCAGTGCTGAGGAAATGGTACAGTTGGAGAAGAGAGGAGATCTGAGGACTGAGTCTAGATCGAGAGAGCAACTGGGTGTCCTGGTTTGCCCAGGTCAGTCTGGACAGTGCCATTAGCCACTGCTTCACTGAAGTAAGCTGAGGTGGACCTGGTAGACCTCTGCTCTGTGTGTGTGTGTGTGTGTGTGTGTGTGTGTGTGTGTGTGTGTGAGAGAGAGAGAGAGAGAGAGAGAGAGAGAGAGAGAGAGAGAGAGAGAGACCTCCTTGAAGATCTAACCTGGTGATGTTAGAGACATGCCTAACATGAACCAAGCCTACACCTTGACACATGGTTAAACGTAAAAGATGACTGCAAATTCCCATCTCCCCTTATCCAACATTTTCCCAAAATCATGTGACAAAGTTTATAAGACAGAAGTGGTCCTCCACTTGCTCCTCTGGTTGGGGTGTGGGCAGAAGTGCTTGATACTGCTACCCTCTAGCAGGCATAGGGAATGCCAGCCACCATGCCACAAGCCTTTGGAATGTCAGTTGGTGACATCATGGCACACAGGAACTAAGCACTAAGTGCTGCCTGAATGTTCTGTCTGCGAGGATTATTACATCGTATGAACCTACAGCAATTTCATTGTTTGACGTTATAGGTTAAGTTGTGTTTCCTCTAAAAGATATTTTGAACCTCTAATCCCATGTATATGAACCCACTTGGAAGTTAAGTCTTTGTAGATGTAATTAAGTTAAACCAAAGTCAGATAGGAGTAAGATTTCTTCATCACAGCCTGGAATTGGCTTTGCCCTAGACCCTTCTGAGGTCACAGCCATGCCACATCTTGACATTAGAATTGTTGTTCTGGAGGTGTTAAGAGAATAAACTTGGTGTTTTCAGTCATTTATGTTGTGGTACTTTGTGGCAGTAGCCTTGTAGTGAGGAATACATGCTTTCTGAAGAAATTATTTTGAAGGAACTCTCCCATCAACAACAGTCTCCAAAAACAAACGAAGTGTATCTTTAGTGAAAAACTGCTACTCTTCTGTTTATCAAGAGAAGCAAATGGAAATACTCATTGGCATTTGCTTTCTACCACAAGGGGTCATCATTGCTGATATAGGGCAGACCAGAATACACCAGTGTCCCAGGTAGTGTCAGGATACATTTGAAAAGTTAGTGAATGGAGAAATAAACTATATATACACCGTGGAGTTGTAGGCACCTGTTAAAAAGAATGAAATTATGTCACATTTAGGAAAATGGATTGAGCTGGAGATCATCGCGTTAAGTGATAGAAGCCAGACTCAGGAAGACAGCTGTTGTGTAGGAGGAGATCATCGAGGGTTGAGGAGGTGTTGCAGGGCGTTGCCACTTGCCTTTGCTCTAGTAAATTAAAAATAGTGTTATCTACATAAGGAAGCAAATGATAGTATGAGCATTTTCAATCATATTTTTTAAAAAAGGAAAAGAGATCCACTATTCAAGGACAACTCTTCTACCTTTCCTTTCCTAACCTTCATGTCAGTACATGAACACCTGTATGTGGTTTTGTTCACGGTTCTTTATGAATAATTCAGAAAGTACTTACCTTCCCGATTATCCATATGAAAACCACAATGGATGTGGTTCAATGGATATGAAAAGCACAATGTCAAGCCACATGGACATTTCCTCTACATTTGTGGCCAGCCCCAGTAACTGTGGTCAGGAAGTAGGTGTCATACCAAGTCCCTGGTAGACAGAAGGCACTTTGTCCTTGGGCCTTGATGGAACCTCTGAGCAAAGAGTTGACTCCTGCTGTCCATCTACCTGTGACATTACCCTGGAAACAGCCTTTTCCATGTTGTTTTCTGTTTCCACAGGTATCGTGCTCCTGAAGTTTTACTAAGATCATCGGTGTACAGCTCTCCCATTGATGTGTGGGCTGTGGGAAGTATAATGGCCGAGCTCTATACCTTTAGACCACTTTTCCCAGGGACAAGTGAGGTTGATGAAATCTTTAAAATTTGCCAAGTGTTAGGGACTCCTAAGAAAGTAAGTACTCTAGTCTCTGAGTTGTCATGACCTTTGAGTACCCCTCCTTGCCACTTTGCTTTTTCATTTTATGACTTCTGACTACTTTTCACTTTAGCAGAGGTGTGCGATGTTTTCAGTTTCAAATAGCTTTATATGTTAATGGGTGTCTTACACGAATTTTTTTTAATGGGAGCAATAAGGAATGCAAGAAGTCAGAATTCCACCAGATTTGAAGGGAGAAAAGGTGTTTGCTTTTCCTTAAGAAATGTAGGGGGAGAGTCTGCCTAGAGCTTACGTTTGGACTGATGATCCTGACTCCAAGATAGGCCACTGAGACTGTCCTGCCTGTTCTGTGAATGCCCATCACTCATTCATTAACCCTTGGGACCCTAGACCTTATTTTCTCTTAGCCTTTTTTCTGGTTTCCATTTCTATCTCTGCTATGGTTTTAGGTCTACTGAATTCTGAGTACCTCTCCATGGCTATTGCCTTTGGGGTAGACCTTACTCTCTAAGATGGAATTAATAAACATAACGTGGAATTATAGCCTAATGAAGCCAGCACTGGCCTCTCAGTTGACAGATAAATGTAGATGCTAAGGCATAAAGCTGATGACCATTTTCCAGCTACAAGTGCTTTAATAGTGGACTTGCTGTGATGTGTAGGGATCTTCATAGGATGCAGCCTCTTTATAACACTTCTGTCCTTATTTATTCAGTCACTAAGTTGTCACAGAGACTAAAAACCAGAAAGAGTTTGATATTTGGAAATCTGTAGATGTACTCTTTCATTTTTACCCCCTCTCAGTTCCATGTTCTTTTCATAAGGCGTAGAGTCTAGTATTTTATTTGCACATTTATTTATCTGACTCAGAGTTTAAGTTTCCCCACATGAGCGGTTTCTATGTCACTCCTGTGTTTTTATATCAATTACAAAAATCAATTTTCTCTTTGCATATATCCTTAAACAGAGTGATTGGCCGGAAGGATACCAGCTTGCCTCCTCCATGAATTTCCGCTTTCCTCAGTGCATTCCTATAAACCTGAAAACTCTCATTCCCAATGCCAGTACCGAGGCTATTCAGCTTATGACAGAAATGTTGAGCTGGGATCCAAAGAAACGACCAACTGCAAGCCAGGTGAGGAGTTCCCGGGGACAGCTTTTTAAACTTGAGAGGGTTTTTAAAAAGTATTTGTTTCATGTGTATGTGTATATGTGTGTGCCTCAGTATATGAATGTGCACCACATATGTACAGGAGCCCACAGAGGCCAGAAGAGAACACTGGATCCCCTGGAACTGGGACTATAAATGGTTATGAGCTACCATGTAGGGGCTTGTAGCAGGCTTTTCCTTGGGCCACCAACCAGCTCCCAAATCATGACATGGAAACGAAACTTATTATTAGTTCTGAATGCTGGGCCTTATCTTATGCTTGTCTCACTAGCTCTTATAACTTATTTTAACCTGTTTCTCTTCATCTGCGTTTTGCCTCAGGGCTTTTTACCTTTCATTCTGTATGTCCTACTTCTCCTGCTTCTTCCATGGCTGGCTGGCTGGCCCTGGGTGTCTCCCTCTCTTTCTCTCTCCCTTGTTTTCTTTCTTTCTCTCTTCTTTGTTTCTCTCTCCCTCTCTCCCTCTCTCCCTCTCTCTCCCTCTCTCTCTTTCTCTCTCTCTCTCTCTCCCTCCCTCCCTCCTAGATTCCTCCTCCTACTTATTCCCTCTGCCTGCCAGCCCTGCCTATCCCTCTACTGCCTATTGGTCATTCAGCTTTTTATTAGACCAATAAGGTGCCTTAGGCAGGCAATGTAAAACAGCAACACACCTTTACATGATTAAACAAATACAGCATAAACAAATGCAACACACCTTTACATCGTTAAAGTGATATTCCAAAAACATAACAAATGTAACACACTTTTACATAGTTAAAGTGATATTATATTCCACAACGGGGGCTGGGAACCAAACCCATGTCTTCTACAAAAGCAGTAAGTGCTCTTAGCCACTAAGCCATCTCTCCAACCTCTAAATTTGTGAAGTTTTGCAATTTTACATTTGCAATCACATTTGCAATTTTACAGAGGCATCGACTCTTGACCCATGTTTTACCAAGATCAATAATCGCTGAAACCCAAGACACCCACTATATGCAACAAAGCAATAGTGAGCCATGGGAAGTTTGGAGAGTATTGTAAATGGAGCCACAGCATGATGGTGTCATGTGGTCCCAATGAGCCAGAAAGGAGGCCAGCACTAATGATAAGTCTGGTGTGACCTTCGAGTCAGGCAGATTCCTGTTCTCAGCAGCACACAGTGGACTTCTTTGGTTGAGGGGCAGGATTCTTGTTCACGGTGTGTATCAAGAAATGAGACGTGGCCGAGTGGTGGTGGCTTGTACCTTTAATCCTAGCACTTAGGAGGCAGAGGCAACTGAATCTCTGTGAGTTCGAGGCCAGCTTGGTCTACAAAGTGAGTTCTAGGACAGGCTCCAAAAGCTACACAGAGAAACCCTGTCTCAAAAAACAAAAACAAACAAACAAAAAAAAAAACAAACAAAAAAATGAGACTGCAGTATTGGGGTTTAGCTTTTGACTCCCACAAGAGGGTAGCATTGGTTTAGCTTTTGACTCCCACAAGAGGGTAGCATTGTGGCACAAATTTCATGATCTTTAAAATGCCATCCCTTTATTTGCCAAAGGCTTAACAACAACTTAAAAAAAAAAAAGCAAAGGAAGATGATGAATTTTATTATATTCTTTAAATTTAGCATAAATTCCATGTGAAAATTACCCCTCCCTCATTTAAAAAAAGTGAACTTAATGTGTTTCCTAAGGACTAGTTACAACAACCAAAGAGCAAGATTAACCCAGGCATAACTGAGCACAGACAGGTGATTAGAGTGTGGTGGCTGGAGCGCGGTTGCCCTGTGCAGTAGAATATTGTTCTAAGGGGTGGTGCTTCTGCTTATGTTGCACTTGTTGAACTCTGTGGAGCTGTGTTACTGAGCCTGCGCAAAACACTGATGGTCTGATAAAGAGCTGAACGGCCAAGAGCGAGGCAGGAGAAAGGATAGGTGGGGCTGGCAGGCAGAGAGAATATATAGAAGGAGAAAACTGGGAGGATAGAAGAAGGAGCCAGAGAAGGAGGAGGACTCCAGGGGCCAGCCACTCAGCTACAGAGCAAGTCACAGAATAAGAGTAAGATTTACAGAAGTAAGAGAAGGGGAAAGCCCAGGGGCAAAAGGTAGACGGGGTAATTTAAAGGTAAGGAAAGCTGGCTGGATACAAGAAGCTAAGGCGGGGCATTCATAATTAAGAATAAGCCTCCATGTGTGAATTTATTTGGGAGCTGGGTGGCAGGCCCCCAAAAGAGCAAAAACCTCCAACAACAGCCCTGTGAGATAATCACCCCAGCAATGGTCCTGGCATAGGAAGAAATCACCAGAGATTGTGCATATCTACTTAAAAACCAAGCCATTAAAACCAACAGAAAACATGTGTAAATACTTGATACCATGATGAGAAAAGTGTGGCTATGAAAGCAAGAAAGAGGGGCCAGCTAGATGGGTCAGCAGGTTCGGGTACTTCCTGAGGTCCTGAGGTCAATCCCAAGAACCTGCATGCGGTTGTTTATAATTTGGCTAGAGAAAAATTCTCAATGTGTTCGCCTTGCCTATAGTTTAAAAAGATGAGATAAAATACAAGGAATGTGCACCTGTGGATTTAGCAGTGTGCTTCAGTTCTGGAAGGCACTTTCTCCTGGGAAGTTTGTCTTTTGGCTACAGGGGTCTCAGAATTTCCCAACCTTGTATTTCCTACACAAATCCTACTTACTTGGGCCTCATAAGTGCAGAGTTCATGGTTAGCATGTAGAAGACCACAGGTTCAATACCCAGAACTCCCACCAAGAAAATCATTGTTAATAATGAGCAGTATGCCCTACCTTAAGGATGCACATGATTTAAACTTGGAAACATTGATTAGATATGACATTTCACATGATATTTTCATGCTTTTCCAGGCACTGAAGCACCCATATTTTCAAGTCGGTCAGGTATTGGGCCCTTCCGCACACCATCTGGATGCAAAGCAAACTTTAAACAAGCAGTTACAGCCACTGGAACGAAAGCCATCTTTCTCTGAACGGGATCCTCAGCCTTTGCCAAACATACTTGATCAGCCTGCCGGGCAGCCCCAGCCAAAACAGGGCCACCAGCCACTGCAGACCATTCAGCCACCACAAAACACAGCCATCCAGCCACCTCCAAAGCAGCAGGGTCACCAGAAACCACCACCAGTGATGTTTCCAAGTATCGTCAAAACCATGCAAACGGTAAGTAGCCAGGAAGGACGCCTTAGATGGCATGGCCTACAGTTTGGGTAGGAAGTGGCCAAGAACCACACATTAGACTGTTGGCACAATTCTAACTGTGGAGTGTGTATGGCACTTGTTCCGGGTCGAAGCCCTTGATTTTCTTGGTTGAGGTTTGGCAAGAGGTAAGGTAATATTTTAAGATGACGATGAGAAGTTTCCAGAATAAAGGAATAATATTCATATGTTGCGGGCATCTTTTAAGAATTCATAGAAGGAACTGGACACTCTAGGGCACTGATCCTAAATATTAAGGATTTTCCCAAGGATTTCATACTGTTTTTCACTGATAATGAACACAAACAGACTGAAAGGTTTTAAAAAATATATTGTTTTAATATATTTTTAAATTTTTGAGATTATAATATGATTACATTATTTTCTCCTTCCTTCCCTCCCTCCAAACCTTCTTGTACCCTTCTGAGTATCTTTTAAAATCATGGCCTCTTTTTCATTATTGGCGTGTGTGTGTGTGTGTGTGTGTGTGTGTGTGTGTGTGTGTGTGTGTGTATTCCCAAATATATAAATACAGCCTGTGCAGTCTGTACCCATGTGTTTGTTTTCAGGGCTGACTATTGCCATTGGACTTCTTCCCACACAGATCTTTTCAAACACTGTATCTAATTCCTGGTCCACCCCTAACTCTCACCATCTTTATATGGACTCTCCCATCTCCCACTAACCAAACCCATCCTAACACACCGCTAATTTCTGTTTCTAGTGTTGTTGTATAGCATTTCCCCTTCTACTGGAGTGTAAGCTCTGTGACATCAGAAAAATGTCTGATTTGTTTATCAACATAACTCCAGAATTTAGAAGGTGCCTACCATGGAGAGGATTTTTAATAAATATTTACTGAATAAGTGAACAACCTCCAGGGTCCAGACTCTTCTCCATCCAGCTCTGAACATTAGAGAATGTGGTTCTCTGTGGAGACTGTGGTTCTCTGTAGCATGTAATAGAGAATGTGGTTCTATGTGGCATGTAATAGAAGGGGGACTGTGCTTCTTTGTGGTGTGTAATAGGGAAAGTGTGGTTCTCTATGCCATATACTAGAAGGTATCGTTCTTCCAGAGAGGCAGTCTTGCAGGTATTTGAAAACAGCCCTTGTATCTTCTGTCCTCTGGGTGAAACATCCCCATCTCCCCGGTGACTCCTGTTTTGACAGGCCTCCAGGCCCCTCCTCACTCTGCTGGCCACTCAGAAGGAAGCTGCCTGAGCTGGAGGCAGCCAGACGTACCAGGAGGGGTAAAACAGGAAGAGTGTCTTCCAACCTTCCAAAACCGAAGGAAGGGTTACTCAGGCCACGGAGGGCTGCGTTTCCTTTCCCCCTTCAGAAGGCCATCGGATGCTAGTGCACACTAAGAGGAAAGAAAAGGAAGCTCGTATTTATTAAGCAGTTTCTAAGAACTGTACACTGTGTTCAGCCCCTGGGCTTACTCACCAAGTTATAGAATCTAATAACTAGCCCTTCATCGTTATATAGCTAACATATTCCAGACCTGGGAGGAAATGTTCTATCCATGAGAATTTCCGAGTCTGTTTTGTTACTAAATGTTTCTGCAGATCACATATTCTGTACTTCAACTTGCATATTCTCAGTTACTTCCCAAACTTGCTATTCTTGCATGCTGATTTTCTCTCCTGGGTTTAACAGTCCTGACATCTGTGGGTTTATTTAGTTGTCTCTTTCTTCTCCTGTATCCACACGATGAACAGAAAAGTAGGATGATCTTGGGCAGCAACAAGAACCTTCTAGGTAGGCATCGATCTGCTGATCACTGGTTAAATTATTAAACTATGTACTGATCCACATTCACTGGCCTCTGATTGTTCCATTGTTGAGGGGATTGTGACAACCCATGACACCATTTTGACCAGTGCTCACATGTACTTCCCACCACATCAGATGGAGTCACAGCTCTATGAAAAATGGTGCCTTGTATGACCCACCGATTTCCTAGAATTTTTGCCCTCATTCTATAACAAAGTATTGATATGGATTGCAAAATTTCACTTTCTCTTTTAAAGGGGGCAGATTACTTATATCTGCCCCCTTCCAGTCTTCCCAAATGTGCAGGATCACTCTCTATCTCCCGACATGGCTCGGCAGAATCGGCATTCTGCTTCACACTAAAAGGCAGTCCAGCGGAGGATGGTCCAAGCTCAGCTGTGTTGATTCTGTGCATCCAAAGCTTTGGATCTTTTAACCCTGTTTGTTTTGGAAAGTGTTCCTCCTGGCTAAGTAAATGACGGTGCAGAGGTTGGCAGTCATCATTTCCTGCCATCCCATCCAGATGTCACCAGCTCCATGCACTTCTGAGCCTTTCTTCCAGCTCCCCCTGCCCACGGCACAGCCAGCCTTCCTTCCCTGCTCCACTCCTTATTTTGAACTGTGTGTTTGTTTTTCCATCACATGCCGCAGACCACTTTCTGATCAATTTATGGGAAGCAGCTCAGTGTCTGTCCTGGGCCACAACTTCTTCCTCAGTTCTTGTTCCTGTTAGCAGGAACACTATTCAAAGACAGTTAGACTTAAATTTAAAATTTTTAATACATGTACTTATTTCTTGGGGAGGGGCACTCGTGGTGTTTCCAGGGTAACCTGCAGGAATCTGTTCTGTCTTTCCATCCTGCAGTCCCTGGAATGGAACTCGGGTTGTCAGGATTTTCAACAAGTGACTTTACATTCCAGGCCACCCCAGCTGAAAGACACAGGGACTTGACCACCACAGTCTACTCCACAAGGCTATTTCCTCTTAAGGAGAAGGGCAGGAAGGCTCTCAGCCAAGTCTCAGTTTTTTAGATTCTGTCTACAAGAGGTCAACCCAGAACCTCAGACCTCTAGTACCCAGTGATGGTTGGTCTGAATTGTCAGTGTGACGCATTCTAGAGTCACCTGGGGTGAGAGTCTCCATTGAGGGACTGCCTCGATCAGGTTGGCCTTCGAGTATGTCTGTGGGGAATTATCTTGATTATGTTCATCAATGCGGGAAGAGCCAGCCTGAAACTGGGTGGTACTATTCCTTAGAGTCCTGTATGTAGCTAGAGTTTTCCTGCCTTGCCCATAGTCAGGACAAATCTTTATTACCCGCCAGTCCCACAGCCGCTCAGACTCAACCAAGTAAACACAGAGACTTACTTTGCTTACAAACTGTATGGCCGTGGCAGGCTTCTTGCTAACTGTTCTTATAGCTTAAAATAACCCATTTCTATAAATCTATGCTTTGCCACATGGCTGGTGGCTTACCGGGCATCTTCACATGCGGCTTGTCCTGGCGGCGGCTGGCTGAGACTCCTTCTGCTTTCCTGTTCTTTTATTTCTCCTCTCTGTTAGTCCCGCCTATACTTCCTGCCTAGCCACAGCCAATCAGGTTTTATTTATTGACCAATCAGAGCAACTTGACATACAGACCATCCCACAGCACAGCCAAGTGCAGACCATCTCAGACACCTGCACTCAGGCCCGTGGTCCTAATCATCCTCTATGCGGACCTGCTGGGTAAAGCCATGAGGAACCCGAGAACGGGCTCCCACAGGACATACAGAACATCCCACAACACCTGTACTGTACTGAAACAGAGAAAGCAAGCCGGGCAGCCTGTAGGTGGACATGTATTTATTCTCTTTCTGCTCCTGACTGGATGCAGCTAGCTGCTTCAGGTGCCTGGTGCCCTTTTTCTCTATTTGGGGGGTGGTGGGGGTGTGGTACTCGGTAGCTGGGTTGGATCTGGGCCGTTGTGCATGCTACAAGTGTGTTCTACCACTGCCTCTTTACAGTACCTTGTCTACGTTTACATGTGCTTGGATACACAAGTAGTAGCGGTCCCCCACAGTTATCAACTGTATTCAGTATTATAGCATGGGAAACACCTTTGTTGCCAATGAACAGAAAGCGTCACTGGGGGGCTGGAGCATCTAGGTTTTCGTAAGTACATTCTGTGACGTCCACACGATGACAGCCACCCATGGATGCATTTTTCAGAACATGTCCTTTCATTAAGTGGCACCTAATTGTGAATGGGAAGAAGAGTTGAGAGTCGAGAGCCTTGCTGTCTATTGGCTTGTGCAAATCTTAAATAATCTAGGACTTTAGCGGCTGACTTGTTTTCACCACAGAAGCCAATCAACACACTGGGCCATAAAGGAGCCCGGAGACGCTGGGGCCAGACTGTCTTCAAGTCCGGGGACAGCTGTGACGACTTTGAGGACTGCGACTTGGGAGCTTCCCATTCCAAGAAGCCGAGCATGGGTGCCTTCAAGGAAAAGAAGAAGAAAGAGTCTCCATTTCGGTAAGATTGCATGTTCTCCAGGGAAATGTACCTTACCACGCATTACCTTTATTTCACCCATTAAATATGACAACAAAGATTAATACTTTCTTCTACAAACCCCAGAAATCTTAATTCATACATCCAGAAAGGTGAGAATCTTGACTTTTCACAGTAATGAATTATCGGTGTGTTTATGTGTGTGTAGGGCAAAGTTCTTATTCAGCTTTTATTTTGCTCTACAGTTTTTTATTTTTGTTTCGTTTTGTTTTTGAGACAGAGTCTAGCTATGCTGCCCAGGCCAGGTCTCACACTTGTAGACTGGAGTGGTCCCCCACCCTGTCTCCTGAGTACCTCGGACCACAGGTACAAGCTAGCCACACCCAGCTCACTCCAGGGAATTGTGAATGTCTTTATTCCCACCTAAAATTCACATTTCTGTGTACAGAATACAGAGCACCACATACACGGTTTCCTCTGATGATGTTAAGAGTTCCTGTTAAAACATTGGAAAATCATTTCTGAACCTTTCCCGGAAGTTCAGCAGGTCCTTGTCGTCAGGAGTTAGGTCGTCCTTCCTGCATTACTCGGCTCTGACTAGGGAGGGGCTAAATTTTGTTGAACATTTTGGGAACATACTTTCATTTTCGTTTCTCCCTGGAACAATAACAAAGAAGGGCTGCCATGTCACCAGTCAGAGGAACGCTGGCATTTCGTAGTGCAGACATCTTCTCTTTGCAGTTTGTATACCTCTGATGACACATAAAGACCCTGTCAAGAGCACACACGGGTGGGTCATTCCTCTGAAGACACATAAAGACTCTCAAGGGCGCACATGTGTGGACCACTGTAGCTCCTAATCTAGACTCATACATTTTCTTCCCTACGGCACTTGAACTTGGGAAGAACCCCATTCAGTCCCATTAGGCAGGAGCCATACTACTCTGCCACTGTAGGTTTTGTGTGGTCCTCGGATAGAATTCTGAGATGCTAAACAAAGGCAGGACTGAGGAGGTCGGCATAGGCCGCTCCAGAGGCCCTGCTGGAGCTCTGTGTGCATCCTTCTTCTAAGGAGAAAACGGCAGGACATTTCGCTGGCTGATGCCTGTAGTCCCGGCTACTCTGGAGTCTGAGGAAGAAAGATACAAAGGTTCAAGGCCAGCCTGGATTATACAGTTGATACTTGGTCTCAAAAAATAAACGAAGCAACAGCAAAAAGCCCACCCCATAAAAACAGGTCAAAACAATAACAACAACAATAAAACCAAACCAAAGCAGGCTTGATGACACATACCTGTTATTCCAGCACTTGGGACCAGTGACATGGGGATCTGGGATCAGAACTTCAAGGCCACTTACCCACATAGTGAGTTTAAAAAGCCACATCTTAAAATAACAACACACACACACACACACACACACACACACACACACACACACACACACACAGAGCAAGCCTCCATGTAGCACACACTGTAATTCCAGCTACTATAGAGGATAAGAACCACAAGTTCAGAGCTAACCTGGGCAACTCAGGGACATCTGGTCTCCAAATGAGAAAGGGGTTGGGAGTGTAGCTCAGTGTAGAGTGTTTGCCTTGTATGTATGAGAGCCTAGTACAGTCCCCTGGGAGAGGTGAGTGGAGGATAAAGCATGGGGAGAACTTCCGTAGGTAGTAAAACTACAGGGGAATAAGAGGGAAAGAAGCCAGATGTGGTGACCCATCCCCAGTCAAAGATGCTACTGTGTCTAGAGCTCCTCCAGAGTGGGCGGCCAGTGTCCTACCCAAAACAACCTTCCTAGATAGAAATGGCGGGTAGAGATGGCCATGGCTGCCGTGTGGTCTTCTAACATTATGACTGAAGCAATTCCAGAAGAGTTCAACTAGATCACATACCCATAAACTGCTATAGAGGTTCTACCGCATCTTGTCCAATGTCAGAAATGGCCCCTGTGCTGGCAGAGATATGGAGGGAGTTGGCATTCAGCAATCCCGACAGCAGACGGCCTCGTGCTTTGCATCAACTCATTTGAGTCACTGAAGGAGATGGGGGAGAGAACTACTGGTTTTCACACTCTGACTGGTGCTTTGTGTTGACTTTCAAGGTTTCCAGAGTCAGGACCGCCAGACTCCACCCACAAGGGGGAAAACAGGAGTTTACATGCCGCTGTTTCCTTAAAGTCCGATACAGACTTGTCAACTGCTTCAACAGCCAAGCAGTACTATTTGAAACAATCAAGATACCTTCCGGGTAAGTAGAGAAAATTTACCACTTAATAGTTAACCACTTAATCCCAGCACTCAGAGGTGCTGGAGGATTAGGAGGATTAGGGATTCCAGGCCAACCGGAGCTATCTGATACCCTGGTTCAAAACAACAAAAATGTTTAATGTTAGTCAGTCTTGATAGGGTAAAGTGCCTTGGTATCTCTGGAAGGGGGCACCAGAGGAGAGAGCAGAGTCCCGGGACTCCTGAGCATCTGTGCCTCTTCCCGTGAGCTTCTTGTCTCTGTGACTAATGGAAGTAAGTCTGTTCAAAAAATACAGAGCCGAGAGCTGGGAAATAGCTCAGTGGCAGTACACTCGCCTAACACACACAGGCCCGGTTTCTATCCCAGCACCATCAAAGAACAAAAAGAAAAAAAAAAGAAAATGCAGAACACCAAATGATTCACCTGCTTCCCCAAAGCTGCTCGGACCAATGCTGTCCATTTATTTAGTATGTGTTCAATTTTATTAAAGTAATTAGACACCCTCATCACAAGTTTTTACAAAACATAAATTTAAAAAATATTGTGTCCTAAACAACATGCTGTGTGTGTTTACAAGCTGCTTCTGGCTGCTGGGAAGAACAGGCTAGAGGCTCAAGTAGATTAAGAGTTAGTCAAGATAGCATCGCATGTGTCCACAGGAGGGGCAGCAGAGGTGGAAGTGGGTACGATGCAGATGTGGTGGTGACCGATGGGCTTTGCTGATGGGTAAGCCTGGGGGAAGATATGGGACAGCAGGGAAGAGCAGGTTTACAAGTGGGAGGAAGTGGTCCCTTGCGGATGGTAGAAGCTGATGATTCAGGAGAGGAGGGGATGAATGGGGGGGATGCAGCCCTTCAGGAAGTGAGGGGAATCAAGAGTAAGCACTCAGGGGGTTTGCCTGAGTTTCTTTAGAGAGGAGCACACCTCCTAGAATCCTTAGGTGCTAGCAACTTTGTAAAGCTCGGTGCTGAAACCATGAGCATTCCAAGCTAACAGCAGAAGCTTGGATGCAGTAGGCATCCCAGAACAGATTTAGGGGGACTACTCCCTGTTGAAAAAAATACAAAGTAAGGAGGTGCTGTCACGTGCCTTTAACCCCAGCATTTGGGAGGCAGAGGCAGGTGGGTGCCTGGTCTACAGGCTGAGTTCCAGGACAGCCAGGGTTATAGTATAGTAAAACCCTCAAAAAACCAAAAGGAAGAAAAACAATGTAAGGGACATTTCAATAAAGTTTAGTGGTCTCTGATGGTAGGAATGACCTACCGTTAGTCACTGGCAAAGGACTAGGAGCTCAAAGCACCCCCATTTTCATGTTCCACTTTCCAATGTGGCTTTTAGGAATATAGGTCAAGCCGTCCAATATGTCCTATCACTTCCTTTTTGTGAAGAAAGACCTAACAGCTGCCACAAGTTACTTCAGATGGGAAGTACAGCTGTAAACGAGACCTGAGAATTGGACTCAATGACGAAGAGTTGTTTATAACTAAACTTGAGCCTGGAACAGGCTGGACTCTGTCCTGAGATCTCCCCTCAGGCTTGATGAGACTGGGTTAAGTTCAGGCATTTGGACAACCATTTATGATTATCTGGTCTGAACCAGTGACTCTGAATTAGCAGACAAGGGACAGGAGAGAAGACCATTGTTGGTGCCTATATTGACTCATAGTTTTTGTTTGGTTGGTTTTTCGAGACAGGGTTTCCCTGTGTTACAGCTCTGGCTGTCCTGGAACTCACTCTGTACACTAAGCTGGCCTCGAACCCAGAGATCCACCTGCCTCTGCCTCCTGAGTGCTAGGATTAAAGGCATGCGCCACTTTGCCCAACTTCCATAATTATTTTTATAATTGAATATCTTTATAACTAAAAAAGAATAATACATTGAGGGCCTACTTTTTAACTCTAAAGCCAAGTACATGAAAAGTCTTAGATCAGTGGTTCTCAAACATGTGGGTCTTGACCCCTTTGGGGTTACATATCAGATCTTTACATTATGATTTATAACAGTAGCAAAATTAGTTATGAAGTAGGAGCGAAATAATTTTATGGTTGGGGTCACCACAACATGAGGAACTGTATTAAAGGGTCTCAGCATTAGGAAGATTGAGAACCGCTGCCTTAGATCAACCCTCAGGATTACAGGAGTCAGTTGTCCCCTATGGTTGCCAGAAAGCCTGACCTCATCCGAGGACTGATGGATCTGTAGCACTGGCCTTCAGGAAAAAGATGTGAGTGTTGTAGGTGTGACCCGCTACCGACCAGCGTGTGCACTTGGAGTGAGGCCTTGAGGGTCGGTGTGTACTGCTCATAATGGGACTTTAGGCTCTTAATTACTGAAAGGTGACCACAGATAAAGTGTGTAGTAAAAACACTAATGCTGTCTCAGTCTCAGTGGTGCCCTCTGGTGTCACCCGAAAGCTAAGACTCGCTTCAGGAGCCAGTGTCACCACTGCCGGACACTGGAACGACTCATTCCGTAGCACCTTTGAAATCCTGTTCTGTGGAACTCTCTCTCTCCCACTGATCACTCCTGGAGGTAGAGTTACAGGTAGTTGTAACAAAAATAAAAGGAAATGTAAAACAAAACAAAAAAACACGTTTTTTTTTTCCCCCCTGAAATCTAGAGTAAAATTCTACATGGTTCAAGACATCCTACAGGCTGTAAAATACAGTTTAATTAGAGTGCCATTTTTTTTTTTTGTTCAAATGATTTTAATTATTGGAACGCACAGAAATTTATATAAAGGTTGTTTTTCTTTGTTTTGGTTTTGGGTTTTTTGTTTTTGTTTTGTTTTGTTTTTGTTTCTCAAGACAGGGTTTCTCAGTGTAACAGCCCTGGCTGTCCTGGAACTCCATCTGTAGACCAGGCTGGCCTCGAACTCATAAGAGTTCTACCTGCCTCTGCCTCCCGAATTCTGGGTTAAAGCCATGTGCCACTATGCTCACTTTTATAAATAGAAATTTTTCAGAGCAAAAATGTACCTATTTAAGATTATTGCCATGCTGCATTAACAAAAGAATTTGAATATTCATAAGCCATCCTTCATTGAATAATGTTTATGAACACTATGTTCACTGAAAGAGATTTCTAATCTCCCCCACTCACATTTCCTTGTGTGAGGATGTGTGGTATATGTCCATGCTTGTGCGGGTGCATGTACCTCTGTATGCGCATGTGAAGGCCAGAGGTCAACATCGGGTATCTTCTCTCACTATCTTACTTTTGGAGGTACTGAACCTGAGCTCACAGGTTGTCTAGACTGTCTAGCTAGCAAGGCTCAGGAACCTTCCTAAGCCCACCTTTTAGTGCTAGGATTACAAGTGTGCACCACCACAACCAGCTTTTTACCTTGGTGCTGGGGACCCAAATCCAGGTCCTCCAGCTTGTACAGAGAGTGTTTACCCACTAAGCCACCTCCCCAGGACCACACTTCCTTTTGAGTAAACTTTTTTTTCTTTTGAGACAGGGTTTCTCTGTGTAGTCCTGGCTGTCTTGGAACTCATTCTATAGACCAGGCTGGCCTCAAACTCACAGAGACCAGCCTGCCTCTGCCTCCTGAGTGCTGGGATTAAAGGCATGCGCCACCACCATGCCTGGCTGAGTAAACTTTTTAATACAAAAAAAAATGTATTTTATTGCACCTTCCTTTTTAATCTCAATTTTTTTTTTTTAGTTTGTATAAAAATATGACACTTCATACATGTCCAAGGCTGGCCTTGCTCAAACTTGCTCCTTCCTAACCTTTCCTTGCTCCTGACTCCTCCTGTCAGCCCTGTCCCTCCCCTTTCACGTACTACATCTTCTTCGTCAGGTAACTGCCCATGGAAGCTCCATTTGTAAGTGTTCTGTCAGAAGCTGAATCCACAGGGGTTAGTCCTGTAAGAAAGGGAAGCTATTTACTCAGCTAGTGCTTCCTCCGAGAACCAACCACGTGCTCTTCAAGCTCCGTAGTTCTGGTTTCAGAAGAAACACTATTTATGTCTCATCCACAGGAAGTCTTCCGTAGGAAGTCAGGGTGCGAGGGGGGAAGCTCCGCCTACCAGGGAACAGTTCTAACTCCACCAGTGATGACATCAGCGTTAGCTAGGAAAAGGGCTTGTAACCCACAGGCTTAGACCCTGTGAAGTGTCCGCATTCCAGTTTAGCTGAGTAATAATCAGTCAAAAGCAAACAGACATAGGATGTGCTCAGACCTTTTAGAAACATGTTCAAAAGACTCCCTTTGACCGATAGCACAAAGCCCAAGACGGAACTGACATTTCACACGTCAGAAAAACATAATAAAACCCACCCTTCGCAGCTGGTTGGTAGTAGCGCACACCTTTAATCCCAGCACTCGGGAGGCAGAGGCAGGCGGATCTCTGTGAGTTTGAGGCCAGCCTGGTCTACAGAATGAGTTTCAGGACAGCCAGGGCTACACAGAGAAATCCTGTCTCAAAAAGCCAAAAAACAAAAACCATCCTCTTCCCAAGTGCATCTTCAACACCCTTTCAACCCCAGGAGATGCTCTGTAGGTCTTTGCTATGTCCTATAGTAAGAACTTCTTGGGTTTCCCTGAGTCCCAGGGCACAAATTTCTTCCCTGATATGCCAACTGTTTACCCAGGGTCGGGCCCAATATGCATTTGAAGCAAGTAAGAGAGATCATGGTTTTGCAGGAAAATGTTCCTCCTTGTTATTTATGAGGTATTTCACAGGAGTGTCAAGTGTTTGTTGCTATGTATATTACAGGTGGTGAAGTACATGCTGTCAGTGTTCTAGGTTTGTTCTCAGGGCTCAGGACCCTGATAGAGTTCACTAAAAGAAGCAAACATTGGCTATGCTTTAACCTACATTTATCCCTAGCCTCCCATCCCCAGGATGTCTAGACTATGTTTAAACATATCTTCCTTTGAGTTCACATTTACACTCTAACCTTGAAAATGACTGCTTTGTTCTTTTTAGGTGTGAACCCCAAGAATGTGTCTTTGGTAGCCAGTGGCAAGGATATAAACTCACACGCTTGGAACAATCAACTGTTTCCCAAGTCATTGGGATCCATGGGGGCGGATCTTGCTTTCAAGAGGAATAATGCAGGTAACAGATACATGCAACCTATCAATATCCGATGTTTGGTTGTAAATATACCACAGGCATTGTTGTCCAGTGGAGATTTGTGTGACCCTAGGGGATAACAGGGTATGCAAAATTATCCAAATCATTCTTGAGTACCGATGGTTTTCAGTTTGTCAGCCCCTCATCCAGGGTCCTTCCTAAGTGGCTCTGCCTTCTTAGCAGCCACATGTTAGTTCCCCCACTTCACAAATGGAAAAGACTTCTCCTTGGCTAAGTTGAATAAAACTGTTCAAGGTACCAGTCAAAGGGACAGTTAGATATGTTGAAAAAGGAGGTAACCCTCATGAATGGGGAGCTAATCCTTATGAAAGCTGGATGGCTACTGGGAAGATCTAGAGTTTGAGGCCATCCTGGGCTACACAGAGAACACATTACCTTCCCCTCCAAAGTCTAGAGGTTTCTAGTCTTTAGCATTTAGAAAATTAAAAGAGAACATCATTGAACTGTTTGCTGACAATGAATTAGAAACCATTGTCATAAAGCACTACAAATTATGGTCCATAAATCTCCAGTGCAGAGAAGAGTAACAAAATGATTCTCAGCAAAGTCTTCCCATCAACAAGGTTTCCCCAGGCTTCTGTCGGTAAAAGTGAAAATCAAGACAAGAGAAGAGAGCTAGGGTTGAGCTTCACCTGCTCCTCTAACACTCACTCACTTCCTGGAACACAGACAACTTAAAAGAGCACACCTCATTAAACTTCTCCCAACAATATTTACCTCCCATGCCTAGTAATCAAAATGTACAATATTTATCTTTTTTATTAGTTGTATGCAATGAACCATTATAATTTAACAATATCGAAAATGTATTTACTATGGTTACAGATATCTACATTTTTTTCTAACATACACAGTTTTTGAGTGATGGGTTTATACTTTTAAGCTGAAAGTTCTATTTGGATAAATCTGGAAGCTAAAGTATGATTTAGGGGTAAGAGATGAATGTGAAATTTTCACCCATGAAAAGGTGCTAGCTCATGTGCTTTTCCATCAGTGTTGATGGACTTTTACTCATTATGACATTTAGATTTCATTTAAAAGAGAGATAAAATTGGTTTTATAATGTCCATGATGATGATGAAAAATTTTAGATATCAACTGAAAAGTGTTAAAGTATTGAGTTCTTAAAAATGTGAATAGTAGGGTTTCTATTGCTGTGAAGAGACACCATGACCATGGCAACTCTTATAAAGCAAAACCATTTCATTGTGGTGGCTTACATCTTCAGAAGTTCAGTCCGTTATCATCAAGGTGCTGAGCATGGTGGTGTACAGACAGACATGGTGCTGGTTACATCTTGATATGCAGGCAACAGGAAGTGGACTGTGACACTGGGAGTAGCTTGACCATTGGAGACCTCAAAGTCCCCCTACACACACACAGTGACACACTTCCTCCAACAAGGCCAGGCCTATTTCAACAAAGCCACATCCCCGATAGTGCAACTCCCTATGTGATGATGGAGGCCAATTACATTCAAACTATCACAACTGGTCAGAAAAGTTTGATGATGGTGGTTACAGCACATGAACTGTCTAGTAACGCTCTGATGTCACATCAACACCCTGGACTTGTTCACATAAAACTCTGCTCTCACTTCAAATGAAGGAAGAGTTAGTTTATTCTTGAGCCACATAGGAGTAACCATGGCTGGGAAACAAATTCAGGTTGCCTTGGGTAACATGTTCCAACCTAAAAGTGTTACATGAGATTTTTATCAGTTACAGAAGAAATTCATAAGTCAAGGCATTTGCCAAATACACTGATGGGAACAGTGCGCGCGTGCGCGTACGTGCGTGCATGCGTGTGTGTCTGTCTGTCTGTCTGTCTGTGTCAGTCTATCTGTCTGTCTGTGTGGTGGCAGTTGAGGCGGGGGACAGAACTCTTCTGTAAGTCTCGCATGCTATTGATGACATCTTAGCTTTGGGGTTGGTAGACACCTGTGATCTGGGAAGAATACATTTTATAGGTTTTGTTAAGTTCAAAGGATGTTAGGTCAGACACTGGGGGTGAGCAATAAATGGCTTTTAAATGGACTAAAAAAAGACAAAGATCATTGGCTCTGGATTGTAACATTCTAACTCTCCACAATCTAGAAGTTCTAGTCAGTCCTCCCGCATGGTAGACTCCTTGCCATAAGTGTGGTTTGGGTTTCCAGTTTGGGAGGAACTTTAGTTTACAGACTTCTGACAAGTTCTTCAGACCCTCTAAGAACTCAGCTTGTCCATTTAACAAGGCTGGAGCACCAGACTACACCTCTGTCATCCAATTATTTCATCTCAGCTATTTCCAGAGAATATTTCCAGAGGCTGTGAGTTATAGAGATCGGTTCAAACGACGGTGCTATGGTTTTGATGTTGTAATTAACAGTCAGCAGCACCACAGGGAAGCTGTCACGGCACATGGAGACATTTCTCATTGTAGAGCTCTTTCTGGATCTTTCCACTAACCATCTAACCCATTTTCCCTCTGCTCTCCTTTAACACTCTCCTGCGGCTCTTTCTCTCACCCACCTTCTTTTAGAAGAAAGCATAATTAAACCGATTGAAAAACTGTCATGCACTGAAAAGTCTGCTGAGAAGCTAGAGGACCCACAAGGTAACTTCTGGGCACTGTAAATGAGCTGACTATTGAATCACCGGTTCTTGGCCTCAGGCCTAGTCCTCTCACTGGAGGCCAAGGTGACCTGCTTAGTCAGGTCAGGGCTGGTGGGAAAAGCAGCTTTTTCTGAGCTGTGCAGAGTGTCTTCCTCCCTGCCTGCCTTCCCAATTATGCCATAAATTAGTTATGGCAACTTCTAGAAATCACAAAAATCATTCTATTGAAGGTAGAGAAGAATTTCTTGTTTTGTGACTAATATTCCTAGGATTTTGAAAACAAATTCTGGTGTCCCTTTTCTTACACATCCATAATCAACTGCAAAGAATGGGTGGATTTCGGGGTGGGAGTGACATTTGTGGTTTCCACAACAAATGCCAATGACTAGCATCCAGCCTAAAAACTTTCCAGTCTAACATCCAATGCTGCCGCAAACAGACACCTTACATAATAATCCAAAAGAACTTAAGAATTGATTGCCAGGCCTGTCTATTCCTAATAAAGTCTTGGTAATAAGACACCATTGTTTAGCTGCCCAGCGTATGGCTTCTAGTAGCTGCCTTGTTCCCATTGTGCTACTGTTTTATTTTTAGTTAGTTGTTTTAGCCAGTTTCTCCATCTGCAGGACGGAAGAGATAATCTTTCCTTAGTTATCATTTCGTAGCTCTGCCTAGTGCTTATGTCATCCAGTAGTTCCTGCATTTGCCATGGTGAAGAGGAGGTGAGCAAGGGATATGAGCGTGGCTTTGAACTTCCTTCCAAGTCTTTTGAGGCTTTGGGGGACCTAGCTCAGCTTGTCTAACATACATGAAGCTGCAGGTTCAAGCCCCAGCACATCATAAGTCAAGTGTGGTGGCATACCCCTGTAATCCCAGCACTCAGGAGAGTAGAAGCAGGAGGATCGGAAGTTCAAGGTCATCCTCAGGTACACTGTATCAGGCCAGCCTTTGGAAGTAACAGGATGGATTAGTGAGAACTGGGGGTGAGAAGTCTGCTCAGTGTAGGCCACTGTACTTGCATAAATGCATTAGTGTTAAAAGTTGTACAGCTGCAACAGTTGCAGGACTGATGACACATCCTGTGGATGTCACTCATCTCCAAGCCAACGTCCTCATCCTGGCCTGAATATCCTCCTCTGCACCTCCTTCCCCCCAACAATTCTCCTCCCAGATTGCTAATGCTAATATTGCTAATATCCGGTCACCTAGGCTACAAACACAGAGGCTCTAGCCCCTCCTCCTACCCCATTCCCGCTCTGCCCCCCCCACGCTCTGCCACACACACACACACACACACACACACACACACACACACCATTAAGAACTGGTGTCATCCGAAAGCCTAAGTGTGTTCAGGGTTCAGATCCCGGCTCGGTTCTTTACCAGCTGTGGGAGCTCAGGCAAGTCATTCACTACCAGAACCACAGGGGTATCAAAATAGTGCTTCTGGCCTGTTCCAGGGATGGAGTGAGAGTTTCTGTGACTGGTGTAGCATGGTGCCTGGAACACAGTAGCTCGTAAACCAGTATTTTGAAGTAAGAAGGGTAGTATTCAAAGTCACTCTACAGCACCTTAAAAGCCTCCTTCTGACCCAAACCCCTGATGCATCAGCAGGAAACCTTGGAAGCTACACCACTTACAACCAGACAGGATACACGCCTTCCTTTCTCAAGAAAGAAGTGGGGTCTGCTGGCCAGAGGATCCACTTGGCACCTCTTGGTGTGACGGCTTCCGGTAAGAGTGATCTCCTGATACAGCCTGAGGTTTCGTCCTGGAAGAGGCTGGCCCTTCTAAGATTAGGAGGTCCGACATTTAAATTAGTCTCTCACATTATTAACCCTTCAAAGTGGTTCCCTTCCCACAATAGTTTGTGCCTTGGGCTTGGCCCCAGAATAGACCCCAGGGAGCTCAGCATTGAGAAAGGAAGGCGGGTTGGGGATTTAGCTCAGTGGCAAGCGCGCGCGCGCGCGCGCGAGAGAGAGAGAGAGAGAGAGAGAGAGAGAGAGAGAGAGAGAGAGAGAGAGAGAGAGAGAGAGAGAGAGAGAGAGAGAGAGAAGAGGCACAGAGCCCTGTGAGGAGAGGGGTATCGAAAGAGGAGGGCTCAGAAGCGCAGCAAAGGAGCAGCTAGTGAGGCAGAGGAGCCTGGAGTGCCCAGCACTGCCCTGGGGCTATGGCGACCAGACAGCAGCAGGACACAGCAGCGTCCAGCAGTGACGCGAGACAGGCTGTGACAAAAATACAGTTCGTACACCTAGTGATTTCAAGAGCGGTCTAGAGTGAATGGCGTGGGTACCATGCTCACCCTTGCCTTCGAGGATGAGGAAGCTGACATCTGGTAATGTTACCCAAGGCCACAGAACTAGTAGAGCCAGGGAAGACACACACTAGCTGATCCCCTCCTAAGAGTGAGATGTGAGAAGATGTTTCTTGAGAGCTTTCTGCCTGATGCTCATATACAGCAAAATCTTGACAAATACGGTTTACTTGTGAGTTATCCTGCGGTGCAGTCTCGGGGGTTCTGCTTAAGAGGGGGGATCCGTGACATAGTCCCCCACCACCCCCGGCTTTCGTTAAAAGAAGCAATATCAGATGACAGGACGGTTGTTCCCTCCACCTCTGAGGTCATGGTCAGCTGGGGTCGGCTTGTGCTCTCACAGCACAAGGCATGAAGACCACATGCAGAGGTGTGCTCCAGAAGTAAAGGGTGACAAGCCAGACACAGTGGTATTTGTCTCGAATTCCAGCACGCAGGAGGCTGAGGCAGGAGGATCTGAAGCCTTTCTGGGTTGTGTAGTAAGAGAGAGAAGAGAGATTGGAAGTGTTGGTTCTGAGCCTCCCAGATTTGATGATGAATAACATTCTCTAAATTATTTGAATTTAAAATAGATTTACCTCGGTGAAGCATTTAAAATGCGAGAGCAAAGCAGATGATCAAAAGTTTGGTTTAGGATTCCTTGTTATTCCTAAGTCCAAATGCTCTCTCGCTGCCCATCCAGGCCCTCACGCTTCCATGGCTGCTTAGATTTGCCCACCTTTTACAGGACAAACCACCGAGGCGGCCAGAAAGAGGGAAAGCAGGGGCAACAGGTCGCTTCTACCTGTTCTCACAGGAGGCTGCTTCCACAGGCACTCATTCGCTTTATCTGTCCCAAACAAAATGATTGTTCCAATGTCTGTCTTCTAAAACAATATGCACCCATGTAAGCAAGTACATTATAGACAGCGTGGATTTCAGGAAGCCTCAGAAGTTTAGGCCAGTTTTACAGTGAGTCATTTATTGTGACTCAACATCCATTTTTAATATCAAAAGCAAAACGTGATGTTTAGAAGTACTTCGCTATCTGGGTACTCACTTTTAGAAACTGAGAGTGGGTCTTTTTATTTAAAAAATTAAAAATAAAAATGAAACTACGTACGGCTTTTCTGTATCCAGTCTTGAGATTGCCATGCATATTCCTGCTTTCCCTTTTTAAGTAAATTGCTCTCATAACTCTTCATCTCTTCGTTTACTCTGCTTATCAGATTTCCCTCGAGGTGGTGATAGGAGGAGAGGCAAAAAAAAGAAGTAAACATTGCTCCCTCCCAAGTGCTGCATGCAACCCATTAGGAAAACACTGCCACCAGGTCATTACCGTATTTACTCGACTATTCTCTCCCCCTCATAACTTCCCTCTGCCCTCCTTCCTCACCCTCAAGTTTTAGAAGAAAAAAAAAAATCAAACTAATGTCTTCATATTCTCCCATTTAACCTCTCCTTCCAAAGCCCCTAGTATTTCATCATCCCCTGCCTGACAGTAGCAAGACCAGAGGGCGTGGCCTGTGTATGCAGCCACCCACAGAAACCACAGGGCGGGGTGATTTTCCTGAGGAGTCTCTTTCATTTGCCCAGAGAGAGAGGGCAGCCTCAGATCCAGGAAGTGATTCCATCCAAGTTGAGCTTGGGGAGTTCACTGGGGTAACCCCCGCACCTGGACTGTTGAGAAGCCCACCGCAAGCATAGGTGACAAGTCACAAAAGCCGGATCTCTGGGTTTCCTGCCCAACTAGCATCCGCCACCCCGCAACTCTTGCTTCCATGGCCTCTGGGAAGGGCCTGTGAGTCGGTTTCCCGGTGTTTCCTCAGCCTCTCTGAGCCTCCTCTCCACTACCCCTGCACGGGCTCTGTACTCCACTCATGGCTCCGTTTGGACCTGAGGCCATGTGTATTAGCTCACTACCTGAGATTTCCATAGTCCAACGGTTACAGCTATTTCTGGAAAACAGGGTGCCTTCACTGGCCCTTCTAGATACATAGCCCTGACTTTTGTTAGGCAGCTTATTCACTTTGAGCCCAGTAAGATCAGTGTGAAGTGACCTGCCAGACCACTGACAGCATGCCCCCCCACACACACAACCCCAAATATAGCAGCCAGGATGCCAATCTGGCCCAGAGCTTTGCTTATGTACATGGAGGTCAACACCTGTAGACCACAGGCTCATGTGGTTTTCTCCTTCACTCTTAACATCTCGGTGCAGTGTAAGAAAGGGTGGGAAACCAGGCCAGCGAATACATCATAGCTATGGAAGGTATGAAATGGCCCGGTGCATCTCAGCGTTGACGCTGAGTTTACTCCAAGAGCATCAGCAGCTGCACAGTGTCAAAAGATAGGTCAATCCAGTGCAAAGACTGGTACCCTCCCCATGCAGACTGCCTGTGAAGTCCGACGCAGCAGGAAGTGAGCAGGAACTGAAGAAGACATTCTAGTCCCCTGGATAATGATTTATGCCTTGGTTCGTGGAGATCTTTAACCAGTTTCAGCTTGTTCAGATATCAAATGTTTAACAAATTTTAAATCTCTCTCAAATCATGGACTAACATTGGACCAGCCTCTCTCACAAATCATTACAGTCAAATATATGAATAAAATAAGCTTTGTGCTTAAAGATTTGGGCTCCTCTAAAAATTACTGAATACAGCCTAAGTTCAATTCCCATCACCCACATGGCTATTCACAACTGCCTGTAACTCAGGTTCCACGGATTCAGACACCCCCTTCTGACCTTTCTGGGCATTGCACACACATGGTATGCCTACATATATATGTATATATACAGGCAAAACACTCATACACATAAAACAAAAACAAATCTTTAAAAAAAGATTGCTCTTTAAGGGTTTGTGTTATCACCCATGGTTTTACAATAAAAAAAAAAAACAATGTTTGTGAGGCTGGGTTATGGCTCACTGGTGGAGCTCTTGTCTATCTAGATGCACAATATCTGGCTTCTTTTCCTAGTACTAAAAAAAGAGAGAGAGAGGAAGAAAGGACAGGAGGGAGGAGAAAAGGAGGGAGGAAGGGACAGGGGAGAAAAAAGAAGAGAAAAGAAAAAGAGGGGCTGGAGAGATGGCTCAGAGGTTAAGAGCATTGACTGCTCTTCCAGAGGTCCTGAGTTCAATTCCCAGTAACCACATGGTGGCTCACAACCATCTATTATGAGATCTGGTGCCCTCTTCTGGTGTGCAGGCAAAACATACAGACAGAACACTGTATACATAATAAATAATATTTTTTTTTAAAAAAAGGGAAAAAAAGGAAATGATAGAGCCCAGTGTGATAGCACACACCTTTGATCCCAGGACTCAGGAGGCAGAGGCAAGCAGATCTCTGGGAGCTCTAGGACAGCCTGGTCTACATGGTCAATCCCAGGCCAGCCAGAGCTATATAGTAATATCTTTTTAAAAATATTAAGAGAAATCTAAATTCTAGACAGCACATTTTCACTCAAAAAAAAAAATAAGACTACAGAACTTCATGTGTACAGCTCCATGAAGCCTGAGTTCCACACCCTTTTGAGTATGTCTTTAGTGCTGATACCATGTGTGAATGTTATTTAGGATATAACCATGGTGTGAGATTAGTTACCACACTGAGTTCTGCTCACTAAGGAACCACAAATGTCTCCTGGCCATTTTACTCCCATTTAGCTATCTAACTAAGAGTGGCCGCATCTGCATGACATATCATTACACTCTGGAAAATTCTAGTAAATATCCGTGTAATACTCCACTAGAGTTTTTGCTTTAGCTAGCATGATGGTGAACACCTGTACTCAGTACTGGGAGAGGAAAGCTGAACTGACCTTGACCGAGGCCAGCCTGGGCTACATAGTGAGTTCCAGACCAGTCTGAGCTACATAGCAAAAACTTGCTCCCTGCCCCCCACAAAAAGAAAGAAAACTAAATGCAAGCCTTCACATTTGCTCCACAGCTTTCAAAGATAAATCCACACTTCCCTACAAAATGAAGATGAGTGGCTTTATTTTGAATGCGATAACCAAATAAATGAAATTCTGATTTCTTTCAGAATACACCTGGAACACAAAAGCTAGCCGAGGCCAGTTTTCAGGACGAACTTACAATCCCACAGCAAAGAATCTCAATATTGTGAACCGCACACAGCCAGTCCCCTCGGTGCACGGGAGGACAGACTGGGTGGCGAAGTACGGAGGCCCCCGGTAGGAGTGGTGGAAACCCTGCCGCATTGCTCCGCAGAGGACTGTCAAGGCCTGATCCTGGGAGACGTCTACACAGTCCATTTCTACTGAGTTCCACAGGAAACACACGACCGTGGGTACCTCCGAGAGCAGAAGTCCGCTCCCATTTTCTTTCCGGGACATGCAATGCGTTCTCTTAACTCGTGGCCCGCAGTGCTGGTGCGGCGCCATGCTGAGACTTCCGAGCAGGATTTTACAGAGTATTGAATAAACTATTTGCCAAAGTATCAAGTATTTGATCTACAAATTCCTAGATAAGTACATAAGCTTTTAAGGATAGGACTCTGGGAAGTAAGGGCACAGAGTTTCACTCTTGCTTGCTGCCTATTAGCCTAGGCTGTTGAGGTTCTGGTCACTGCAGAGACCAAATGGCCTGAGCAGTTTGTCTCCGCTCACTTTGCCCAGTGGGAGGCAAGCTTCTGGGCTGACTTGGCAGAAGCTCTGCCTTCCACCTTGGCAATGTCAGAAAGATGCTAACTACCTTTTGGTTTTCTACATGTGGAACGACGAGATGGGTGAATGGGATCATCTTAGCAGTACATCTTAGCAGAAAATAAACTTCTCTCCAGCCTCTGGAGATCGGCAGAGTGTGCCAGTCTGATTTTAGCACCGTTGACAAACTGAACTCTCATGATGACTGTGAGACTCTGTAGCTGAGTAAGTTCTACATCAATCACGCCAGGGTTTCGTCATCTCTGACCCCGTATCTGACGCTTGTTCCTCTCACTCCCCAACGCCTGTCTCTGTGTTCCCACCAGACACAAAGGTGAAGTGTGCCAGCTGGTCCCCAGACTAACGCGTGCCGCTGCAGGTCACTAACTGGGTTCCGACCTTCATGTTCCAGCCACAGGGCAAACACACTCAGTTGCCATGGCAAGGTTCCATGTAGTCCACTGTTCTTCTTAGTTTTTATTACTAAATTTTTTAAAAATAGATATTTTGAAGGTAGGGCTACTTTAAACCTGCCACTTGCTGGGCTGGACATGACTAGTACTGTACATTCTTTTGAAAGAATAATGTTATTGCCTGCTGATATTTTTTATGTATTTATGGCTTTGTAATAGATGCTGATATAATTGACATTGTTTTGTGGGCATTGCCCAGAGGCACATTATTATCAAATCATATATTTTTGTATAGAAGATATAGCTGTTCATATTTTACATGTTTAAAATGTTGAACTTGAAATAGTAATTTATCCTAGTCCTGGTGGTTATGTGTATTTGTACAATTTTATTGTCTCAATGCTAATAAAAATTCCTTGGCGTTTCTGAGAAACATGGACTCTGAATAGATATATGGTTAACTAGTGTGGTTTTCTACTATTAAACTTTATATTCTGTGGTCCAGTTTGTTGTGGTTATTTTTTTCATCTTTTTAATTTTTTAATCAGCATATAATATGTTCAGTATCATTATGACATTTCTGAAGACTGTGTTTCTGTGGCTCTCCTTTTTCCCATCTCCCCCACCCCTCTGCTGCTCCTTTCCCTGTTGTGTCCCATCTGCCCACTCCTACCCTTCCTCCTCACCTAATAATGCCCTCTCTTGGTCTCTTTTCCAGGTCTGTAGACTTTATCAACCCTTGTCCTTTTTGCATACATACATGTACACATTATAGGCTAGGAGCCACATCAGAGGAAGTACATGCAGTTTTAGCCTGTGTTTGGGCCACCTTGCTTGATATTATACTTTCTAGATCCATCCATTTTCTTAAGAATGTCATTTCATTTTTTGTTATAACTTAATTTTTCATATCTGCAGCATATTTTCATTATCCATTCATCTGTTAATGGTTATCTTAAGCTGGTTTCATATCCTTGCTGTAAGTATAGCCGCAGTAAATGTGTGTGCAAGCATCCCTTGCTATCATTAGTATAGCCATAGTAAATATGTGTGCAAGTGTCCCTTGCTATCGTTAGTATAGCAGCAGTAAATATGTGTGCAAGCATCCCTTGCTATCGTTAGTATAGCAGCAGTAAATATGTGTGCAAGCATCCCTTGCTATCGTTAGTATAGCAGCAGTAAATACGTGTGCAAGCATCCCTTGCTATCGTTAGTATAGCAGCAGTAAATATGTGTGCAAGCAACCCTTGCTATCCTAAGTATAGCAGCAGTAAATACGTGTGCAAGCGTCCCTGGTAAGGGATGAGTCCTTCTCAGGGGTTGTTGCTTTAACTTCTTTGTGGCAGTTTCAGGTTTAGAGTATGAGTTCCCAGGTACCCTTCATCATCTTCCCCCAACTTTCCCTATTATCATATCTTGAATTGCTGTGGGATCCCTCCCTCTCTCCCTCCCTCCCTCCCTCCCTCTCCTTGCCTTTTTCTTTCCTCTCCTATGCTGGGATGGAACCTAAGGCTTCATACATGCTAAGCTACACTAACTCATACTCCCAGTCCCTAGAATCCATAATATCTCTAATTGTTCTATTCTAGAACTCCCCATAGCTGGAATCACAGAATATGATAACTCTTTTATACTGGCTACTTTCATTTAGCAATTGTGCATTTAAAATTCCTCCAGAGCTATTTTTGTATTTATGTCTGAATCAAATTTTGTTGTCACATACATATTAAAGGACATTTTCAATGATTCCATATCTGAGCAAGGGAATTGTAAGTTCAAGTCCTGTCTGGGCCATACAACAAATTCAAAGCCAGCCTGGACAACTTAGCAAGACCCTGCCTCAAAATCAGCAAAAGCCTGGTCAGTGGTAGAGCGCTTGCCTGGCAGACACAAAGCTCTGGGGTACAGCTCAGATGGAGGTGTGGTAGAATACTTGCCTAACATGTATGAGGCTCTAGGTCTAATGCTCAGCACTGCTAAACAAAATCAAAAAACACAATGAAATGAAATAAAAAGCATACATGTATAGCTAAGATTTGCCTAGCACATGCGTGGCCCTACAATTGATCCTCAGCACCACAAACAATATTCCAGCGGGGAATAGTGGCACACACCTGTAGTCCCAGGTACTTGGGAGGCAGAGGCAGGATTACTTGAGCTTAAATGAACATGACCAGCCTGGGCAACTTGGTATAACCAGATCTCAAACTAAATTATTTAAATCTGATTCTCCAGAGACTACAACTACACCACACACCACTCAATCGTAAACATTTTGTTGTTGTTTTTTTAACGCCATGGGTTTGGTACAACTACATGTGGAAGGCAATCATTATGACAAGGAGCCACCGAATCATTTCAGATTTAATTAAAGTGTTTAAGACATCATCATCAAGCATCTGTCTTTTCACTACAGCAGACTCTACAGCAGACCGTGAAAACAGACCTGGGGTCTCAGATGAGAAAATGAGTCAGTGCTCCGTTACAGAAGCATGCAGTCCAGAATACAGTACCCTGGTCGGCTACACAGAATTCTGGGCATTACAATTCAAGAGTGCTAAATCCTCTAACACCAGCATACCTGTAACACCAGCACTCAGGAAAATGAATTGTGAGTTCAAGGCCACCCTGGAGTATATAGAAAGATCCTGCCTTAAAAAAAAGACATGCATGTCAAGACATATCCTATCTATGTTATGAACATGGTGCAGATATTCAAAATCATGTTTAAGGATGAGCTGGATGGGAGTTGCATCTCTAATTCTAGCACTTGGAAGATAGATGCAAGGTGGTGAGCACAGGTAGGTGGCTCAGGCTACAAAGGGAGGCTGCATTTGAAGACACCAAGCCTGCTCTCGAGACACTTAAGCACAGATGTGACATTAAGTCCGTTTCCATTACAGTCCTATCTTAGAAATTCTCAAAGGATTTTGTGTGTGTGTTCGTTTTGTTTTTGTTTTCTGAGACAGTGTTTCATATAGCACAGGTTAGCTTCAAACTTACAAAACTAAATATGACCTTGAACTCATGATCTTCCTGCTTCTCCATCCAAGGTATTGGGACTATAACCATGTCCCACTATATCCACGTAATTCACATTTTTTTTTTTCCCTTTGGTTTTACGAGACAAGGTTTCTTTGGTAGTTTTGGTGCCTGACCTGGATCTCGCTCTGTAGACCAGGCTGGCCTGGAACTCAAGAGATCCACCTGGCTCTGCCTCCTGAGTGCTGGGATTACAGGCATGAGCCACAATTTTTTTTTTTTTTTTTTTTTTTTTTTTTTTTCTGGGACAGAGTTTCTCTGTGTAACAGCCCTGGCTATCCTGGAACTTAATTTGTAGACCAGGCTGGCCTTGTACTCACAGAGACCCGCCTGCCTCTACCTCCCAAGTGGTGGGATTAAAGGTGTATTTCACCACCACCTGGCTCACAAATAATTTTTAAAACAAGCTTCCAGGCAATGTAGAGTCAAACAATTCCTTGGTCATTTCAAATGGGGAATCCCTAACTATGATGTTCACAGGATCCCCTCACAGCTCTGCACTGTCCTGCCATCCACATCTCAAGCTACATCCCAGACACTCTGACAAAGGAGACACCAGAGAATTGTTCTTAATAGCAAACTTTATTTTCACTGGTATTTCATTGAGACATAATTTCATAGCAGACCTACACAAAAGATCCCACATCACAAATGTCACCAAGAGGTTTCACACACTTCTGGGCAGGACATGTGGCTCTGGGGCCCCGTGTGCTGACACCCAACATTGCACCCCTTGTTTACTAGCACAGAAAGGTGAGATGTCATCACACAAGAATGAAACTGCATGAAGGTTAGTAGCTGGTCTCAGGTTCAACACCCGGCACCCGGGTGAAATCTCATCTACCTCAGGGTGCTCAGGGGATCTTTGTAAAATGTCAGGATATGTAAATATGCTGCACTTTTTCCTTCAGACATTATAAATGTGGACGTTTGGAGAGTTTCAATTCTTCATGAGCCCAAGCAGGGGTGTGGCTACTATGGATGGGGAGAACTCAGCACACTAATTCCAAGCTTGGCAACCATCAGCAAACTGGTTAAGAAAAAACAAGTCATCAGGAAAAGGACACCACAGGTGACTTCTTTTAGCAAAACTTTCAATAAAGGACACTCAAATAACTAAGCAACAGGGAACCAAAACGGACAGTCTCATGCAGCCACACCCAAGGGTTTGGACAGAGGCTGTGACAGTGTAATAATGCAGGCGAGTCTAGGACAGTCCAGAGAGCAAATCCAAGATCATGTCTACAATGAATGAACACACTTAAGTGCTAAATCAACCACAAAGGCTTGTGTAGCCTTTCCTACTTGTATACAACCTTAAAAGAATGGGGATTGAAGTCTAGGATCAGGCACACTGAAGTGAGCGAATTCTGACGGTATGAAGCGTCTGGAGTGAAAAACTAACCCCTGTCTGGGTAAAGAGAGATGGAGTGTAAAGTACCTGGCACCCGCGATTAAACCGGCAGGCATAAATTTCCCCGAGTTGTAGAATCTCATCCCCATGATGCCAGCCAAGGTCCCAGATGTAGCTGAGAAAAAGAAGTCAAAAAATCAGCACATCCTACATGCAGGGGAGGAGGGAGTCCCACCCACCTTTCCAGGCCCATAAAACAAAGGCTGAAAAGCGAACAGCGAGGTTTGTACAGACACAGGGGCCTGTGAGACTGGGGGTGGGGGTGGGGGTGGGGGTGGGGGCGGGCGGCGGCATTCTACAGTCAAGGGAACAAAAATGAAGACTGAGTGGACCCACGATGTCTGAGAGAGGAAGAAACGAGGAAAAGCTCCTGAAAGGGAGGGGAAAGCCAGGGACTTAAGAGGAAGTGGGCTCAGAGCTCCTTCCTTTTCTAAAGGAGTCAAAGTTGACGGCATGTGAACTTTATGTGTAGGATCCCACAACAGAAGAGACCCTACACAAAAATGCAAACAAATGATGGATCCTAGACAGCTCACAGTTCAGGAGCCAAAGCCCTGATAGAAGAGCCGCTTGGTGCCGGGCGTTGGTGGCGCACGCCTTTAATCCCAGCACTCGGGAGGCAGAGGCAGGCGGATCTCTGTGAGTTCGAGGCCAGCCTGGGCTACCAAGTGAGCTCCAGGAAAGGCGCAAAGCTACACAGAGAAACCCTGTCTCGAAAAACCAAAAAAAAAAAAAAAAAAAAAAAAAAAAGAAGAGCCGCTTGGAGGAAGAGGGAAATGGATAAAGGGATGGCCTGGAAGCTGAAGGCTGTAACCAACACCAGTGGCTGCGGCTTCTTCAATCAAACACACGTGGGATCACTTGAGAGCAAAATTCTGAGATGAGAGGGGCAGAAGCGGTCTACCAGGCATTCCAAACCATGAGGAAGCTGTTGGGAAGAACTGACAGCCCAGTTCATCCTCCCCTCAGATAGCCCACAGCGGGCCTCCCTTCCTATCCCACAGCCAGTGTGCAGAGTCCTCTCCGTGACACCTTGGAGAGGGTTCGAGATGCACGTGTGGGTATGAGAGGCACAGAGGTGCCACACCCCTGGCAAAAGCCAGCACCAGGGTGGAGACCAAGAAAAATGTGCCAAAGATCACCGTAAGAAGCCATCATCTGTACCCCCTCCCCACCAGGGGCTGCACCAGGGCACTTATCTACAGTTCCACAGAGTCACATTACCCGACTTCCCAGTGAACTTGAATGGTCCCCAAAGGCAAGGTCTGTGTCTTACACAATTAACTGACTATAAAAGGGGAGAGACGTTCAATGGGGAAAAGGTTACATGGACTCAGGACCTTGTGGGATGTGTGAGATTTCTCTCTACGTTTCAAGCAAGCTGTCTTTAGTATGAAACCTCAATAGTTAACACACACTGTCTAGTCCAGTTTAAAACAAATCTCGCTGGGAAAATTAAATCCATGCTGTATGAAACCCTTCTGCATTCTGTATACAGAAGGGAAACAATCCAGGGTTCTCCACGACGAAACCCACCTATACCTTGGCAGAAGCAGGTGACCTATAGTAAGAAGAACCTGCCACACATGCCCACCAGAGTCTCACCGCCAAGCCGAACACAGCTGCAGAGCTTGAGGCAGACCTACCTAGGAAAACCCACACGTTCCTGGGATCCTGAGACAGCTGGTAAGCACCAAGGCCTGCTAGGCTCCCAAAGAAGAGTCCAGCAGCCAGGGATGGCACACTACCTGGGGAAGCAAACAGGCACACATCTGGGTTGTCATGTCAGACGTTACATATGGAATCTACAAGATCCCCCTCCCCTGCAGAGGAAAACTGCAAAAGAGAGTTCCCAGAGGATTATAGCCAGAGGGTTCCCAGCATGGGGGAGTCTGGGGAGTCTTCCAGAGAAGTCAGGGTCTTACCATCCCTGCCCTCTCTCCTTTAGGAGGTATGACTCAATACAGTGTTTGTCTGGCCCCACACAAGCCCTTGGTTTGAGGCTGGTGTTACACAGATAATACAGAGAGACAAGAGGTTTCCTACTTGAGGAGCTGAGCGCACATTGGGATCTGGTGTATGGCAATGGATGATAACAACCATCACTACCACCTCTGCCTATCTGTATGTAAACAGGCAAAAAAAAAAAAAATGAAAAAAAAAAAAAAAAAAGAAAGAAAGAAAGATGCCTGGCTCAATTTGACCAGATAACCAAAGGCCAGGGCAGGAAGAGCCAGGAGTCTGACTATGCAGGCTGCACTCAGGGACCTAAAACAAACCGGAGTCAAGCAAAATTAGGCTTCAAGGACCCCGGGGACCCACATTTCACTGGACTAAGATGACCATTTTAAAAGTAACAGGAAAGGCTTACCTGCTTTTGCATAGCCAATAATCCCACCGGTAGCAACCAGGGCTGCATAGCCGAAGCCGAGATAATGTAAAGGCACCCTGAAATGGCAAAAGGGAGACGCCAGTGCCAACCAAGTTTAAAACCCGAAGCACAAAATCACGGGGTGGGGCCAGTGTGATGCTCAGGATTGGTAAAGATGTGCCCCCAAGGCCGGCAGTCTGGGTTTGATTACATTACAGGGCAGAAGGAGAAAACCAACACTGTCCTCTGACCCCTACACATGCAACATGGCACAAATGCATCCACACAAATCAACGTAATTTTTTAAATTATTGCCTGGGACAAAAGGGTCATTTCCAGCAAATCCTGTCACTGTATGGATAGAAATAAAGCCAGGCTGAGGGACATGCCTACTCACAGAACTAGCCAGTAGCCTAGCTGGATTCAAATCCAGGTCCCAGGCCACTAGTCCAGGGATCATGCCACAACCCATGCTGCCCCTAGGCTGTGCCAGGCTGAAGGCTCCTGTCACGTGCTCTGGTTTTAGAAGCTCCCGGTGATTCTATTCCTACGCATTGGGCACTTACAGGGGGCCACTGTCCTTCTGCATTTTTCAGTCACTTTGGAGACCAACCAGGCCTGCACCTGTGGAGGAGTGGTCAGAGCAGTTAGAACACTCAGGCCTCTCTCTAGCAGTCGGAAAGACATGAGTTCAAAGTACAGCTCTCGGTGTTGGGGCAAGAGGTCCTTGGGCACGCAGCCTCTGGTCACCCTAGCTCTGCTACCTAGTGAAGGTAACTGGGTAACAAAACCTTCCTACTGTATGTACAGAAATGCTGGAGAGGCTTCTAGCATTTTTACTACAACTTCCGCTATGGCACGGGCCCACAGAAGTGACTCCTGCTCCTGCTTGGCACCTGTCCAGAGCTGTTTCATCAGTTAATTGATTGGCTGCTGAATCAGAAACCAAACGGCGTTATGCCTCAACTCAACTCTGCTTATCCTCTCTGAGAGTCAGGACGAATGCTGCTTCCTCGCAAACGTCAACACTCATCTTACGAACTTTTAGAAACCCTTGGATCCGACCCTCAACTCCTGCTAGGCTGGAGCGAGGGACTAGAAAATGCTCGGGGACCCGAGTCACAATGCACTGGACGCCACACGCCTACAAAGTAACTAACTCCGGCTGTCTTACAGAACAGCCCTCCGCAGCACCAGCACCGAAGCAAGCGCGTTTGGGTTTGCACACCCGCAAGGCGCGGAGCCTCCGGGTCCGGCGACAGTCAGAACCAAGCGCGGAGTGACAGAATTTTAGAGGCACGGAGAGCGAGCGGGCCGGTGAAGCGGGCTCAGCAGAGTGCCCCGGCGAGTCCCGCGCGCCTGCGGGCCAGCAGGCCGCGTGCGGAACAATTCCCGAGTGGCAAAATACGCAAAGTAAGGACACACCCACCGCCACCGGAGTCGGAGCCTGGAGGCCTGCGCTGGAGAACCGAGGGCGAGCACACGGCGAGGAAGGGAGGTCGGGACTCCGGTCTGGGGACGTCACCGAGCGCGCCGCATCCGAGCGGGAAGGGCGGGGCTTAAGGCGACGGGCGGAGCCTAGGGGGAGAGGCTGGGCGTCATCTAGGGCGGGGATTTAGGGGGAGGGGAGGGGCCTTAGGCGAGAGGGGCGGGGCTTGGTCCCGGGCTGGTAGCGTTTTGCATTTCCCTGAGCAGCGGGTTCAATCTTCCCGGTCTCAGTCCCGCAATATAGCTGGTGAGACGGGAGACCTGAGGACCTGGCAAGAAGGGCGAGAGGGAGGTGCAGTGCCTGGCACGTAAGCTGCCATTGGGAGGATGAGATGGAGGGGTGGTTAGCAAAGAGAAATGTCAAGACAACATCCAAAATTAACGGCCAGTTTCTCTGTTATTAAATCAAACGTTTACATCTGAGTTTTTTTAATCTGCATAAATGCCTCAGGATGAAAGCCCTTGGGATGATTCCTCGAGCCAGCAGGAACATAGATAGCAGCTGGAAAAATACCCAGGATACCAAAGAAGGAAGAAAATCCTTCACATTGCCCCCACAATTGCTATAGAAACTGCAGGAGGGAAGAGGAAGGGCAACAGGAAACAGGCAGAGTCCCAGGCTTGGGCATCATAAGCCACAGGTGCTCTCTATTCCTTAGCTGGATGGTTCCAAAAGCAGTGCCTTCACCCCACAGGAGTGTGGGTTGCTTTTTGGTTTTGTTTTTTTCTTTATTAATGTAGCTTGTGGGTTAGAGTGGCCTTGTCTAATCTTTCACCTCCCTCTGAGGTGAAATTCTCTTCTGAATAGCATTGGCCTTAATCAGACAAACCTGTTTCTTTGTATAATCACACACACACACACACACACACACACACACACACACACACACACACACACACACACACGTTTACTTTCTTGGGTTCAAGGTTAGCCAAATGATCTTACTCCTAGGTAAAGGTCTTTCATCTTACCCTTTCTGCTGGAAATGTCCTTACATTCTAAAAATTCAATCTCATCTCTTAGATTCTTTATTTCATAGCAAACTGTGGTATCCAAAGGAAGTTACCCAAGCCACACAGAAGAAAGGCCACAGGCCAAATCACAGCACTGGAAAGGGGGTTGAAGGTTTAGCTTGGTGGTAGAGTACAAGGCTCTGGGTTAGGTTCCCAGCACAAGTGGGGTTGGGGGGGGTTAGACTTGAAGTACCTAGTTTAAAATCAGTTTAAATCAAACAGGGAAAACAGGATAAATAAGAGCCATCAGGAGAGGATGCCAGCCTGTAGAAGAGGCATGCCAGCCACATGTGGAAGCAACTCAGTATGTATACACTGTTATCCACCTACCCCACATCTGTCATCAGCCTCTGTGCTGTGGACAGATCTTAAGGGGAGACGTTTAAACAGTGAGTCAATCTAGTTCAAGAATTTCTGCCCTGGGGATACTAGGCAACATTTACTCCTAAGGTCTCAAATACAAGCCAAAGCTCACCCTGAGGAACCAATGAGTCTCTTAAGGTTGCTTACAGAGAATGACTGAGGGGTTACAGACAGGAGTCTGAGTGACCCTAAGCAGTCGCACTATAAGGTCTGCACCCAGATGAATGATGGCTTCCTTATAGCTGCATAGATGGAGCCCTGTTGCAGAATATTTATTACACTGTAAAGATGTGTCTCTGCCTAAGGTACCTTTTGATTGGTTTAATAGAGTTAAATGGTCAATAAGTAGGCAGGAGAGGATAGGTGGGATGTCCAGGGAGAGAGGAAGAGGAGGAGGAGGAATCTAGGTGCACAAATTTTGCCAGCAGACTTGGAGCAAGTCAGACATGCTGTACTGAGGAAAGGTAAAAGCCATGTGGCAGAACATAGATTAAAAGAAGCAGATTAATTTGAGTTATAAGAGCTAGTTGGGGAAAAGCCTAAGCTAAGGTCAAGCTTTCATAATAAGTCTCCAGGCTAGCAGTCCAAGAAAATGCAACAAGAAAGCTTGCTACTTTTGGTGCCCAACATGGGGCACATAAATCCACATAAGACTTGAGAAAGATTTCTGGCGACCTCAGTCTCTCGGGTAGACTCACTGCTCATGACATACAGAGACACAGCTCCTTTAAAAGACTGCTGTGCAGCAGAGTACTTGAGCAGCTGATATCCTAGGTAACAACACCTGCTGCATTTCAAACACAGAAACTTCTCAGAGCTGAGGCAATAAATGCGGCTCCTAGCATGAGGTGAGGCTCTCGATGAGGAGGCAGAGCCAGCCATTCAGAGGAAACCTAGCCAGCCATTTGAGGTTTTAAGGTTTGGCTCACACAGAGAAGGCTGCAGACTCACAAAAAGTCAGGTCCAGACCAAAACAAAAGCAAAACACCTTTGAACAGTTATGATATTTTTAATATGCTTAGGTGCTGAAGAAAAAAGGTAATGGGTATACAGTCATTAAAAAATAGTATGAAAATAATAAAGTGAAGTCTTTAAAGAGAGTGAAGTAATATAAAAATAAGACATGTAATAATAAAAACATACAAGTGTCTGGATCCTGTATGGTGCTTTGTTGACTTTTTTTTTTCTAGGCAAGCGCTCTACCACTGAGCTAAATCCCCAACCCCTGACTTTAAATTTTTTAAATGCTATAATACAACAACCATAGCTGCTGAGAGACTTGGGATTATGGAAACTGCTAGATTAAATTAACCTATATATTTTAAGAATGTCTTTTTTTAAAAAGCAAAACACCAAAAGAATTAGTATTTTTCCACTTTATGGGTATAGATATGGTACTACCAGTTGGGTAATAAATATTCGTTTGAGAAAGAATGTTTCTGAGTTACAAACATGGTAAAAGACCAATTTTGCACAGACTTGGAAGAAACCAGGCTGACCGTCCCTTCATGGCAATTATGTTGAAAACAAGAAGGAAGGGCTGGAGAAGTGACTCAGAAGGTAAAAGCTTGCTGTGCAAGCAGGATGACCAGAGTTAGATCCCCAGAACCTACATGAGAAGTCAGCTGTGCTGGTGGACCTCTGAAATCCCAGCAGTCCTACAGAAATGGGAGGTAGAGAAAGGAGTTGGCTTGGGGGTCATATAGTCTGGAAAAATAAGAGAGACCCCAAACTGCCAAGGTAGAAAGTGAGTACTGATCCCTGAAAGTTGTCCTGTAGCATCAAATGTGTGCTGTGGTACAAACAAACACACACACACACACACACACACACACACACACACACACACACACACACACACAAATAACAAAAAAAGGTTAAATAAACAGGGATGTATTTTCCTTTTGTCATAAAAACAGCCACTTAGATAAGACTTTAATTTCTTTTCTCAAATCTATGTATTTCTGAGAGGTAGAAGATGCTTATTTTATATTTTCTATAATGAAATTAAATGGAATTTTCAGTGTCTGTCCTTCCAAATATGCAGTCAATAAAGGGAACCAGCAATGCATCTGAGAGATGAGTCTGATGAGTGTGTCTACATCTCCAGTACTCAGAACTGGGTCTCATAATCACCTGGAGAATTTTGCCAATATACAGATTTTGATTCAGCAAATGGACTTTTAAACAGATGTCTTTTACCTGCTCAAACATAAAACAGAAAATCATCTTTAGCAGACTTGAGCATACCAGGCACTCCATACTTATGTTAATGCAGATATATATGTTACCTTTAAAAGTGTCTGTATTTTCAGACAAAAAGGACCAGACACCAATGAAGGCAAGTTGCCCAGGTGATCCAGCCTCTCAGAATGCCTCTGTTGTAGTTTCCCCAAAAAAATCTACATCCAGAACAACTTCAAAGCTGCTGAGATTATCCAGCCTCACAGACTACTCCAGCTAGGACTTCAGATAAGCTCTACACTTTCCCATTACACAGAGACCGGACAACAAATGATACAGCTAGCTCTCCAGGACCTGACCATTATCCCAATTTTCTCAGCGTCCCCTAAAGATGTCACCACCCCCAGACAACAGGAAGTCTAGAGAACATGATGCCCACATTCCCAAGAGGTGGGGTGAGTGGTTTTTATGGCCATTCAGTCAATTATGGGTGTTTGTCATCATTGGGGGAGTTATTTGCAAATTGTTACTGGTCATGGTCAGACAGGGAGAAAACTATGCAAAGTAGGTTAAATTCAGAAATCTCTTTCTGAAAAGAAAAAAAGGAGATATAGGAATGATAAAATAAAACGTAGATTTATTGAATCTACTCTTAAACTAAAAAAAAGCAACTACTAGTCTCAAATATTTTATATTGGTATGGATTTTTGTATACTGTTACAAATTTAAGGTTATTTTTTGTTATAAGGGAATTATTTTTCTACTCTTGTTTAAGGTATTGTACCTATGCAGCTCATTAAAAATGTAATGTAAAGTTCTAGTTCTTGAAAGCTATTATTATAAACTGCTTAGGATAATTAAGAAATTTAGGTTTGTAGTAGTCATCTATAACAATGAAACTTGTAGTCACGTTAGGTATGTTTTCAAGATTAAACAGATATATTTTAGATAGACAAACCTACAGAATATGGCATTTAAGGTGCTTAGAAGCAGAATTGTCTGAAAAATCCCCTTCATCTACTTCTGGTAAAGACTTGTTGACAGGTCTGCACAAGGAAGAGGGGGTTGGGGGCTGGTGGTGCAAAGGCAGAGCTTGCTCGCATGCAAGGCCCTGGGCTTGATCCCAAGCATTACCAAATAAATATATTAAAAACTCTGTATTATTTTAAATACAGCATTTTCAGACCTTTACTTGCTGTAAACAGTAAAAAGTGTACATTACAATTACGATATACAATATATAAAAAGGCCATCTGCCAAAAATAATTTTACTATTTAACAAAACAAAGTACCACCTGAAAGTGGTTCTTTTTTAAGCTACATGTTTTCTCCAGAAGGAGAAAATCTTTTGTTCCTCACATGGGAAAGTTAGGTATACTATCTGAAAAGGAGAATTTTGTCAGACATTCTCTTAGGGAGGAGCAGTTGGGGATTTGCCATGGGAGTTACATTTTCTTTTTTCTCTTCTTTTCCAACACGCCCGTCATTTTCCTCTTCTTGGCTGACACTGGGCTGTTATTCCCTTTTGCTGGCTCCTTGCTGTCACCAGTTACATCAGATTTCTTTGACTTAGGTCCTGGTGTTTTTTCTTCCTGAATCATGTCACCAGGTTCCTTTTTGATCGTTTTGGGTTGTTCTTTGTTTACTGAAAACAAGAGAGACAAGAGATGGCACATTAAGGGCTGTTTCTCACTCTCCAGTGAAGTTCAACAACTCAGGAGAGAGCAGACTGCTCAGTCTTTCAAAGGACTGACTGAATTTACCAGGCGAGGGCTCTGTTGCTGGAGGAAGGCTCGCTTTGTCATCTGTCGCTCTGTCTAACCACACTCCAAGACACGTCAGCCTGGCACCAGTGTTCACCTCGCACAGCAAAGATGGGGGATCTTTCTGAAACAGAAGGGAAAAAACCTTATACTTAACCCGGAGGGATTTTTGGATAACAGCTTTTCTTTTTCCATACTGAAAGAATCTTAATTGAAGTTTTATGATACCGTATGTACACAAAAGATGTTTCAGTCAGTGCCAGAATGAGTGTGCCACACCGGGCGTCACAGTATCCACGCACAGTAAGATGACCCACCAGCGCTTCTGTGACTGCTCTGACGAAACTGCCCAGCGAAGCGTCTTTCCTAACACAGCCCCTGTCAGCTGACGTAAGCCTGTATTTTCCTGAGCGTGCAATAGCAATACTTAGAGGCAGCTGACTACCATGGTGAATAACTGATCTGACTAGGCTGTTCACAGCCAATTTCTTGAAACTATAAAATTCTAAGGACACAAACTGTGTCTTACGTAGACAAAACACATCTGCAGAGTTGAGACTAGACAATACTAAACTAAGATTGTAAGGAGACTAAAGAAGGGAATTGCTGTGGGACGGTCTGTATGTCAAAATGCTCTGATTGGTCAATAAATAAAACACTGGTTGGCCAGTGGCCAGGCAGGAAGTAGGTGGGACAAGGAGAGAGGAGAATTCTGGGAAGCGGAAGGCTGAGGCGGAGAGACACTGCAGCCGCCGCCATGACCAGCAGCATGTGAAGACGCCGGTAAGCCACCAGCCACGTGGCAAGGTATAGATTTATGGAAATGGATTAATTTAAGCTATAGGAACAGTTAGCAAGAAGCCTGCCACGGCCATACAGTTTGAAGCAATATAAGTCTCTGTGTTTACTTGGTTGGGTCTGAGCGGCTGTGGGACTGGCGGGTGACAAAGATTTGTCCTGACTGTGGGCAAGGCAGGAAAACTCTAGCTACAGGGAATTCAATGTTTGATTATCTGGTTCAAAATTATTAGTAGTTCTGTAATTGATTCAGACCTTTCAAATTGTTTTTAATGGCACTCTTTTTTTCTCTAGTTTTTTTTTTTTTAAGTTAAAGATGACCCAACACACACACACAAAAGGCAATTAGCGTTAAAAGCAAGCCACATTTTCATGATGGGAAGGGCAACAGGAGGCCTGAGATCTGATCTTAATCAGCTCAAAGCCTCCAGGCAGCTCTGCAGCAACCCCAACTTTAAAACTACCAATACAGATCACGACTGGAAGAGATTTTAAAAGCTTAAGGGTCTATGTTTTACGAATCTCATTAGACAAACAAACACTGTTAACTTAAAGTAACACTTTAATACAGTAACATTCTATTATGACATAGTAATTAACACAGTCAAGCTTGCACTGCAGTGTGTTGACACAGGGGGAAGACACTGACCTTGTTCTGCTTCAGCGCCCACATTTTGATGAAACCATCATTTGATGCTGTGACAAGAACATGATGGTCTGGAATTTCAAAACTGAGTATGTCTTTTACCCTAGGGTGGAAACATTAATGCCAGAGATTATTTCTTCCAAAGGGTATGATATCATAAAACTACAACAGTCTCATGCTTTTTCAATGTTTGAAGTGTTTTCAAAGTTTCCAATACACAGTAAGCTACGATATAACAAATGCTGCATATTCCCATTGAACAGTGAGTTATTTTCAGGCCAGACTATTGGGCTAAAACTCTCTGTATGGTAAAGACAAACTGAATTGACAGATACAGACACTTACGTTACCATCTAGGTCCTAGAATCTAGGAGACGAGAATGTGCAAGGTGAAGCCTGGTAACTCAGGCAACTGCACATCCAGAAAGGAATGGTGCTGACTTCAGGTTCACCCCGAGGAAGAGAAGAGCCAACTTCTCCAACTTTGAGTCTAAGCTGCCTTTTTGTTTCTGGATTGTGGCTATTGCCCAAGAGACTACTCACCTTCCATTGCTGCTGGATAAACGTTCCAAATGGAAGGAAAATTGTGCTATCACCAGGCCTAAAAGCCCTCAAATTACGATTTACTTTAAAATAACATGAATGGACCAGGCACATTGGCTCAGTGGGTAAAGCACCTGCCAGGGAAGCCCGAAGGCTGAGTTCAAGCTCCAGAATCCACATAAATGTGGAAGGAAAGACTAAACTCCACAAAGTTGACTTCTGACCTCTAAACACACACCGAAGGTGTCCCCCACCCCATACACACATCACAAATGCACAGCACACAATAAACAGTAATAATTAAAACCCCAGAGGAGGTAAAAATGGAGCCCCTCAGGCTGGTCCTGAGGGGGCAATGCTGAGCTGACGGTGGTTCTACAGACAGGCTCCTCAACTGGCCTGCCAGCTTGTTCCCTGTAAGTCAACCAAACAGACTGGGAAGGAAGCTCGGCCAGAGCATCCGCCCAGGTGCCCACTGCCTTACTACAGTGTGAGCCGTGGCAGCACGAGCTCCCAGATGTTCCGCTCATCACTGGAAAAGAATGGTGAAGTAGCACTGTCAGGAATACCTTTGAAACGGCTTTCCTAAAATGAGTTTACTTCCTGAGACTATGGGAAAGCATTGCCTATACACCAACTGCAGGACTGAATGTTTACAAAGACAGGCTTCTCAAAATAACCATTCCCAGAAAGCAAGAATTAAGACTTATTGGAGACATAGAAGAACACACTGATGAACCACACTAGAGTGCAATGCTGTATGTTATTGCCTTTCTCAAAATTATACTAAAAAAACCAAGCACATAAAGCATCAGCTGGCCTGGATTTGAGAGATCTCTTACTTAAGTGTGGAATGATCCTGGCCAAGTTAATCATCTACTTACTCTGAGACTATCTATCCCTTCTATACATACTTAAGCACCTGGAGATGGAGATGGAGCGCAATAATGTGGTTTCATTTTTCCTACTGAGGAAAATAGCAGAGAAAGGGGAATTAGGCAAAGAGAGGAAGAAAAAGCATAAGCGTAGTCAGGAACAAAGCTCAATATTAATTTTTGCTTTGCTCAAATACGCTTGCTATTCGGCTCCAAGACTAAGAGTTATTTTAGAAGTGCAAACTGACTGGCCGCACTCACTTCACCCCTCCTGCATTACGAAATCCAGGGAAATAATAACACTTTCCATCATCTCCTTAGATGCCAGGTATCACAGACATGTGACGTGTCTGAGTAACCTTGTTGTTGCTCATAACAGACACAGACAGACAGCAGACACACACACAGATTTATAAAATATTGCCTGTTAACATTCAGTAAGACTACAGATTGCTTTAAAAAAAAAAATACCTGTTTTCATGAGCTTTAAATTCACAGAGGCACACTAGTGAATTGCAGTCAAAAAACCTTACAACTTCTTCATCTCCAGCCACTGCAAGGATAGAGTCCTAGGAGACAGAAAACCAACACTCAGAAGGTCTTCAGGGACTACGACACCTCAAAACTTCCACCCTGCTTTCTGGAACTCACCGAAAGAAACGTCACTGCCGAGATCCTCTTTCCATTTGTGATGGTGCCGCTCACGGCCGCTGTGTCCAGCTGATAGACATCCACCTTATTTAGCACAACTACTATATACTTCTCTCCACTTGGGGACCACTCCACTATGTGAGCATCTGTAAGGCAAAACTATTTTTATCTTGCTGGGCACAGTGGCCCATACTTGTAAGCTTAGCACTTAAGCGGCAGAGAAAGGAGAATTGAGGAGTTCAAGGCCAGCCTCAGCTACACAGCAATTTTGAAGCCACACTAGTATAGAGACTCTGTCTCCACAGCCCTACCCCACCTTATAAAGAACCTTTATTTAAAAAAAAAAAAGATCATAAAAGCAGGAAAAATGCATTTTTCCCAAGGGAAAATGGTCTCAATCTCACAACAAATTCATAATACATACTTCAGAAGTTAAACCGCAGACAAACAGAGTTTAAGGAATTACTGAAGCTCATAAAGATGGTATGGCAGAACCCAGATCTAACATAAGAAGAGAAAGGAACATGAAACTCTTGTTCTCAGAGGCCATACCATCTAAGCGGGAAATATACATGTACACACATGTACACAGAACGTGTGAGCATGGGCTGGAGAAATAGCTCAGCAGTTAGCAGCTCTTCCTACTTGCAGGGGACCCAGGCTCATTTCCCAGCACCCACATGGCGGCTTTCCTCAAGCTTCTCTAGCTCCAGTTCAGGGGATCGGACAGTCTTTTCTGGCCTCTAACACCAGGCACACACATCCACATATCTACATGCAAGCAAATCACTCAAGCACATTAAATAAAAACAAATATATCTTTTTTAAAAAGGAGCTGGAGAGATGGCTCAGCAGTTAAGAACATCGACTTCTCTTCCAGGAGACCTGGGCTTGATTCCCACACCCGCATGGCAGCTCTCAACTGCCTGTATGTAACTCAAGTTTCAGGGGATCTGATGTTATCTTTTGGCCTCCAAGGGCACCAAGGATTCAAGCAGTACACATACATACATGCAGGCAAAACACCCATACAAATAAAATAATCAATATGTGAAAAATATATCTGTATACATCCATAGTCTAGCTAGTTATTATAAAATGTACGAAACACTCACTTTGTTTTATATTTTTTATGAAAGCTGATCTTCCCTCTACAAGATTCCACGTTCTGCAAAACAGGAGGTTTGTTTACAGCATGATCATCATGTCACTAAGTGGAAAAGAAAAAGCATCACAGGCCTCCACACAGGACAACGTCACTACATAGTATACATTTTAAAGCACCTGCCATTTACTTTGTAGCAATGTTGATAAATGATTTTCTTCAAGTGTGACTAAAGCTTAGCCCTTTCCTGAAACTTTAAACATGTTATCCATTACATTTTCATCTGTTCCAACATTTCTCTTCAGATCAATCTCCTCTTCCATTCACTTTACAATAACTGAAACATGGGCCTTTTTTTTTTTTTTTTTTTGACAGGGTCTCAGCCTGGAACTTGATGTGTAGACCAGGCTGGCCTCAGATTCACAGAGATCAGTTTGCCTCTGCCTCCTAAGTGCTGGGGTTAAAGGCATGAACCACCTTGCCTGGCCAATATAGATCATTTTTACACGAGTGTTATGAAATAGTTTCCACTGACTTTCTGCTTTGCTCTTGTTCTCCTTGTTATCACAATAACTTAAAATGGTTGAAAACTTTGGAAAGATATGGAAACAGTATTTTGTTATTGCTAAGTAAAAGATACATTGTTGTTGGTTGTTTTTGCTTTTTTTTGGTGGGGGGGGTGCCATCCAGCTTCCAAACAAATCTTACTTGGAGGCTTATTCTTACTTACAAATGCCTGGCCTTAACTTGGCTTGTTTCTTGCCAGCTTTCCTTAACTTAAAGTATCCCATCTACCTTCTGCCTCTGGGCTTTTCCCTTTCTATTCCTAAATACCTTTCTTTCTTACTCTGTGGCTTGCTGTGTAGCTGGGTAGCTGGCCCCTGGAGTCCTCATCCTCCTCTGGCTACTTCTTTCTCCCAGATTTCTCCTTCTATATATTCTCTGCCTGCCAGCTCCCCGCCCCCCATCCTTTCTACTGCCTTGCTATTGGTCATTCAGCTCTTTATTAGACCATCAGGTGTTTTACAAAGGCAAAGTAACACAGCTTCACAGAATTAAACAAACGCAACATAAATAAAAGTAACACACCTTAAAATAATATTCTACAACAATACATTAGTAAAGATATCCTTGGGATAGTATAACTTACCTTAATGTCTTATCGGTACCAACAGACAGAGCCAACTTGCCAGACGGGTGGATAGAAAGGAAAGTCACATGTCCTCTAAAAGGAAACGGACAGTTAGCCCTCAGCTTGACTGGCACAGTAAGAATGCCAACAGGACCGAGTGGACTCACTTGTGAGCTTTAATGGACTTCAGGCATTCCCATTTCTTTGCATCCCACACACAGATGAGCCCGTCTTCTGCGCCACTAATTAAGTGCCTGCTGCCATAGAATTTCAGGCAAGTTATGGTGCCTGTGAAAAAGACAGACAGGCAAACGTATATTCACTTTGAAAACAAATTCTATTTCTGGTTGGAAGTGCTGGAGGATGAATGCAGTCTGGAAGTGGCTCTGCCTAACACATACAAGATCCACGTTCAATCCCACAAAAGCAAAGAAAGCCAGTGCATTGGCACTACTGAATCACACCTTAAAAGTTTTAGGTGAAAGAACTGAAGTTTTATTAAAACTGACAGTTTTCATTTGTTCTGGTGGCTCTAGAAGATTAAACTCAAGAGTCTCTGTGCATGCTAAGCAGGGGCCTTACCTGTGAACTATAAGAATCCAGCCTTGCCAGGCGGTGGTGGCACACGCCTTTAATCCCAGCACTTGGGAGGCAAAGCCAGATGGATCTCTGTGAGTTTGAGGCCAGCCCGGTCTCCAAAGTGAGTTCCAGGAAAGGCACAAAGCTACACAGAGAAACCCTGTCTCGAAAAAACAAAACAAACAAACAAAAAAAAGAATGCAGCCTTAGGGGCTGGAGAGATGGTTCAGAGGCTAAAAAAAACACTGGTTGCTTTTCCCGAGGACCCAGGTTCAACTCCAGGACCCACATAGCAACTCCCAACTGTCTGTAATTCAAGTTCCAATGGATCTGACACCTTCATACAGACATATGCAGGGAAAACACCAATGCACATTAAAAAAAAAAAAAAATACTGCAGCTTTACATCTATGCAAATGTTCTCAGCATGGTGTGCCATGACTCTTCCTTTCTAAGTATTGAGCCACCTATCCAGTTATCACTAATGCAGAGCTGTGCTCTGTCTACGCTCTCAGTTACTGCCATTGGAATTTGTTAACAATGCTATAAAATGTTACTTCTAACAAATTTTCCTTAATCATTTCAATCACTTCAGAACCTTCACTTCCCCTACCAACTGAAGCCTTGTACTCCCAAGACTTGCTCTGCCTGATCAAGTTTAAAGGCTAAGGAGCGCTGGGATGAAGAACCTGACGTCCTCCCAGCCCCAAAGCAGTCTGAACCAAACCTTTCCCTCTGTGGTGCTCTCCAGTCTGTGTGAACTGGCCAGAGGTCTGGCTTTGTAAACAGTGCTTCTGGACAGCAGCCACAGTTCACTCCTCTACAATACATGACTGCTTTTTGCAGAGCTGAGGGATTGTAATACTGGTCACACATGGTCCGCCAAGCCTCAACACTGACCATTTGGTCCTTTGCAGAATATAACTGAAAGCCCCTGGGCCACAATTTCCATCTATTCACCTCCTATTCAGCCTTATCAATAATATCCTCTCTAGCAATGTTGCTTCCTAACCTCTGGCCCTTCTGCCCAGGACTCCACCCACTCCTTAGAAAAGATCTTATCTATTGTCAACTACTTGAAACAACAACAACAAAAACAAGTCTTATACAAGCAAGAGGGGAGAGCAGGAACCCTTGTTCATTCATCCCATCTACCCTTTTAAGTCCTTTCTAACTGTTGAATGTATAACACCTTGTACATTGAGATTACTCAAAGCCTGGCTTCAGCTGAAGAGCAAGACACTTGGCAAAGATGCTCAGGACTATGCTAGAAGCAACTGCCTACCATTCTAACTGAAATCCCACAAACTAATACTCAGTGCACAGCCTCTCAAACTTGAAGTGGGGAGAAAGGGCCCTATTTTAATCTACATTTCTCTATGGGAGAAACTCTGGCTAAGTTTTCAGTACATAATGAATTAATTCTGAGTTCTCCCCTGCCTTTACCTTGATCTTTGTTGAATGGAAAAAAAACAAAACAAAACAAAAAAAAAACCAGTCTTTCCACCCCTTGACCTGCCTCTACACTGGGCAACTTCGAACAGGCATGGAAACCCAATTTGAGTGTACAATTACTCCTCCTTGGCCTCGGTTTCAATGGCCTTTGTTCCTCTGTATTTTACGCTGGCACACCTACAGTCTTCTGCGTTAACCATGCTTAGGCTGTAGGTGTATGAGCCTCAACACAGAGAAGCCCATCTACCCTGCCTCATAGGACTAGGAAAGCAACCTAAGGAAAAGGAACATCTTTCCCCTTCATCTCTGTGCTGCTTTGAATGGAAATGGCCCCACAGGCTCAAAGGGAGTTAGGAGGTGTGGCCTTGGTGGAGGAAGTGTGTCACTGGGGATGGGCTTGAGGTTTCAAGTGCTTAAACCTGGCCCAGTGTCACTCTCTCTTCCTGCTGCCCGCCAGTCCAAATGTAGAACTCTCAGCTACCCCTCTAACACCATGTCTGCCTGCACGCTGCCATGCTTCTTGCCATGACAATAATGAACCAAATAGCTCCAAATAAATGCTTTCTTTTATGAGAGTTGCCTTGGTCATGGTGTCTCCTCACAGCAACAGAACAGTGACTACGACAAACTCACCACTATGATGCACCAGAGCCCCATGCTCTATCTTCTTCTTCATGTCGTAAATGTGAATCGTTTCGTCTTTGCTCCCAGTGACTACAAAGCGACTGTTCGCTGCCACTGCCGACAAGGAGGCGGTGTGGGCGTGGTGAGTGAAGTCAGCCACAGGAGTCCATGTCTAAGAAAGAGTGAAACACGGTCAACACCACAGCCACATCACAGTCCTCTGAAAACAGAGTTCCACGATCCATAAAATCAACTAGTGGATCCTGCAAATGGGGAAAAACTAGGTAATCATGCATAGATTAAAAAAAGGGGGGGGGGGCTGGAGACCTGAATAAGGACTGTAAGGAGGGGAAGTTAAGCTTGGTAGCAGGTCTCCAGATCTCAGGAATGGAGACTTATATAGAGGCTTCCATATCAGTAATTCATCCAAATGTTCAACTTTTTGTGTGAATTAACTTCAGTAACAACTGCCTACTCTCTCATCTGTATCTATGTAACTATTCCACTATATATGCTTGACACCACTATGGGCAGCAGAAATAACAACGAACAAAGGGGTCTGTATTCAAATATAACTTTCACTCCAAAGAAAGAAATACAAAACGAATTACTGTGATGTTACACGAAGATAAAAATATGATAAATGTGATTGGATGAGTACAAAGTACAGAACACATGTGCACACACAGTATTCTTCGAACTGAAAGAGCTACGTGGAAAAGTGTTATTAGCCAAGGATGAAAGAAGAAAACAAAACAGCAGAAAACCCTAGCAAAGTTCTTTGCATATGCCTAAGCTGAATCACCACACATCAAGTCCCAAAGGACTACAGCAACAGTCAGTCCTTCCATCAGTCAGGAGCAGCAGGCCTCCTTTGAGGCACAGTGGACCTGGGCATGTGGCTTGCTTTCTTCTTTTTTAAAGTTCACCTTATGTAGCCCAGGCTAGTCTTGAAGTCACTGTAACTCAGGCAACTTTTATCCCTTTTTTCCTTTTTCTTCTTTTCTTGAGACAGGGTCTCACTGTGTAGTTATGGCTGTCCTGGAACTCACTATGTAGACCATACTTGCCCTGGGACTCACAGACACAGAGATCTGCCAGCCTCTGCCTCCAGAGTACTGGGATTAAAGGCATGTGCCACCACAGCTGACTTAAACTTTAAACTCTTAATTCTCCTGCCTCAGCCTTCTGAGTACAGACATGAGCCACCTGACTCAACCACATTACAGCTTTATGTCAAACTATTACATGTTTATCCAAATGACATAAATAACATTGGTTACTTTGGTTACTGGCTAGATTTAGAAGCAGCACCTGGTAATGTTAAAAAATGTGAGCCTGGGAAACACTTGGTGGGCCCTGACATGTTGCATTTGTAAACTGTGTGGCCTTGAGCAGTCTCTTGCCCTGTGAGAAATCTCCCAATTGCTCATCTGTAAAGTGAGGATGGCTGCATCTGTCTCAGGGTAGCTGTGCATCTGGAAAAAGCACACTACAAAGAAAAAGACACTAAGGAAGTACTCAACAAAACAGATGTGTCTGCAATGAGTGGAACGGTTCCACTTTGTAGTATTAGGAGATCACATTTCCAGTCCTGTATATGGCTCTGTTTACTGTTTTACTACCATGTTGGCAATTACCTGTGTTTTCTTATTTTCATACCTAATAAAAATAAATGTCACACTGTGCTACACTCCATGTATTTCTCTCTCTTGTTCACCAGCCCTTCAATCAGGAAGGTTACTAGAGCAGGGACCATACCTCTGGCACTTTTTCACCCTGCCTCCCTATCCACAGTAAATTCACAATAAATAGTCAATTTGTATCACTTTCTTGGTCCCAATCCAGCTGTAATATTTTATTAATCAGTGCAGAAACTCAATAAAAGATAAATTTATTTTAATATTCGACCTTGAACAGCTAAAGTCAGCTTAAATGTACACCTCACATTTGCATGTGTGTTGAAAATGGCAGCTTTTTCCCTCTTAATTAACATATGACTGCATATATTTATGGAGTGCAATGTGACATTTCAATAAATACATACATAGATCAGATCCGAAAAAAAAAAGACGACCAATCTATCTCCTCAACCATGTGTCATGTCTTTGAGCTGACAACATCAAAATATTCTCTAGTAACTACTTTAAAATATACAATTGACTTTTATCAGGTATAGTTAGTTACTAGGCAAAAAAAAAAATGAAACGTCATTCCTCCCATCCAACTGCATTTCTGCCAGCTTTAGCTATCTTCTCTCCGTCACCTCCCTACCCTGGCCCCAAACTCTGACAACCATTCATCTACTTTCCACACTGAGATCAACTTTTTCGTTCCCGTCTATAGACATTTTTAAGTACTATAACAAGTAGACATTATCTCATTCTGAAAAGCCTTTACTCTGTAAAGAGCTCACTATCCTCCTGCCTCAGTCTCTCGAGAGCTGGGATTATCGGCATAAGCTGGTCGGTTTTCCATGCCAAGTCCTCCACCAATTATCCACGAAGACCCAGAAGACGCCGCAGTGTCTGCCAGCGAGGGAACCAGCCCGCCCCTCCCCGCCCGTCCCCCCGCAGCCCCGGGATCGCCGCGCCTCACCTCCCGGTCGCCACTCGTCGCGGGCTCGCGGCGCACTGTGAATCCAAATAGGACCTGCTCGTAGCTGCCAGCGACCAGCTCCATTCAGCAACACGCGTGCCTGGCAGGAGAAGCCGGCGTGGAGACGCGGTGGAAGAGGAGGCGGGCTCTTTAGGCTTCGGCGCGCGCATTACACGTCATCACCCGGGGGCCCCCTTTCAGGCGCCTGCATCTGCAGCGACTGAGTACGCGCTCGAAGGTCACGTGGCCCTTCTACGTGGAGCTTGAGGAATGAAGCCGCAGGAAGAGGGTCTCATAACAGAGCGGGGGGAAAAAAATGTTGTGGCAAGCAGGCAAATCCTAGGAAGCTGTGAGCTAGGCGGGCCTTGGGGAGTGGGCGGGAAATACTCCGCGCAAGCCCCAGTTTCCGGTGCGTCCCTGGAAGGGGCGGCGCCACTTCCGGCTTCGGTGGGCGTTCGTCGTGGAGGCTCCTGGCGTGTTGTCGTGGTTGTGGGTTCAGGGGTTGGGTTTCCTCGGTTTGCGATTTTTCTCGTCGTTTGGAGACAGGGTCTCGATCCCTCGCCCCGGCCAGCCGCCTCCCTTCACCTGTTTTCCCCGGCAGCTTCCGGTGCCTCGGATAACAAAGCGAAGGGTTCCGCTTTTGCAGTTTAGGGACCTGTCTGTGGGCTCGGCACGGTGACGGTCGGGGCTCCCGGGTGCCGGAGCTGCCCGTGTCCCCTCGCTGGACTCGGTGCCCGGTGCTGCCAGCCCGTGTCCGCCCGCAGGCCAGACCATGCCGCGCTCTGCCCTTCTTGCCAGCAGGGTTCTCGGATCTCGTAGCTAGCGAGACGGGCCCGCGGTAGGGTACACGCTGGGTGCGAGATAAAAGATTGTCTTGAGGGAGGAGGACGGTAACGTTCGAAGTGGAAGACTGGCTTTTACTCTAGTGTACACTTCCTCCACCGGTGGTAAGAGGCAGGGAGCAAAGGTTAATGAAAGGCTTTTTTTTTTTTTTTTAAATACATTGAGGTTTGCCTAAGTTTTGGGCAGGGGCAGGGATATTTTAGAAATGAGTTTTTCCGAGAACCTCAAAGATCTAGAGCTTACTACGTCATTGCGGGTGGGTTAGTTGGTGCTTATGTTTCTTTGAGACACGTGTTCTTTAAGGCTACACATTGTTTACATAGTTAACGGGTAAGGTTTGGTTTGAGGATGGAGAAACGATTTCACTTTGGAGGTTCTGATGATCTTTCGATTGTGGAAAGACCTGTGTTCTTCCAGTTTGGAAACCCGCACACAGTCCGGTCGAAACCCTTGTGTTAACTAATTTATGTATCTTCAGCTAGTGCTAATTTTCCTGAGCATGGTTTTGGTTTTTTTTAAAGGTTTATTTATTTATTATGTATACTGTATTCTGCCTGCATGTGTCCCTGCAGGCCAGAAGAGGGCACCAGATCTCATTACAGGTGGCTGTGAGCCACCATGTGGTTGCTGGGAATTGAACTCAGGAACTCTGGGAGAGCAGTCGGTGCTCTTAACCACTGAGCCATCTCTCCAGCCCGAGCATGGTGTTTTGCTTTTTTTTTTCTTTGTCTTTTTCTTTTTGAGACCAGGTCTCTCTGTATAGCCCCTGGCTGTCCTGGAACTAGCTCTGTACAGACCAGGCTAGTCTTGAACAAAGAAATCCGTCTGCCTTGGCCTCCCGAGTGCTGGGATTAAAGGCGTGCGCCACCACTGCCGGGCACTGAGGATGTTTTTTAAACTTAATCGTTTTCTCCAGAGAACCACTAAAGTTGGAATATGCCCCCTTAGCTTGAACAAAGTGAGAAAGTCTCATTTCGCACTATACATGGTTTGTTAAATTTAACTTCAGATCATACTTATTTTAATGCACAGTAATAGTATCCAAAATTGGGGGGAAATGAGTAAAACTGTTTCAGAATTGTGTGCTGTGTTTACTGTGTTGTTCCTGGAAGCTCCTCCTCCCCTTTGTCTCATTACTTTCAAGGAAATACCAGTTACTGTTAGAGAAATTCGTGTGGGTGTTTCTGAAACACCACAGAGGAAATGTCTTTGTTAAAAGTTCTTCATCTTATTTCATTAATTTCCCTATCTTTATTAGAGAAAGTTATGCAAAAATCTTCCATGCTCCTGGATTGGTAGAATTAGTATTGTTAAAATGGCTGTATTACCAAAATTAGCCTACCGATTTAACACAATATCAATTTTAATGTCATAGTCCAAGAATTTAGAAAACAATACAAGAATTAATATGAAACCACACACACACACACACACAAATAGCCAAAGCAATTATAAGGAGTAAGAATACCACCTGACCTCAAATTATACTATAGAGCTATAGTGAAAAAGACAACCTGGTACTGGTGTAAAAACAAACTAATGGAATAGAAGACCCGGAAATAAAATGGCAAAGTTATGCCCACTTAATTCTTGACAAAGGAAGCAAAAACACACTTTTGGGGTGGGGGTAATAAGTTCATTAATTAGTGCAAGCAAAATTGGATATCTACTTGCAGAAGAATGAAACTAGATTCATATCTTTCACCTTGTGCAAAAATCAGTTCAAAATAGATTAAAGAATTTACAACCTGAAATGCTGAAACATCTAGAAGAAAACAGGGGATACTCTTCAAGTGTTCTTGGTGCAGACAAGAACTTTCTGAACAGAACACCAAAGCACAGGAACTTCTTACTTACCAACAGGTAGGACTACTTAAAAGTAAAAACTTTCCAGACAACAGAGGAAACTATCAGAGCAAACTGCCCACAGAATGGGAGAAAATCTACCAGCTACCCTCCACACAGGTGACTTAATACCCAGAATTTACAAGGAATTGTAGAGATTAGACACCAAGGGCATAAAACTGCTAATCAATTGCAAATTAATGAATGGACAGTTTTCAAGAAAGAAACAAGTGCCAATAACTATTTTTGAAAGTGCTCAACATCAGGGAAATGCCAATTAAAATTACTTTGAGATACCACCTCACCCCAGTCAGAATATCTATCATCAAGAAACTGGACAGCAAATTTTGGAGAGGATGAGGAGAGAGGAAACTTTACTCATTGCTGATAGAGGGGCAAATTAATACAGTGATTATGGAAATCAGTTTGGAGGTTCTTCAAAACATTAAAATAGAACGTCCATGTAACTCCACTATTTCACTCCTGGGGATATAGCCAGGATCTCCAATCCTACCACAGAGACATTGGCACCCACATGTTTATTGCTGCTTTATTCACTATAGCAAAGAAACCAAGCTGTCTATATCAACAGATGAATCAAGAAAGAAAACCTGGTGCATACATAGAATGGAATACTATTCAGTTCTAAAGAAGAAATTAAAATTTGAGAGAAAATGGATTTAGAATATTAAGCAAAGTCACACAATCGGAAAAAAACCGTGTTCTTCCTCATGTGGATCATAGCACATAAGAATGTATGTATGATGTAAACAAATGTACATGAAGATACAGTATAGCCTGTAGAAAGGAAAAACGAGAAAGGATGACTAACTAGCAGGTGATGAGGAAAGACTAAATGCAAATAATGGAGGACGGACATGTGAGTCATGAAAGAGGACACGAAACTAATTGTTTTTCTAGTTGGGGTTTTTTGGTTTTGTTGTTGTTTTGGTTTTGGCTTCTTGAGACAGGGTTTCTTTGGTAGCATTGGCTGTCCTGGAACTGGCTTGATAGACCAATCTGGCCTCTAACTCACAGAGATCCACCTACATTTGCCTCCTGATTGCTGGGATTAGAGGTGTGGGTTTATTCTAATTTTAACTCTCTCATGGATTTTTTCACTTTTTGTGGCGTATAAGTGCATAAAATGTGTTTAAAACTGTAAAATCCAATATGAAGTTCCATTGAGGTGTATAGACTTTTGGACTTGGTAAATTTGACTGATTTTTTTTATTTGCAAGTCCTTTATATCAAAGTTTTAATAAAAATCAGCGATAATTGAGATCAGTGAAGTGAAGCAGTTTATGTGAACAAAGCAAACCATGACTTGTCGCCCAGTATAAAGGAGGCAGAGGTGGGAGGAACACCGTTCCAGGCCGGCCCAGGCTCCAGGAGATCCGGTCTCAGCCATCACTCCCTTCCACAAAACAGAAACACCTGGGATCTCAGCATTTGGGAGGTGGAGACAGGAGAGTCAAGAGTTCAAAGCCAGCTTTGATAGGAGAGTCTGTCTCAGTACCCTCAAAACACACACACACACACACACACACACCAACAACAAAATTAAAACAAAAATATTAAACACCATGATTTGCAAATTGAGCTGCTTCCAAAAACAGAGCAGGTTCTGGGAACTCCAGAATACTGTAATCAAATGGTCTTTACAGAAAAATGGAAGAGTGGTGTAATTAGCTACAGCTTAGTCCATTAAATAACAACAGTGTCATTTAATTGGCTACAAGGCATCTAGTAAGCCACTGAGGCTGGATTACTGTGAATGAAATCTACACTGCTTTGACCTGCTGGGCTCAGTGTGGGCACCGAGTCCAGATGCATAGCTCTTACAGCTCCTACAGATGTCATCCTGTACTGGAATCTGGTAGTACCAGACCATCAATCACACTTTTGCTTGCTTACATTTGATAGGTTTTAGAGGAGAGCTTTGTGACTTGACAAAGTCTTCTGTTCCAAACAGGAATCATAGCATATGATTGGCTCTAGGATGCTAATCATTAAGTGTAGGTATTATAGTGATTTTACAAAAGAAACAAAACTGCCTTAGAAAGTAGTCAAGCCAATCACAGAGCTCAGAAGACTTTGTATGCCAGCCAAAAGTTAAGTAATAGGGTGGATGAGGGCACATTGATAAATGTCAAGGGTATTTCGTTCCTTAAAAGTATATGAAAATCTGTGGATCTAAATTTTTGGAGAACATTTATAATAAATAAAATTTAATTAACCTTTTTAAGGGGATTACTGCTTCAATGGAGTAAAATCGGATTTTACACTTTTAGATCTATTTTTCTGTACTTACATGTCATCAAAAAATGAAAACTCCATGATAGAGTTAAAACTAGAAAAACAGTGAAGCCCAGAGTAAAATATCCTAATTTGGTATTAGGTTAAAAATGCTGAAACACACCCAGGACAGTGATGTTTCCAAGGCCACACAGCTAAGTGGCAGCCAATTACTGCTCCTGTGACCTCGAACTTTCTGGTTCACAAAGAACAAAGCTTCAGCCTTTCCTTTCACTTCCAGCCAGATCAGCAGCGTCTTAACTAGCTCAGGTTGCAGGACTTATTGTGAAGCTATATACCTGTTCAACTAGATTCAAACGGGACATACTTCTAAGACTTCCTGTTCTCTCAAAACAGGCTGTAAAAGGCCACTTAATCCCGGTATGAAACTGAAGTTGCCAAGGACCAAACCAACTGTTGAGCAATCAATAACACACTAACAGGATTTTTATTGTGCTTTAAAGTTATTGATTGCAAAGCTTTTTACACTTGAGCCATGGAGCCATGGCTTCATTCATTCATCCATCAGGTAAATATCTATTAAGGACCTGGCTTTGTTTGATTTGCAAAAAAAAAAAAACAAAAAACCCAAGAACTATAGTACAGTCCTTGGCTGTATTCCTTTTTGAATAGCAGCTATTCTTTTTTGAATAGCAGTGGTTACTTAAGTAAGATAGAGTGGAGGAAAATTAGCCCCGTTCAGAAGAATCACAAGGGTGTAATATTTCCACTCATTCACCATCCTTCTTCCATGTGGAAAGTGGAGAGTCTGTTAGATTCTAGGACTTCGGGGCTGTGTATAGCTGTATTTGCAGAGGTGTTTAGTACCTTTACATTTCTGTTCTAAAGCAAGCCAAGATTTTGGTCAACTTCCCTGGGCACTAACAGGCACAGGCTGCTTGCTTTGTGTGCTTCAATCCAGCTGAACTAGGTTTGTTTTCCTTTTGGGAAAATCACAAAGCACTACTTTTGAACCTACCCTTGTCATTTTCACCTACAAATGTTACTCCCAGAGTCCCCCCAAGACCACCAAGAGACCGAATCTGGTGCAAAATCAAAGAGTCTTTACTATGAGAACTTGGGACTCTGTCCGTCTGATGCAGCAGCAGAACAGGAGAGACCCCAAGTAGCAATGGGGCAGGGTTTTTAAAGCAAAGGGGGTTTGGGGTTACAGACTACATAGGAACAGACTCGGGACTGTTTTATGTGAGTGGCAATCATGTTAGTAACTTTTAATTGTCTAGGGTTAGTTGGGGCTTACAGTTATCATTTTTAGGCAGGCCTGGACAAGTCCCAGGCTCGTCCTTGATCTGCCATAGAGACTGGCTGGCCTAGCACATTCACATTGACCCATGCACGTAGCTCTGAGTTGGTGAGGGGTCCCAGACAGTAAACAATTGACTGAACCTTGAGCAGTCAGAGTACGTGCCGAAAGGGAGCTACTGCAAGGACTATGTCTTTTGTTCATGGCCCTCCCAAAAACTGCTTGTTCAAGTCTCAGGAAACCGAAATTGAGGCCTGATCTCTGAGAGAAGACTGAGCAGCCTGTTATGGTGTCTGCTTGGTCCTTTCACAAGTTCTCAGAATGTCTAGCTTCATCCAGGGTCCTTAGTTAAAGCCTTCTGTTCCTCAGCTCCTAACATCTTTCTGAGTGGATTTAACATGGCATGTTGGCCTCTCCTGTCCTCAGCTTCCTGACCCCCTTGGCAATGTTCAGTCTCCACATTCTTGTCTGCAGCCTCAACTCTCATCCATTTACAGCCATGATTCTGATTGTCTTTCTATAAAATGCTCTAAAATGATAAAGGAATAAGGTTTTCTTTTTTCTTTTTAATAGAAAGAATCCTTCATCATCAACGTTTTGTTGGAGTCCTGGTGCTGCAGGAGTTAGGAATTGTGTTGATTTGATGCAATAATGGAGGCACCAGTAGCTTACACAGGCATCCGTTTAGTCAAGTGACCCTGGGAGCAGGCCAGTTCAGTGCTGGTAGAAGGAGTCCACAGTCAACAGACACCCAGACCCAGCCTTCATAATGTTAGAGCAAAGGTTATTCCCTGATACTTATCAGAGTGGGGTAATGTGACCTTTATTGGGGCCATTCCAGTGGCATAGAGACCACTGCATCTGTAGAGATTGGGTGCAATAATTAATACTGCCTTGGCAAATGAGGCTGGGTGCAATAATTAATACTGCCTTGGCAGATGAGCCTGGGTGCAATAATTAATACTCCCTTGGCAAATGAGAAGTTGTGAGGACATCCTTAGAAAATCACTAAGAGGGGACTGAAGAGATGGCTCAGTGGTTGAGAGCACTTGCTGTTCTTGCGGAGGACCCAGGTTTGCTGTCTTAGCCCCAACATGATAGGGTCCGTTGCGCTCTTCTTGACTCCATTGGCTCCAATATGCACATGGAGCATAAAAACACACAGGCTCACTCACATACACTAAAATAAATACTTTTAATCACTAAGAAAACATTAGAGAGTTTCTATGCACATTAAAGCTTGCATGGTGCTTGCTGTATCATGTTTTCATTCTAAAATAAAAAATATGGATACAGCTATAACCCCAGCACTCAGACCACTGAGGCAGAAGATCTTGAGTTTGAGGCCAGCCTCCTATACAAAGATCCTGTCTTAAAAATTTAAAATCTAGCCAGGCATGGTGTCGCACACCTTTAGTCCCAGCACTCGGGAGTCAGAGACAGGTGGATCCCTGTGAGTTTAAGGCCAGCCTGGTCTACAGAGTGAGTTCCAGGACAGCCAGGGCTGTTACACAGAGAAACCCTGTCTCCTTTGCTTGGACCTGCATTAGTGTAAAGTGTATGTGGTACTCAGCTCCCTCTTGATTCTACAGCTAGTTGAAATAATGGTTTCTTTACTTAGGTATCTAAAGAGAAAGCCATGAGGTATTGGCTCCAGGAGTTATTCTTAGCATATCGCTGAGGGGAGAGCCGGTCAGATTGTGGTATTTGTTTAGATTGTCAATATTGAAAGTGACATCCTTATCTACTAAGGGGCTGTGAGGAGCAGGCAATGTAGACGTCTGGCTTCTTCAAGGTTCACAACACAAATACACAGAGAATTCTGCAGGCTTCGTCAGTCCCAGCAATTCTAGGAGGTACTGGCAGCTGGAAGCCAAAGACGTTTGCACACATTTCCCCACGTGTTTGCAGATGCACCCCTGCCTCCTCTCACACCATTGCCTCTTTGTCAGGAAACAATTGCCTAGCAGGAATTGCCACTAAATGTAATTGCCCTCTTTCATGGCTGCTTATAAGAGGTGTTTGTAAGGGTTGATCCAGCTGATGTAATTTCAGACCCAGAAATAAAAGTGGTCAAGTTGTTTTCTTCAGTGTCTGGAGAAGTGGCCAGATGGGAGGATATTGTAGGCTTTGGCATGGCTCAACAAAATAACTATTACTTCATCTGGCAAAGGTGAGTGAGGTTTTATTGATTTTATACTTCGAATGAAAGCCCCAGTGTTATTTAATGCAAGTTCTTTGCCAACCACCAGCCTGTTCCTTGGAACATAGGCGATTTCATTTTTAATGGTTGAAGCAGAACCATCCTGACTAGAAACTTCTGGAAGAGTGCATGTGTGGTGCTGCCACCGTGGGTGATGACTGTCACTCCATGTCCTCCTCCATCTGTCCTTAGGGAGCAGCTGAGGTCCCATGACAGCCTAGGTTGCCCCTGTGGCAGCAGTAGTGAACAGCCGCACAGCTTTTTCCATCATTCCGGCCACAGCGATGCCTCCACAGTGAATGGAAATGGGCCCCGCCCTCTGCCTGTGTGTGAGCAGCCTGAACCCCTAGCTGGACCTTGGGCTGTTCCAGAGGTAACCCTTGTTGAAATAACTCTTAGTCATCTATGTGCCTGATAGTGTAAGCATCATTTCCTTACCTTTCCCCCCTCCACTCCTATTTTCTCTTTCTTTCTTCCCGTTTTTTTTCTTTTTGGAAAGGCAAATGATTTAAATTCTTTCTGACTCCTCTAGAAAGTAAAATAATAGACTGATTAAATCTTGACCTAAAATTGCTTGCTAGTAAATTTTAGATCATCATTGGAAGTAGATTTCGCTGTCACTTAAACTGGGCCTGGAAAGAACTTTGGTTGGCTAAAGGAGACATGAAGACCATTTAGAAAGATGTTTTAACACCGATCAGTGATGTGTTTCTAAGTCCCCTGAAGATGTACCTGCACCTCTCTTCTCATTCCCTCTCAGCTTGGAGGGAAAGTATCCTTGGAATGAATTTGTCTTCTACATCTTTCTTCCAAATGCCTGCTAGCCGAGTTGGTCAAACTTTCTTTCTGCTGAGGATAGGGATGGGGCTTCATTAAAAACAACAACAATTAAAAAAAAACTTGTACTTCCAGCTTCTTTAAAGAGAACCCTCTTTAAAACTTGCCCCTCTAGGACCCGGGGGTTGTAGCTCAGTGGTAGAGCTGATACCAAGCATCACAAAGCCCAGTCCTAAGCCAAACTAATCAAACAAGCAAAACCAATGTCCCTAAAATGTTGGGATGCACAGGCAGTAGATTCTCTGAGTTTAAGGCCAGCTAGGGCTCCTGAGGGAGATTCTGTCTCCAACAGCTCAGTTAACCCTGTTTAGAGAAGTTATGGGTTTTATTCCATCTTCTTCTAATATTCAAAGTATTTTTGGTATCTGAACAACTTTTACCTTTCTTCAGGTGTTTGCCTGGATTTTTTTGTGGTATTTGTTTGTTTGTTTTGTTTTTTTGAGACAGGGTTTCTCTGTGTAGCCTTGACAGTCCTGAAACTAGCTCTGTAATTAGGCTGGCTTCGAACTTCTGTCTCTGCTTCCTGAATGCTGGGAGTAAAGGCATGCATTACCACCGCCCAGTTGTTTGTTTTTGTCTTTTTCTGTTTGTTCGTTTTGCTTTTGAGACTACATTTCCGGGAGTGGAGGGGCTGAATTAAAATGTTAAGCAACATTTAAAATGTAGTTAGGAATTACTCTGTTTTAGTAAAGTGGTGGTTGAAGCTTCTCTCCCAAGATCCATGCCTTCACTAGCCCTGGGTAGCTGGCTAGGTTTCCAGTACCAGGCGTGATTTCCCTCTTGTTGAGTGGGTCTTAAGTCCAGTAAGAGAGCTGTTGGTTACCCCCAAGGCATGCGTACCACTACTGCCCCCTCAGAGTCATTGTGCCAAGCTGGTCATTGTTGTGGTTCACACCCATCCAAACTGGGTAGGACGTTGGCTGCTTCCCTCCTTTGGAAGCTTGTGTGTGTGTCACCTGCTGGTACCCGGGAAGCATGTGCTGAGAGAGAACACATTCAGGGCAGTTCTAGCTCAGGGGCCTCTGGGCCCTGTGTCTGAGGTGTATCTTCAGCAATAGGGTGTGTGTGTGTGTGTGTGTGTGTGCATATGAGCATATGATATGTAATATGTAAGTAATTGTAACAACAATTAATGAAAAGGGCCTTGATTTGAAAGAGAACAAGGAAGAGTATATGGTAGGATTTGGAGGGAGAAAAGGGAAGGGGGAAATGATATAATTATATCATAATCTCAAAAATATAAAATAATAATAATGTTAAGCAGCAGAATGCTCACCCCAAACCTTGAATTTGCACTTCATTGCTGTCTGTGGGGGAGTGCTGGCTTGTTTGGGGTCTCGTCTGTGTGAGAAACCAATCAAATAGGCAAGGACAGCGTGGATCTATTAATTGTCCAGGGTATACAGCTGCTGAAATGTTCACTGGGAACCAGGAGTGATGGTGCACACTCTGTAATCCCAGCACTTTGGGAGGCTGAGGCCAGAGAAACAGGAGTTGGGGCTAGCATGGGCTACACAGGAGACTATTGTCTCAAATAAATAAGTGAGTAAATAAATAAATGTTCATTGTGCCCATGTCCCATGCTGTCCTGTCAATTTTCTCCTTTTGGGGTGGTGTCCTCTGCTTAACCACATAAGTGATCAGGCAGTGAGAAAAGTGAGCTTTGCCATTGAAAGGTGATGGCTGTCACTTGAATTGTGTCCTGACGTGCACAGTGATGAAGGCCTCTTCTTAGCACCGATGTTGAATTTAATACCTAGGCTTTTGGTTTCTAAAACTTTTTAAAAAATTAATATTTTGTTCATGTATATTTCATTTTCATAATTCAATTTTCTGACAAACACTTTCACCTTCAACTGTTAAAGTCTTTCAGGTGTGCCTTTTATATAAGACAACTTGTTTTCTCTCCCCCACCCCAGAGGGGGGCATCCTTTTAACAGATGCTCTGTATGTTTTTTAAAAAGTTTGCCCTCTGGAACTTGAGAAATGGCTCAGTGGTTAGGAACACTGGCTGCTCTTCCAGAGGTCTTGGGTCCAATCCCAGCAACCACATGGTGGCTCACAACCATCTATAGTGGGATCTGATGCCCTCTTCTGGCATAGAGATGTACATGCACATAGAACACTCATCTACATAAAATAAATAAATCTTTAAAAGAAAGTTGTTGTCTGAGGTTTGAATTCACATTTTGTTCTTTTACCCTCTGTTTGGGGATTGCCTGTATATCAACCTCAGAAATTACTTTTTCTCTCTACTCATGAGAGCACTAAAATAATTAACAGATTCTTTCTCCACCTTATTAACCCTTCCCTCTGTTCTAACAGTTAATTTTTGTTGTTATTTATTATTATTATTATTATTATTATTATTATTATTATATTAAAGATGTGAGCCATCACACTCAGCTATTTCTGTTTATTTAGGTTTATTTTTTATTTTATGTGTCTGAATATTTTCCCTGCATGTATGTCTGTTCATCATGTGTGTGCCAGGTACCCGTGGAGATCAGAGGAGGGTGCAAGATCCTCTGGGCCTGGAGTTGCAGAAGGTGTTGCGAGCTGCTGTGTGGACGCTGGGGGTCGAAACCTTTCCTTTAAGGACTACTGGTGACTCCTGGTCAGGGACCCTCATGTCCCACAGATGCTCTCTCTTCGGGAGTTTCTGCTTCCCAAACTCTTCAGAGTTCACATTTATCAGAGTGAGATAGGAAAGGACAGAACATGAGATCACTTAAAGAAAAGACCCCCTTTAAACTCTGACTCTGGTGGCTTACCCACTTATAAATGGGGGGGGGGGGAGACACAGCTGGTGTGATTATATCCGTTACTGAATCGTTTATTTTTCAAACCAGGACATGTTTCAGAGGGAAGAGGAGACTACCTTTAGGTAGATAATGTATCTTCCCTCCCAATACGATCTACTTATTATCAAGGGAAGTTTAAGTTCACGGGTGCTAGGACCTAATGTAGGTGCTAGGACCTTGAAACAGCTGTGCATAATTAAAAGGGAAAGCATCTTGTTGGATGTTGTGTGTTGCTCGGGTCAGTTGAAGAAAGAAGGTCACTCCAAGATGTATTCAGGCTGTCGCAGCAGGGAGGAACTGTTTCTATGAACTGAACCCCAAGCAGCCATGCAAATCCATATTTCTCCCCTGCCCCCCACCCAAGCCATATTTCTTGATTGTTACACAAAGGTTGTTTTCAGGATAAAACAAGTTCCTTGTACCAAAGCCCCTGATCTAATCTGTATGTTTTGTGAAGGAAGTCCTCACACTCCTGCAACTTTAGTCCTTACTGTGAGCTGTTTGTAGTATCCAATAACACAGGACGCTCCAGGTGTGTCAGGACTGCCTTGTGACCAGGGTCATGCAAAGGCTGTAAAGCTCCTTCAGAAAAACAGCTCTCTAGATGACAGAAGACAATCACTGTTTTCCACAATGATTTCTTCCAGGTCTAAGTACTTATAGAAACCAGCTACTTCATTCTCGTGGTTACCCTAGATACAGTGAAAAACAACTATTTCATTCTCGTGGTTACCCCAGATACAGCGATTCTGGTAGATATCTGCTACAGTGTCTAAAGCTGGGGTGGCCCCCAACCCTGAATAAAGCACACGGCAGGCAAGCAAGAACACAAGCTCAGATGCCCAGCACCCACATAAAAAGCCAGGCATGGTGACGCACATCTGGGATTCCAGCGTCTCTGGAGACAGAGACAGGAGGCCCTCTGGGGCTTGCTTTTCAGTCCTTCCAGCCAAACTGATGAGTAAGAGACTTCATCTCTCAAAATACAGTGGGGAGAGAGGATGGAGAGACAGCTTAGGAGTTTAGAGTACTTGTTGCACTAGCAGAAGACATGGATGCAATTCTCAGCACCCACATAGTGGCCCACAACTATCTATAACTCCAGTTCCGGGGATCTTCTCCTCTCTGTGGACAACAGGCTTGCACATGGTTCACAGACATACATGCAGGTAAAACATTCATACACACAAAATAAATCTAAACACATTTAAAAGAATCAAGTTCAGTGATCAAAGAAGACACCCAATGTCAGCTTCTAGCCTCCATATACATGCATGTGCACATGCACACATACACAAAAGTGTTCAGCAGGTGTGTGTAAAGGGGACATTCACATGTGTGCCACCCCAGAGCCAGCACAGTCTGGATTAATCAGCCAAAATTTATGCTTGAGGTGCTTCTGGAAGTTACTCTCCTCATTTGGTAAAAATGTGGTTCATTGCTTCACTGCTCTGCATTCTCTGTGACTCCGTGGGTACCTAACGGGCTGGTTTTGTGCTTAGCCCTAGGTGGTTGGTGGGGAGAGTTTGGGGTCTGGACAAGGAGATTGTGTTTCTGGAGGTGTTGCAAATTGACTTCTGCAAGAGAGGCCAGTGTAAAGGTGGGGAACAGGCCACCTGATACAGAAATAGGAAGTCTGTCTGGCATGGTGGTAAACACTCGGAAGGATGAAGCAAGAGGATTAAGAGTTAGAGGCTAGCCTGGGTTACGCAATGAAATCCTGTGTTAAGCAAGACAACACAAAGAGCCTAATGCCGGGAGCCTCTGCTGTGTGGTTCCTGGGCCCTGGGATTCTAACAGTTCCCAGAAGCTGTTGTCAGCCTCATGGCCTGCTTAACATTTTTTCTGCAGTCCAGCTCACCTACCTCATGATTTGGGGAGGTTTAGGGGGTTTATGTTTTTCTGAGCTAGGTTTTCTATCCCAAGAAAGTATGTATGATGTTAAATCTTTGCATCTTTTCTCTTAAGATACTCATTTTCTTTGTAGGAAACCTCAACCCCATCTGGAAACCAAGGTGAAGAACTTCTAGGAGGTAATGTGAACCCTGAGCTGCAGTGGTTGAGAAAAAAGAAAAAGAACAAGTTCTAGGTACCTCATTCTCTCAAGTTGCTGGAAACTGAGAGATCTGACAGGAAAATTCCACTGTAGATTTGCTTAAAAATTCTCTTTAGAGAATTGTCCTGTCTGGGGAGACTGTTTCTATGGGGTCTAATAGGTTTTCTGTGCACTCTCCTACCCCCACCCCCACCCCAAAATATGTTTCTCTGCTGATGCACTAAGCCAGATCAAGTAGAACTGAAAAAGTATAACAACAGGTTTATTGAGCAAAGTGACTCCTGGGAGGGTTCTCTGGTCCTAGAAATGAGTGCCCAGGCCAGGGCAGGAAAGTTTTATAGATTGTAGGGCAGAAGTGATGACCTGTCCATCACAAGCTGGGTTTGTGCCTAAGTACGGTCAAAAGCTGAGTGCTTAGGTGGGGACTTGGGCAGCTGGGGCAGCATTGAGGGAAGAAGTTACAATAGTCACCAAGAATGTGGGACTGGGCTTTTTGGCGCCTTTCCTTGTTTGGAGACTCTCTGAGCAGGCAGGGTTTGAGGAGGGAGAGGGAGAGGGAGAGGGAGAGGGAGAGGGAGAGGGAGAGGGAGAGGGAGAGGGAGAGGGAGAGGGAGAGACCATTATTTCCAGTAAAGACTAGTTCCTCTCTGTCCCTTTGTGTTCTCTAGCTTTTATCATCTACAAGGGGTCAACACACTCCTTAATCTTGGCCTTCTAGGACTTAGGGCAAACACATTTTACCTATTATATGAATGTCAGTGCAAATGGATTAAGGATTAATTATGCTTCATTTTGTCTGTGAGGGCTGAGATGGAACACAGGACCTTTTCCACACCCACATTTTATTTTTTAAAGAAAAAAAGCAGGAGGTAGTTTCTGTAGCTATGGCTTCCTGGTTTCCCTCTAGGCCATTGACTGATTACTGGGGACCCAAGAGGTGGCTCTGGAGTGACAAGCTGGAGGTATTTTCTCAAGTTTTCATTTGTTCTGAAAAGAACAGACGGGCCCACAGAAAGTTTTTGAATGTGTCATATTTGAAGAAGGGGAGAAAATACTTTGTCACAGAAAAGAGAAAGGGAGAGATGGAGAAATGGGTGCCATTGCCTATTGGTACTCACAGGAGAGATGGAGAAATGGGTGCCATTGCCTATTGGTACTCACAGGAGAGATGGAGAAATGGGCACCATTACCTATTGGTACTCACAGGAGAGATGGAGAAATGGTGCCATTGCCTATTGGTACTCACAGGAGAGATGGAGAAATGGGTGCCATTGCCTATTGGTACTCACAGGAGAGATGGAGAAATGGGAGCCAAGTCCTGCTGAGCCATGGCTGGGCAGACCCATCCTTTGTTATCTTAAAGAAGGTAGCAGGTGATTGTGGTTTTGTGGCTCAGGAGGTCATCATGGAGTTTGCATGCTTGTTGTTTTCCTTTAAGAGACAGGAAATATTTGTATCAGTCGGTTGTTCTAGATGTCAGTCTTTAGATTTACGTAGGAACAAAGGGTGCTTATTTCAGCTCTCAGGGGATTTATTTTGGGTTAAAATGTGAGCCTGCTCTTCTTGCCTTCGTGAGCTATGCAACGTACAATGAGGACATGGTAGTAAGCTAGGTGTGGTATCCCAACACTTGTGAGGCAGAAAAATGATGTGTTTGAGGCTAGCCTGGGCTACACAAAAACACTGTCTCCAAAAATAAAAGCAACACCCCCAAAGATCTAGTTTCCCAATCCAGACTGTCAGGGTTCCAATCCTACCTACTAGCTCTACGACCCCAGACAGATTAATGTCTAGTTGGTTTCCTTTCTGTAAAGTGGGTTGTCCTCTCTAACTCAGAGGATATGTGAGTGTGACAACTCAAGAGCTCCTGTGTGTCCTAACAGCACCTGGCATACAATAACCACAAGAAGGGACAGCTAGGTCATAGACCCAGAGAAGCATAGCTGACAGAAATCAACACCAAACACCAGCTGCCCAAAAAGATGAGTTTAAATCTCTAGTAGGGAAACTGAAGAGAAAACTGAAGAGACTGGGAACTTGGGTATTCACTGTTTCCACGTGACGTTCCCAGTGTGCATGGATACAGCTGTCTACCTTGGCTGCTGTGAATCTCCCTGCCTTTGCATTTAATAGGCTTACTCATCATCACACTCCCCACCACAGGTTACAGGAGAGAGGGCATGCTCACACCTAAGGGTGTCGTGTCAACCCAATACCTCTCCTCCAACCACAACATGTAAACAACACAACCCTCCCTCCCCCAAATTGTGCTTAACTGCTCAGGAAAGATACCTGGAACTGAACTTAAGAAAAAAAATTCAGAAAGTTCAGGAGAAAAGGTAGAAAAATATAGTCTTAGACAGGATCATTTTATGTAGTCCTGGTTGACCTGGAACTTACTCTCTCTGTAGACCAGGCTGACCTCAAACTACAGAGATTTCCTTCTGCCCCTACCTCCTGAGTGCTGGGATTAAAGGCATTTGCTATCTGACCCAGACTGGAATTTCCCAGCCCTGGCCACACAGCTCTAGTGGCTGGAAATCCCAGGCTCAGGTTTCTCAAAAGAAATATGGCTCAAAAGACTAAGGTTCAGACAACACACCACCAATGGCTGATGCAGGTGATTTCACAGTAATGAATTCGAAAGGGGACTGTATGGGTCTGCTAGAACTGCTGTGACCAAGTGCCACAGGCAGAGTGGTTGACACACCAGAAACTCCTCCCCCCAGTTTCCCAGGCCCTGGCCACTCAGCTCCAGGGGCTGGAAGACCCAGGCCCAGGAGGTTCTGGCAGGAGTTCTCTCCCTGGCATGTGGATGTACTCCTCTGAATGCCCTCACAAGATCTCTCCTTGGTGTTGATACTAAACCTGAAGAAGTAAGTCCTGCTGCCTTCTCATTTAAGGGCACTAATCCTCTCAGACCGGGATCCTACCCCATCACCCCTCCAACCTCGATCATCCGCCCCCCGAGGCCCCAGCTCCAAAGACTCTCAAAATGAGTGCTAAGACTTGGTATATGAACTCAGGGAGGGACACAACATTCAGTCCCTGACATCCTTGCCACGGAATATGAACCCATGGGAGGCAAATGATGGTGCTGGATGCATTTAGACTTGCAAAAATTATGAAGAGCTTCTTCAGTTACATTCAATGCAAGGGGAAAGAAAATGGGTTAGTTTAAAAAAAAAAAGTGACTTTGGTGTTTTGGGGAACCTCAGGAAGCCTGACACCTTGGAAGGAAAACCCAGATATATTTATATATGGTCATGGTATGACCTCTTATCATGGGTTCCAGGCTTTCGAAAGTGGAGGTCAGGTTCTCTGCTTTAAAGTTACTTGATACATGAAGCTTGCTCACTTACATAGGTCTGTTTGGTAAGCAGAGATGCTGTTTACAAAGCATCCTCCTGAGTTCTCAGGCCAGAAGCTCCAGTCTCATCCTTGGCTTTCGCTTTTTTCTGAAAGGAATTCCTCCAAGCACCTTTGGACTTCGGTTTCCTTCCATCCCCTCCAACTGTCCAGGTTCCTGATGAGCCCTGTGTGAAACTGTCTTTCTCCTGTCTGTAATGGCTTCTGCAGACCCAAACCTTCATTTGAGTATTGAAGAATCAAACAAGAAGTTCATGGCAGAAAGTGAAGAACTGGACGACTCCCTCATGAACTGTCACTGGCAGCCTCTGGACACCATCCTGTCTAATGTCCCTGGTGAGCCCTACCCACACTCCCCAATATGAAACAAGTATTCACTATGTCCTCCAACTGGCCTATTAATTGTATCTTGCTTTGGCTTTGGAGAAAAAAATTCCAGGAATATATTAGATTCTGAATATATTATTAACTATTTTCCCCCTGGTACTGGGATTGAGCCTAGAGTCTCGAATGTGTTAGGAAGGCTCTGTACCACTGAGTTATGCCCCCAGCCCTCAGAAACCATATGGAAATATAAACTTCTGGGACTTCAGTGAGAATGACATGATGATATGATATAAGTAAAGATTACCAGCACAGTTATTCCAGGAAGTGTGTTATCAAGTCGGTTCCAGAAGAATTCACATGACTGATGAGGCAGAAGTCACAAGATGACATTGGAAGGCAGATTTTACAGAGATGGGTTTGTGCTCAAGGGTTGGTGGCCTTTGCTACTGTGTTTTGCTGACTTCCTGTAACAGTAAACTCCCATGGGGAGAAATCAGATGCACATGGGATATAAAATCTCCCTTGGCATCTTGTCTGGCAAATGTCAATTAGAGGTAGATGCTCAATCTTCACTAGCCCTCAGGCACTGTTTAAGGAAGTTGGTTTAACCACAGAAGGCAACGGAGAGTCATTCAGTTGAACAAGAAGATTCCTAAGCATGAACAAAGTTCACCTCATCCATACAGCCTGATGGTTTTTCTAAGATCAAGGAATTGGGACTCTATACAAGCCAGTTGTGAAGCTTCAGTGTGCATCATGACTGTGTTTATGAAGTGGGAGTGGGGTAGTTGGAGAGATGGTTCTTAACTAGAGTTAAGAGTGCTAGTTGCTCTTCCAGAGGCCCTGGGTTCAATTCCCAGCACCCACATGACAACTCACGACTACCTATAATCCAGTTCCAGGGAATCCGATGCCCTCCTCTGCCTTCTACAGGGACCAGGTATATATAGTGCATAAATGTACATGCAGGAAAAAACAGATATTCATAAAATAACAAACTATAAAAACCCAAATAGGTCTTATTGTGCTCTGGTTTATTGCTTTGCCTCAAATAGACACTTCAGGGAGACCCCTGGATTGAGGTCATAGACTTGAAAGCTAAAAGCATATGTTTAGGAGGGTTGGTCAGGCCACAAGCAAAGGGATCAGACATCACCTTTGCAAAGGTACTTAGCTCATGCTGAACCCCTGCTGCACAGGCCCTCGAAAGCCCCTCAGAAAGCCTGGTGGGCTGTAGCTGCTGCAAACGAAGGCAGGGAGCAGGACTTCCCCACCCCACCCTGTCGCCACTTGCCATTTGAGCCCAGACTTTCCTTCCCATAAGGATTATCTTGAGCATTTTCCCTGACCTCTGCCATAAGATACCCATAGCCCTCTTGTACCATAATGTGACTGAAGAGTCCCCAGACCAAGCCATATGCCCCACCCCCAGGGGAGAAACCGTGCCCTCACCTAAGATTATAGCAATGGTCACCAGGTTCCAGGAAGGTGTGTTGAGACTGAATCAGAAAGTTTGCTCTAGGATTTGATAGTGAAATGAAAAAAAACACCGACACAAATCAGCAGGGCAAGGATTTAAATTTAGTCAAGTAATCCTTTGTTAGAGAAATGACCACAAATCCATACTGTTTGCATATTTGTTTTAAAGGGACAACCAATTTGATCTCATTTACATCAATCTTGTATAGAAATAAAGGGGGGGGGGAGAGACTAAATGCTTACCCAGCATGCATGAAGCAGCCTTGGTCTTCAGCATCCCGTAAATTGGGTATGATGGTGCATACTTACATCCCAGCCCTGGAGATGAGGGGAAAATGAGGCAAGCAGACTCTTTTGGTTGCTGATGCTTGGCTTGAATTGGGTTTTTGAGACATGGTTTCACTATACAGTCCAAGCTGGGCTCAAGGTCATGATCTTTTTGCCTTGGGCTCCCAAGTGCTTAGAATATGGAACTTTAAAAAATGTGGCTAAATGAAGTTAGAACAAGGAGATACTTTCTGTTTTTTCTCTTGGTTTTTTGAGTCTCATGTTGTCTGTAGCTCAGGCCAGCCTGGAGCTAGAAACCATCCTCACCACTCCGGGACTGTGGGTGTGAAGCCCCATACCTGGGTCCAGAGAAGAACTTTTTATTTGTAGGCTATCCTGTCTTTCTCTCAGGGATCCAGCTTTGCTCGTGAAGAACAGATGTTTAAGGAGACAACAGAGCCACACTGTGTTCTAGTAAAACATCACTTACATAAGCAGGTCAGATTTACTCACAAGATAAAAAGCCTCGAGTGGGTAGAGAGGCTCCCTGGGAAGGCAGTGGCCGAACGGTAGCAACAGACGATGAGAAGGAACAGTTTCAGCTAATGAAAACTTACTTGGCTGCAAAGGAAAACAGAAGTCAAGGAGCCCATGGTTCTAGGGGGAAAAAAAATTAACCGCAGCTCAGGTGCTTTGTGGTGTTGAGATTGTGAATACCTCTGGTGTGGAGAGAGGGGAGGACTCTGAGACCTGACTGGCCACATTATGAACCACTGATAGTCAGTCAGGTTTACCAAGTCCTTGGGCCTGCGGGGAGTCCTTCTGTGGCAAGTTAACAGGGACCTACCTAATTGATGGTGACAAACTCCTACCTTGGAAACAGGGTTGGTCATAGATTACCGGCTGTGGAGACCATTACTCTGCCTGGAATTATCTCATCTGTGAGATCAAGGGCAGGCAGTGCTTTTGTGTGAGTGGAGAGGGAAAGCAGAGGCTATCTTATTCATCGTGATTGATGACCAAGGCCTGGACAACTCTTTTCTAGTGCAGATATGTTTTGATTTATTAAGAAAGAGGAAATCATTGAGACAATAGGATGGAAATCCCGGGTATCTGATGAGGTAAATTTAGGAAGGCCTAGACTAGTAGTAGTCAATAGGTCCTTGCTTACTCCCTTTGGGGAGCTGGAATTACTTTTTTTGTGTGGCTGTGACCAAAATGCCTGAGAAAAGAGCTTTAGGACAGAGGGCTCATCTGGTCTCACAGTTTCAGAGGGTTCAGACCACACTTGGTCAGCTCCATGTGCTTGAGCAGAACATCATGGTGATCAAAGCATGTGACAGAGAAGTTCATCACCTCAGGCCAGACGGGAAGCGGAGAATGAGGAAGGAACTGAGGACCCAGGATGACCTTCAGAGCCATGTCCCCAGAGACATACTTCCTCCACTGCTGTCTCTTAAAGTTTCCAGAACCATGTCAAGCAGCACTACTGTCTGGGTACCAAGCCTTAACCACACAAATCTGTGGAGGACAGTTCATTTGGATCATAACATGGTGATGGATGGGGGGGACTGCTGAGAGCCACCCCATCACTCTGGTGTGACTGCTGCAGCATCACCAGGGTGGCTGGATTCCGCCTTGAGACTGCATTAGTTACTTTTCTCGTGGATATGACAAAAATGGCTGACAGACAAGGAGGGCAGGGTTTATTTGAGCTTTTGCTTCTAGAGAATATAATCCATCATGGTGTGGGGGGTGTGGCAGGAGCATGGGGTGGTCCGTCACATCATGTCCACAGTGAAGGAGGAGGAGAAGGAAGAGGAGGAAGAGGAAGGGGAGGAGAAGGGAGAGGAGAAGAGGAAAGGGGTGCTGGTGCCTAGTCGGATTTCTCCTCTTTCTTCAGTACAGGATCCTAGTCCATAGGATGGTGTGACCCACTTGTAGTGTGGGTCTTCTGTCTTCAGTTAGACCTTTTTGGAAATACTGTCACAGCCATACCATGGTGATTCTAAATCCAATCAATTTGACAATGAAAATGACCCATTGCAGAAATCTAATGATATGTCTCCGTTTCTCCTCAACGGGCTATAATTTGGGTTTCAGCAGAAGACTCCTTAAGCTGATCATGTCTCCTGCCCAGCCTCAGCCAACAGTAGGTACCATTTTTGTATGTTAAGACTGCAGGAACCCACTCCCAAAAGGCTGTCTTCTGTCTCTACACAAACACTGTAGTGGTACACACACACACACACACACACACACACACACACACACACACACACACAAATAAGTAAATGCCTGAAAAAAAGTTATCTTGTCTTTTGTTTATTTGTTCCAGGTTGGCCCTAAATTCTTAATATTTCTGCCTCAACCTCCTTAGTGCTGGGATTACAGGATTATTTGTCACCACACCCAGCTAAAGTTTTTGTGGCAGTAAAATATACATAAGGTAAAATTTACTGTGTTAACCATTTTAAGATACATTTCAATAGTTTTAATACATGTGTTATTGGGTAATTATCACCACCATCCATATCCAGAATTATTCTTCTTCCCATGATGAAACTCCATATCCATTGAACAGTAGCTCCTTTCTCTCTCTTCTCTCTCTCTGTCTCTCTCTCTCTCTGTCTCTCTCTCTCTCTCTCTCTCTCTCTCTCTCTCTCTCTCTCTCTCTCTCTCTCTCTCATCCCCCGACATCCAGAATTCTCTTCCTGTAGTAATGAACTTGCTTACTTTTGACTTTTCAAGGAAATAGCATCATACAAGCTGCTGCTTTTGTGTTTGATGCATTTTCAGTTGGCATAATATTTTCAAAGTTCATCTTTGTTGCAGCATATGGGAACTTACTTTCTCAGATTGGATAGTATGCCAGTGATTATGCTTGCCACATTGTACTTATTTATCCATGGGTGGGTCTTTGGGTTGTTTCTAACCATTGGTAATTATGAATGATGCTGCTATAAATGCTTAGACATGGTGCCCAAGGTGGGTGGGCTTATTAAAGTCAGAGAAGTGTGGGCAAGCAAGACACCCATATTCCAGTGTGGAACACCCTTTTTTTTTTTGGCTCTATCAAGCTTATTTATTTTTAATGAAATTGGACAATTTCTAGAATGAGCAATCTGACAAAAATATATCATACTTTACTGATATAATATAAGGAAGATGAATCACTGCTTTAATCACACACAGAAAATACATACACACAAAATCATTATAAAAATTTTATCATTTTAATTGTTTGTGGAACACCCTTGATGTGGGGTAGAAACCAGTGTGTGGAGTGAGAAGACATGAACTGTCTTCAGGGACCAGGCAGATGTGTTTTAGGCCGTGACTTCCCAAACTGTGGTTTATAGAACACATGAGTTCTATAAAGAGATGAACAGCTCAAAACAGAGGCTGTTGAAATGTTCAAATTCATTCCAGAAAGGCTGTGTTTTTCCTCTCCATGTTTTTGGATGAAAGGCTCTGACAATGTGCCGTTTCTAAGCACTTCCCAAATGGACCAGACCATAGAATAAGCCCCTTTACCTGACATACCTAGCTGACATTGGAAAGAGTATGCTAAAGTCATGCACTAAAGGTATGTATGTTCTGCAGATGGGATGGCTGTTGAGTGCTAACAATCAGCATTAAGTTGCATGTAGAAATCAGGCCAGAGTAGAAACCCCTCTAGCAATGTGGCAGGGCCACAGTGTGGTTGGCTTGGTTTTTTTGTTTTTTGTTTTGTTTTTGTTTTTGTTTTACTCTTTCCTCTTTGGGGGCCTGCCACCCAGCTACCAAATAAACACATGGAAACTTATTCTTTCTTATGAATGCCTGGCCTTAACTTGGCTTGTTTCTAGCCAGCTTTTCTTAAATTATCCCATCCACCTTTTGCCTCTGGGCTTTTACCTTTCTCTATTTCTGTATACCTTTTCTTTCCTTCCTATCCTGTCTGGCTGTATTGCTGGGTGGCTGGCCCCTTGTGTCCTCCTCTCCTTTTCTCATTCGCCTTTTGCTCTCCCTCTTACATTCTTCTCCTTCTATTCATTCTCTCTGCCTGCCAGTCCCACCTATTTCTCTCTCCTGCTTTGCTATCATCCGTTCAGCTCTTTATTAAACTATCAGGTGTTTCAGGCAGGCAAAGTAACACAGCTTCACAGAGTTAAACAAATGCAACATAAAAGAATGCAACACATCTTTGCATCATTAAACAAATGTTCCACAGAATAAACAAATGTAACACATCTTTAACTAATATTTCACAACACCACAGAGTCCAAGCAGCATTGTAGTTTCTAATAATTTACTCCATCATGTTTTAAAACAGCACAACTCCAAAACTGTATTCAAAGAAAGTACTTTTTCTCCATCACTGATGATGAGAAGCCCTATTCAGAGAGGAAAGTGGCCTAGAGACATGTGCAGACATTTGAATTTCATGGGATTGAAACCATAAAAGAAGACAACTGTTTTTCCCTCTGATTAAGACTTGCCCTCTCTGTTCATTTCATTTTACATTTAAAGATGACATTTTTTAAAAAAAGGTTTTTCAAGACAGGGTTTCTCTATGTAGCCCTGGCTGTTCTGGAACTCACTCTGTAGACAGGACTGGCCTCGAACTCAGAGATCTGCCTGTCTCTGCCTCCCAAGTTCTGGGATTAAAGGCCTGTGTCAATACTGCCTGGCTAAATGTGACATCTTAATATTAAAAATAAAATGGGACATAGGCTTGCCAAGGGTGTTCCTCAATGGTAGATTGGGGACTTAGTATGTTGTCAAGGCCCTGGGTCCCATCCCCAGTACCATGTAAATAACATTTAAAAGAGAATCTATGGAGTTGGTATATGCCTCAGGAGGTAAATGTACTGCCACCAAGCCTGACAACCTGAGTTGATCCTTAGACCCTATAGGACAGAGGGAGATAATAAACCCCCCAGAGTTACAAATCTCCAGAACCAAGGCCAAAAGGAAGAGAGACTTCATTTCCTAACAACTTTTACACTTCAGAAATATCATTTTATGAAAACCTTGCTTCATTCTATCAAGGGTTTCATATTGTAGTTTGAATGTTAAATGCCCCCCACCAGCTTGTGTGTTTCAACATTCGGTCCACAGTTCAGTTGGTGGCACTCTTTTGGAAGGTTCTAGAACCTTTAGGAAGTCAATCCTGGCTAGAAGAATGGGTCACGGGGCGGGGGGGGGGGGGGTGTTGAGGCCCCATGTCCTCCCTACTTTCTGCTTCCTGACTAAAAAGCCGGTGTGGCCAGCTGCCTCATGACTCTGCCGCCATGCCTTCCTCACCACAACAGACTGTGTCTCCTCAATAAGACAAAATAAACCCCTGCTCCTTTAAATGGCCTCCAGTTCACTCAAAGCAACAAGAAGAGCCACTGCCACAGCCCTAAGAGTGGCACCTCATGGCCTCCTCACCTCCGAAGCTGGGGAAAGCGCTGCTGGCATGAGGGAATTGAGGAAGTGAAGATTTCTCCACACACTGTTCTCTGAAAGTCGCAGAAACAAGGTGAGAGCAACTTGTCCCTGTGAGTCACAAAGGGGGCTTTTGGACCATTCTGGGCACCAGATGAAACAGCCGGAGTATTCGCCTGTATGTTCTATTCACTGTGAAGACACGGCCTTGCTCCATAGCCCAGGCTAGCCTCTGAATTGGGATCCTTCTGCCTCTACCCACAAGTACTGTTATCTGTGCACTTTAAATAATTTTGAAGTCGTGTGTAATTCCTAATACAAATGCTCTGTAAATAGTCGCCACCCCGTCTGGCTCTGGGAACAAAGACCAGAAGTCTGCACGTGTTCAGTACAGACAAAATGTTTTTTTCTTGACCGTTTCCTGTCTGTAGCTGGCTGACTCTATGGTGTGGAAGCTGCCTGTCTAAAACCTCGTCAGGCTGGCATTTATTCTATTTCCTTTGTTGGGTCCTGGAGATGTACTGATTGTACTGATGGAAAAACACTCGACCACTGAGATGGATCCCCAGCCCTTTAAAAAAATTTTAAAAGAATTTTGAGACAGGATCTTATTACATTGACCAATCAATCTGGTCTTGAACTCACTGTGTTAGCCCAAATAGGCCTTGAATTTGTAATCCTCCTGTCTCTGCCTCCAAAATAGCTGAGATTACAAGACTATGCCACGAGGGCCAGCTCATTCCATATTTATAGGAAGGGTTCAAACAAACTACTTGTCTAAATTTCTAGACATAGATTAATAATTAAATGAAAACTCCTGCCTTGCCTCTTGTTAGTGGGGATTACTAAAGGTGAGGATACATCAGGAGCACTCCACGGTGAGAGGAACCTAAGTGTCTTCCTCACTTCTCTACCCCGTGGGGGTTAAGATTCAGTGGGTCTCAGATGAAGCCCCAGAATTTGCATTTACGAGTTCCAGAATCATGTCGAACACCATGGGGACTGCCAAGGAACAAGAAATGCCCCCCACTGATGACCATGCAGTACACGGCTGAGTGTTTGCAGAGGATGATGGGCGGACTGAGATAGAGGGACCCACTTCTCCCCGGGCACGGGGCAGGTGTTGGCATTGCCACTGTTTAAATCTGATGGAATCACTGTTAAAAATCTGTTTAAATCCCTACCAGCATTACAATAACTTGGATTTTTGTAAATACCCCTTCTGATTCTCATTTTTATATATTTGTGGTGGGGTAGGGTGGGGTGGAGGGCTATGATTTCCTAATGGGTGGTTGTGTCTTGCTTCCCTGATCATCTTCGGGAAAAGAACTTTCCATTAAACATCCAGCTGGACCACTCTTGTGCCAATACCAGCTGTTCTGAACACTCCATGGACACTTAGAAACGCTCTGCGGCTAACACCATTGCTTGCTCCGGCTCCTGAAGGAAGAGCAGTCGTGGGAAACGCAGTCCTAGCTATTTTAAACAGCACCAGACGTTTTGCTGTGGCAACCAAGCCTTAGAGAACCCTGAATAACATTGTAAGCATGTCTGCTCAGTCCAGAGGGGGAGTGCTTCCCGTACTGCTGCAGCTGGTACTAAAGGAGAATGCAGTGAATGATGCAAATACAAACCCACATTGCATGGGAGGCTTGTTGTGACTGGTAGAATACTCCCCTCCCCTTTCTAGTTATATGGGAACTTCTGTCTACTTGGGGAGTTGGAGGAGAGGCCCAGACATCTGACTGCTGCAGAGGAGGCAGCTGAAGAGTCTGAGGAAATGGCCAGGTGGGAGCAAAGGGAACAGCGGAGGCAGAGAGAGGGTGAACAGCAGAAACTGAGAGAGCATAGATGACTGTAAAGAGCCAGGTGTGGTGGGTGGCACACGCCTTCAATCCCGGCACTAGGGATCTCTGCAGAGAAAGGTGGATCTCTATCACAGTTAGAGGTCTATAGTGAGTTCCAGGCCAGGCAAGGCTACACAGCGAGACCCTTCCACAAACAAACAAACAAACAAACAAACAAACAAACAAAAACAAAAGAGAAACTGCAGGCCCTGGTCTCTCAAAGAGTTCTAAAAAGCTGTCAGATCTTCAGGGCCAAGGGTCTTGGGTGCTTCTGGCCTGAAAGCTACATTGGGCACGGTCAAGGATTGAGCAGTCGAAGCTTCACAGATCCACACAAGTGCTACAGCCCCAGGAGAGCAGAGTCCTCTGACCTGCGACCTGTGTGAGAACTGCAGCCCTGGAGGGCCCCACCTGCTGCTGTGCCTGCCTGCCTGCTGCCAATTGCTCACTGCCTTCAAATGCCAAGGGCTACAAAAGGTGGTACATCCCACCACTTGAACTCTTTCTCCTTGCTTTCACACAGTTTCCATCTGGGTAGAGCAAACTGACCCCAGCCAGCTGGTTGATAACAGTCCCAACAAGAATCCCCCATCTCTACAATCCCAGAGGCATTAAAGAGTTCTACTTTATTATCTCTTTCTTCTCAAGGTATCTCTGGAGTTCTAGATATGTTAGAGAGTGTCCAGTTGTCTCTACCCAGCTCTGAGACGACCTTTTGGTCACTCTCTGGCTTTGAGAAAAGGAAGAGTATTCAATGGACTTTGTAGAAAAAGAAATATGTTAAGGAATGTAATGATTCTGTCTCTGTCCCACTAGCCAGCTCCCAAATAATGACATGGAGACTTATTATTAATTATGAAAGCTCAGCCTGAAGCTTAGGCTTGTTCCTAACTGGCTCTTATAACTTCAATTAACTCACTTCTATTAATCTACCTTTTGCCCTGTGGCTTTTTACCTTTTTAAAAAAAATTCTATATGTCTGACTTCCTCCATGTCTTGTTTGTGTTCTCTCCCTCTTCCCAGAGCTCCCTCTGCCCTGAAGTCCTGCCTATACCTCCTGCCTAGCTATTGGCCATTCAGCTTTTTATTACACCAATCATAGCAATATACCTTCACACAGTGTACAAATATCTCACAACAAAGGAAGGGGTAATTTGTATCCCAATACTCTAACTAGGGATCTAACTGGGTGGTAGGGCTTGAGCTTAGCATTTACAAGGCCATCTGTTCTACTTTAGATACTAGCATCAGAAAAGGAATTCTGGTGTATCTTCATGTTTACTAGTGTTGAAGACTCAAAAGAAGACCATGCCAGAGCCATTCAGGATTTAGTCACAGTACGCCAAAGCTTTCTCCAGTCAGTCAGGCTCAGAATTGGCAAAGACTTCTGTAAGTGGATGTTTCCTATCATGACCACCTGTTTCCTGTCCTGGCAGCTGCTTCCAAATTACCACACAGAGATGTAATATTAATTACAAATGCTTGGCCGATAGCTCAGGCTTGTTACTAGCTAGCTCTTACACTTAGATTAACCCATAATTCTTATCTATGTTTAGCCACATGGCTTGGTACCTTTTCTCAGTATGACATTCTCATCTTGCTTCTCTCTGTTTTGCCAGCAGCTCCTCTGACTCCGCCCTTCCTCATCCCTTCATTCTCAGTTTGACTTTCCCACCTAACTGTATCCCATTCAGCTATTGGTCAGTCAGCTTGTTTGTTAAACCAATCACAGCAACATATATTCACACAGTGTAAAGGAATATTCCGCAGCAGACTTCCTCCAGTCTGAGTGCAAATGTTGACAGTGTATGCAAGTACCAGTGTTTACCACGGATTGATCAGTGTGTGCAAAAACTAGCAAGTGCAGCTCCCTCCTTCAAGAGTGGAGTGGTATTTGCTCCGGCCATGACCTTGGGCTATAGGACCCAAAGGATGTGGTGCTTCTTGCCAGTGTACATGACCTCTTGAAAGGAAAGGGAGAAGGGCCACAGGCTTCTTCTCCTCCCTGCTGCCTACTTCCTAGTCTGATCAAACTGCCAGGTGGATTGGCTCCCAGTCAGATCAGAGGACAACTTCTGCTGTCTACTCCGTTCTGTAATCATGATTGTATTTCCTCAGTTTATATCTTTATAAATCCCTGTTGCCCATTAAATAGACTCACGTGGATTGATCTTAACACAAGTGGTTTACAGCCTGAGATGGCTGGTTCTCAGACCCCCACACAGTCTAGTTGACCCCGCCTCCTGTGCTGTACATAATAAACACACCGAGGTTCTGGGCTGTCCAGTAGGAGATGCTCTCCATCTGAGCAAGCATAGCCACCTGATGCCAGTTTCACTGTACTCTGTGTCTGTTTTTTCTTTATTCCTTTGATGCCCCCAGGATTTTCAGGACCAAGCTATTCAGGATACAATATAGTGGAGCAGAGATCCTCCAGTTAGGAACACAGTCAAGCTAGCATATGACCTTCGCTCTGTGAGACCAGGCCTGATGCTGTGCTGTTGAATTGTGAAATGATGATGCATTTATGTTTTGAGGAGTTTGTTAAAAAAAAAAAAGAAAAAGAAAAACATAAACAAAAATGATATGAAACTAATATAGACCCTGACATAAAAGGATATTTTCAGTATATTTTTCTTTTATCATTTAAGCTTTGGGGGCAGAGGTGGGGGGATATGGCATTATGGACAGAAGATACAGATAACCATTTCTGAACCCCTGCATTCTGATAAGTAAGACATACTGATTTCAAGAGGACCCAGAGAACTGGAGGGCCTGTGTTGTCAGGTGTGATGATGTAGATGTTACCAACAAAGCTGCATCTGGATGCTCAAGGCCATGTGCAGAGATGCCTCTGCTGGGAGCCTCTGAGAGCCAGACAGAGACAAACTGTATGAGTGCCAAGAAGCTCAAAGGAAGAGCCATGCAGACTAAGAAATAGACATGTGCTTAGAGAAACTGAGCTCTGGTCCCTCCACCACAGCTTGTGGAGTTCTTTTCCAGAAGGAAAGACCTCAGGGTCAATATGAATGACAGGAGCTTTCAAAGAAGTTGAGAAAATCATTTTCAGGAACTGAGGACTATTGTAGAAATTATTTTAAGGTGTGTTACTTTTATTTATGTTGTATTTGTGTAAGTCTGTGAAAAAGATCCATTACTAGCCAAGACCACTTGGAGCTTCATGAGCGGTTAGAAAGATGGAAGCTGTGTTACTGTGCCTGTCTAAAACACCTGATAGTCTAATAAAGAGCTGAATGGCCAATAGTGAGGCAGGAGAAAAGATAGGTGGGTCTGGCAGTCAGAGAGAATATATAGAGGGAGAAATCTGGAAGGAGAAGGAAGTAGCCAGAGAAGGAGGAGGACTCCAGGAGCCAGCCACCCAGCTACACAGTCAGCCATGGAGTAAGAGTAAGATTTATATAAGAGAACAGGAAAAGCCCAGAGGCAAAAGGTAGATGGGATAATTCAAGTTAAGGAAAGCTGGCAAGAACCAAGCCAAGCTATGGCCAGGTATTTATAATTAAGAATAAGCCTCCATGTGTGATTTATTTGGGAGCTGGGCTGTGGGCCCCCAAAAGAACAAAAACAACCAAGAACAGAGGACAAATAGAATCTTATTGTTGGAAGTGCACATTGATGGCCAAGAATATTAATTCTTTAAAAGTCCATTCATTTATACTTCCTAATGAAATTCCATGCTTTCAAAAACAAGGAGAAAGCTACAGAAGATTCTAAAGAGAGAGAATAGAAAGCTTTCCTCAGACAAAAGAAAAATCTCATTGGTGCCAAATTCTTCATTAGGGACACTTGGTGCTAACAGTGACCAAAGCGAAGTTGCAATGGGACTTACTGTAAATTCATATTTATCTATAATTGAAGAATGGAAATGAAAACCACAAGCAGTTTGCACCACCTTCAGAACACTTATTAAATGATTACTCAAAGATGTACTCCAACCATATAAAATATTAATCCAAGGAAAAGCTAAATGGAATATAAGAAAATTACAGCAAATAAATAATGTACACTCCTAGAGAAGCCTAAGTAGTACTAATGGCTTTGCTTTTGAAGTTTCTGGTAATAATTAAGAAAATGTCCCTAAAAGCTCAGATACAGGCTGGGTAAATATGGTAAAACTTCTCGTCTTAAATAAGAAGGACCAGAGAGATGGCTCAGCAGTTAAGAGCACTGGCTACTCTTCCAGAGGACCCAGATTTGATTCCCAGCAACCACATGGTGACTCAAAACCACCTGTAACTTCCACCTCTTTCTGACCTCTGTGGACACCAAGCATGTATGCATGGCACAGCCATATATTCAGGGAAACACTCATGAATGTAAAATTTAAAATAAACTAAAAAAAATACATATGAGTGCTGTGGGATGTTCTGTATGTCAAATATGTCACTCTGATTGGTTAGTAAATAAAACACTGACTGGCCAGTAGCCAGGCAGGAAGTATAGACAGGACAAGTGGAGAAGAGAATTCTGGGAAGTGGAAGGCTGAGGCTGAGAGACACTGCCAGCCTCCGCCATGACAAGCAGCACATGAAAATGCCGGTAAGCCACGAGCCATGTGGCAAGGTATAGATTTATGGAAATGGGTTAATTTAAGATATAAGAACAGTTAAAAAGAAGCCTGCCATGGCCATACAGTTTGTAAGCAAAATAAGTCTCTGTGTTTACTTGGTTGGGTCTGAGCGGCTGTGGTACTGGCGGGTGACAGAGATTTGTCCTGACTGTGGGCCAGGCAGGAAAACTCTAGCTATATATGAGAGAAAAGTTTCTTTTTCCTTTCTCCCTTTCTTTCTTTCTTTCTTTCTTTCTTTCTTTCTTTCTTTCTTTCTTTCTTTCTTTCTTTCTTTCTTTCTTTCTTTCTTTCTTCTTTCTTTCTTTCTTTCTTTCTTTCTTTCTTTCTTTCTTTCTTTCTTCCTTCCTTCCTTCCTTCCTTCCTTCCTTCCTTTCTTTTCTTTTCTTTCTTTTTTTTTTTTGGTTTTTCGAGACAGGATTTCACTGTGTAGTTTTGTTGCCTGTCCTGGATCTCGATCTGTAGCCCAGGCTGGCCTTGAACTCACAGAGATCCACCTGGCTCTGCCTCCTGAGTGCTGGGATTAGAGGTGTGCACCCCCACCACCCAGCCCTTTTTTCTAATCTTTTAAAGATATGTTTTTTACAATGTGTGTGTCCGTGTTTGTGTGTGTACACGTGTGTGTGCACATGCATGAACACCTGGGCCTATGTGCAAAGACTAGAAGGAAGCCCCAGGTTCTCTCCTCCATCACTTTCCACTGGCTCCTTTGATGTAGACTCTCTCCCTGAAGGTGGGGATCTGCTAGGCTGGAAAGCAACAAGCCTGAGATTCTCCTGTCTTCAGCCTCCTTGGAGCTGGGGTTATAGGATGCCCATCTGGTATGTGGGTGCCAACTATCTGAACTCCTGTCCTCATGATGGCATAGGAAACTCTCCTAACTATGAACCACCTCTCTAGCTCCTTTTTTGATTCTTATGAAGGTTTATTTTTTTCCTATTAAACTAGCTACAGTGTCATTTCTATGCTAATTCTAAGACTGATTGATAATGGATATCCTTACCATTGCATTCAGAAATTTCACTTTTTAAGAATAACATGTTCAGGGGCTGGAAAGATGGTTTAGTGGTTAAGAGCACTGGCTGCTCTTCAGAGGACCCAGGTTCAATTCCCAGCACCCACACGGCACCCACACGGCACTCACAACTATCTGTAATTCCTGTTACAGGGGATCTGACACCATGGCAAAACACCAATGCACATAAATATGAATAAATAAATTATTTTTTAGAAAAGAACAACATGTTTGTGGTAGAGTTTTGGTGAGTGGTTGTAACTGACTTGTGTGAATCACCTCATGAACCCTCTTATTCCTTTGCTTCTTTGGAACAAAACAAAATTCATGGGCATTCTGATAGGAATTTCAGATAGCCTGATCTTGCTGATGTCACAGGGGAGGGGTGTGGGTGTTTGATACTTCTGGGGATGTCCCTTCACCCTAGAGAAGTCTTCCTGGAGTTTGTAGAAATGGACACCTTCTTGCTGTCTCTTCCTGCTGTGGGATGTTCTGTATGTCCTGTGGGAACCCGTTCTTGGGTTCCTCGTGGCTTTTCCCAGCAGGTCCACATAGAGGATGATTAGGACCAGGGGCCTAAGTGCAGGTGTCTGAGATGGTGTGCACTTGGCTGTGCTGTGGAATGGTCTGTATGTCAAGTTGCTCTGATTGATCAATAAATAAAACCTGATTGGCCAGTGGCTAGGCAGGAAATATAGGCGGGACTAACAGAGAGGAGAAGTAAAAGAACAGGAAGGCAGAAGGAGTCACTGCCAGCTGCCGCCAGGACAAGAAGCATGTGAAAATGCCAGTAAGCCACGAGGCAAGGTATAGATTTATGGAAATGGATTAATTTAAGCTATAAGAACAGTTAGCAAGAAGCCTGCCATGGCCATACAGTTTGTAAGCAATATAAGTCTCTGTGTTTACTTGGTTGGGTCTGAGCGGCTGTGGAACTGGTGGGTGATAAAGATTGGTTCTGACTGTGGACAAGGCAGGAAAACTCTAGCTACATCTCTCCTGGCACCACTGAGCACTCCATGGCTCTGCAAACTGCACACTTTCTGCTTCGAAGTTTCAACTTCTTTTTGTTTTGTCAAAGTTACAGTTTCTAGTTCCCATTCTTCCGTGGCTTTGGAGATTCATGAAAGATAATGGTCAACTATTAGTACTTATTTGCAATGTGAAAAAGATCCCCAACTAGCCAAGACCACTTGGGGCTTCATGAGTCCATGGTATTGCATTTAGAAAGATGGACTCCTGCAAAACAATCTCTTAGGAGCTTACTCTGGAAATTCACAGCAGAAAGGAAAGAACTCAGAGCCATCAAGAAATGTCAGAAAACTGGGCTGCCCAAATGCACTAAGAAAATGTTACATCAACAGTCCCACATATGTCAGAGTGGGACATCTGAAAATGCAAAACAGTAAGAGTACCATAGACAACATGTGCAAATATTGTGATGGTACCCGGGGAGAGTTTTGTAAGAGCGATGGGCTGGGAAACCCCAATATTCTGATAGCTTTCAGGACATGTTCCAGCAGCTATCGCTAGCCCCCATCCCTGGGATTTGTTTTGGTTCTTCTATCACTGATCTGCCATACCTCTGTGGCTCCTTGAAAGATGGGCCTTTCTCTCTCCCTCTCAGTGTATGGCAGAATACAGGTATACAGCAAATAGCAGCCAGTTCTCTCTCTCCCTCCCTCAATTAGTGTGGGACAGAAGACAGATACATAGCAAGTAGCAGCAGCCAGCAGCCTCTCTCATACACTCAGAGGACACTGGCAAATCTGGACCGAGTCCAAACCCTCATTGTGGTATTTCAGGCCATCACCATCTCTTCCAACCATTTCGCCAGATTCATGCATCCTCCTAACCTCAACCTCAAGTGGATTCCAGCTTCCCGTGGATGTTACACTCAAATGGATGTAAGAGATGGGAGCTTCAGGCCAAACTTTCAGCTCAACCCTTTTTTTTTTTTTAAACAAAACAGTTCTCCAAAATATGGTCCTGACTGACAGAGTGATGGCAAGAGATACAATATATTAATATTTGCACATGGGGTTGCTTAAACGAAGCTTCCTGATACCAAGACGCTGTCAGTAGAATACAGTCATTTCAAAGACCACAAACTGAAGCTACTGTAGAAACAAAGGGTTTTCTTCTTGAACTGTTTCTTGGTGGATTTTTTCATAATGTTAGATGGATCCCAATATTGTGTGATTCTCCTCCCCTTTACTCTTTTCTTAATTATTTTTTCCAGACTGTGCGATACTAAGGAAACCTGTAATGCCTTTCCATTCCTGTATGGAACAGGATGTCCACATACTGTCTAATGAATAAACTTTCATGTTTTCTAAGATTAAAAAATATATACACAAAGACCGTAGTATGTATGTATGTATGTAATGTAATGCATATACACAGGCCCATATAGCACCAATATGGCTGGAGAAAGAGGAGAGGGAGTCAGAGACAGAGGTGAAGGGGGGGGGGCTACAGATCCGGTCAAGGTTGTAGGCTTTAGTCTGAGTTCATAACTTTTAGATAAAAAAAAAGATACAGGTTCTTGAAATATCAGATTTGTGGTTTTCTAGCATCACATTAGTTACAACATGGATAACAGGACAAAAGGAGGTCTTAGGAGCTCCTTTAGAATATGGTTGCAGGAGGCCAAATGATGGATGCAGAGTAGTGTGGAAAGAGTGGTATCAGGAACACAGCAGGATGCAGGCTCAGTGTGCCCTGGTTTGTGGGGCAATGGAGGAGTCTGGGCCACCTTGGGATATGTTGACTTTTAAGGTCCCAATGAGACATCCAAGAGGAGATGTTTGTTTGTTGAGACAAGGTCTTATTGTGTAGCCCTGTAGGCCAGGCTGGACTTGAACTCACAAAGATTCTCTTGCTTCTGCTGAGCCTAAAGGCATGCTCACCATGTCCAGTTCTTCCAAGGATAGACACACACGTTGGAAGGGAATTAAAGTTTGGCAGGTTTAAATTTGGGGCTTACTGTGTGGAGGAGATGGCTCAGTGGGAAATGGCCCTTGCTGTCAAGCCTAACCACCTAAATCCCATCCCCGGAGACCACATGATGACCGGCGTTTGATTTCCTGGAGCCTATATGCTGGAAGAAGAGAAGTGACTCTCACAACCTGTCCTCTGACCACCAAACCATGGCATACATGCCCCGCCCCCCGCAGTAAATAATTTAAAGAAAAAATTTAATGTAGGGAATTGCTGTGTATGGGTTGCAGCTGTGAGGAAGTCAGCAGAAACTCTGGCCTAGGGGCTGGCAGTGTTCTCTATACAGCCTACAAGCTAGCTACAACCTGTATCAGCCTGTTTCTCACTGTTGCATGGAATACCTTTGGCCAGATCTCTTATGAGAGCAATCATTTGGGTTGGGCATGTAGTTCAGTGGAAGAGAGCTTGCCTATCATGCTTGAAGCCCTGGTTTGATCATGAAAGAAAGAGAAATGAACAAACAAGGAAAAATATGAGCCTATGAGGGCCATTCTCATTCAAACCACAACACAATCCTCTTCATGTGTTTTGATGGTTGAGAAAACACTCCCAAGGTGTGTGTGTGTGTGTGTGTGTGTGTGTGTGTGTGTGTGTGTGTGTGTGTGTGTGTTGGGCAGGGTCTCGTGTAACTCAGGCTGGCCGTCAACTTGCTGTGTAGCTAAGGGTTACCTTGAACTTCTGATCCTTCTGCCTCCACCTCTGCTAATCCAGCCTCAGCTTCTGAGTGCTGGGATCACAGTGTGCACCTCTAGCCTACATTTTGCTAGTGATTTTTTTTAAATTAGCATGTAAAGGAATAAGTTTCATTATGGCATTTTCTTCAGTTTTTAAAACTACTTATTTATTGGGTAGGGGAAGTTAGGTATACATGCCATAGTGTACATGTGGAGATCAGAGGGCAACTGAGGGGTGTCACTTTGCTCCTGCTGTGGGAGGTCCAGGGACCGAACTCAGCGACCTCATGCTTGGTAGTAAGAGTCCCGACTCTGAGCCATCTTGCTGGACCCAATATGTCATTTTCACGCTTTGATTTTGTTGATTCTCTTTATCCCCTTGTGCTGGTCAGTTCTTGGCAGCTTGACCCAAGCTAGAGTCACCTGAGAAGAGGGAACCTCGACTGAGGGGCTGCCTCCATCCAATTGGCCTGTGGCCATGTCTGTGGGAGTCTTTTCTTGATTGGTGGTTAATAAGAGGGAGCCTGGATCACCATGGGTGGTACCACTCCTGGGCAAATGATTCTGGCTTGTGTAAGAAAGCAGGCTTGGCAAGCCATGAGAAGAAACCACAATCTGTGTCCTCTGTGTCTCTGCTCTAGTTCCTGCCTCCAGGTTCCTGCCTTGAGCTCCTGCCCCAGCTCTCCTAGATGATGGACTGTATGCACCCCGTAGGCTGAAAGAATCCCTTCCCTCCCCCAGGGTCCCTTTCAGCTATGCAACTGAAATCAAATTAGGTTGCCCCTCTTCTCCACAATGTCCTTACCCTGCCTTGTGCCCTTCTCCCCAAGCCGTCTCTTTTCAGCTGTCATGTTCCAGCTGCTCTATTGTGCCCCATCCCCTGACTCAAAACCTCTTTTTTCCCATCTGTGGTCCCATTTCTGGTTATATGATGTCTATCCATGCTCACACTCACACATATATATTTATATACATAAATTAGAAGCTAGGCTCCACATAGGAGAGATACCATATGGTATTTATCTTTCTCTATCACTTATTATAACAGTGTACTGATATTTTATCTGTGCACCCCAAAAAATTATCTGAGGATCAGAGGAAAAAGCTAGCCACTATATTAACATAGAAGTCAGGCAATGGTAGCATACGCCTTTAATCCTATCACTTGGGAGGCAGAGATAGGTCTGGATCTCTGTGAGTTCAAGGCCACACTGGGAACAGAGCCAGGCATGGTGGTACATACCTTTAATCCCAGCACTAACAATAAAGGTCTGGAGGTCTGTACAGACAGACAGGAAGTGACAGAGCTGGGCAGGAAGAAGAAGTGATGTAGCTGGGTGGAAAGAGAAAATGAGATGGCAGAACAGAAAGGCATATAGGTGTGGATACACAGGAAGTAGGTCTCTTTGGTGGAGGATCTCCAAGTGGTAAGAATGTGGCTGGCTTCTTTCTGCTTTTCTGATCTCTCAGCTTTTTACTCCAATATCTGGCTCCAGGTTTTTATTAATAAGACTATTTAGCAATTCATCTACGTAAGAGTATCCAGAGCCATTCACTTTTCTGCAAATTTCCTTTTATGACTAAATTAATTCCATTTTGCATTTAAATCACATTTTCACTAGCCATTCATCCATTGAGGAAAATCTAGTCTGGTCCCATTTCCTTACTATTGTGAGTAAAGGAGAAAGATGCATAGTATGTAGCCAGGCAGAGACTCTTTTAGGTACCGGAACAAGTGGTGTTTTAGAACACACCCACCTCTTGCTTCATCTGTCCCCACCTCCCAGTTGCCCTTCTGCTGGCTTTTGGGTCATTTCCGGTTCATCTTTGGTCTCACCCTGCCCCACTCAATCCAAACCAACCTTGGATGAGTGAATGAACCGAATCTAGAGCACCGATAGAAATATAGCCATGTGCCACTTATCACTCGGGGATATGCTGTAAAATGTGTCACCAAGCAGTTTCATCCTTGTGCAGACACCACAGAGTGACTTGTGTAACCTACACTACCCCTGCTCTTGACACCATTAAGATAAACTAGCCATGAGATTTGCTGCCCACATAATGCGACCTGTTTCTTCCTTCCTTCCTTCCTTCCTTCCTTCCTTCCTTCCTTCCTTCCTTCCTTCCTTCCTTCCTTCCTTCCTTCCTTTCTTTCTTTCTTTCTTTCTTTCTTTCTTTCTTTCTTTCTTTCTTTTTAGATAGAAGGTTTATGCTTTAAAGTAACAACACAAAAGATAAAGATGGCATTGTAAATACACAAACAAGTAGCAGATTATTGTGTGTCCGTCTTCATATGTGCTGTAGTTCTTTACAGGGTAGGTAGGAGGTGTCTTTGTGCCTCGTTGCCACAAGAGGGATGCTTTGGGCTGATGTAACAGACTTGGCAAAAATGAAGATATTCTAAAGAGAGACAGTGTCTCCCAAGCTATCAGACTACTGAAACATTAGACTCTAAAGAAATGAGACCTTCCCCCTTCTGAATCTCGCTCTGGGAGAAGAGGGCCCCAGCCAGAGGGGAACTTGTCTCCGGGAAAGAGATTTCACAGAGTTCTAACAGCTTCACAGTCCACTGACAGGGTGAGCCTGAAGCCCAGACAGTGGTGGGCCACATCTTTCGGGGACTGCTGGATGTGTGTAGCCTTGGTCCTCGATTTAGATGTTAATCTCACTCGGGACCCCAAAGATGGACTTGGGAGGGGTCACCCGCTCACTTTGTTCTCACCAATGTGGCCATGTTGAATAAATCTCCTTTTCCAATTTCCACTGTTATTGGACTCTTCTAATTGGCTTTTCAAGGATGGGTGGCTGAACCTGGGTTGAGCCACAGGCTATGACACCCCAAATCAGAGATTCTAGGATGGCTGCTAATGTCATTAAGCAGTAAGAACTTTTCAGCTTCATGATAACCTCCTAGAGTCACTGTGTTCAGTCCACTGTTGTTGTATTGTTTTGAGACAAAGTCCTACTCTGTAGCCCAGGCTGGCCTTAAACCTTTAGCAGTCCTCTTACCTCAGCCTCTTGAGTGCTGGAATTGTGATGTGAGCTATGCGCAACTCTGGGCAGTCCCTTGTTAATCATAACAGCATTACACCAGATGTGGCAGCATGTCAACATGGGAAGTCATCTCTGTGATAGGACAGCAAGCCCTCTGGGTAGTGATATAGCAGAAATGGTGCAATTTGTATCAGATGGTACAGTTTTTTAACTGGGAAGCTTATGGGACAAACTAGACGTAGAATTACAGGTGAGAAACTAAAGATATTCCCATCTGCTTGCTTTGTTACTCTGATTTTGGGAGGGAGACCATCTTCAGGTCGAGGTCAGTGGAGGAGGCTGGAAATCTGGGAGTGGAGAAAACCTGAAGCAGTCATGGCATGTGGTGGTGGTGGAAATGTTTAGACAATGGCGCATCCTTGTAAGAGCCCCGGTGGTAGCGAGACCAAGTGAGGCAGCAGGCAGTGATGGTGCCCAGACTGATACAACAGTGCTTAGGGCAGGAATAGAGATGCTGGTCACCTGAATCCATCCTGAGACTACTTATGTCCAGCTCGATGTAACCAGTAGGTAAAAGGGAGAAAACTGGAGAAGGTTGGTCAAAGAGAGGTTTATGTGGGAGATCATCAGAAGGAAATGGAACCGTTTTCCTTAAAAATGGAGTGGGAGGCAGTTTTAAGAAGTGAGTGTCTCAGCCTGGAGGTGGTGGCACACACACCTTTAATCCCAGCACTTGGGGGCAGGGGAGAGGCAGGTGGATCTCTGTGAGATTGAGGCCAGTACAGAGGGAGTTCTAGGATAGCCAGGGCTGTTACACAGAGAAACCTTGTCTCAAAAAAACAAAACAAAACAAACAAATGAAGAAGGTGGAGGAAGAGAAAAAAGAAGAAAGAGGAGAAGGGAAAGAAGAAGAAGAGGAGGAGGAGGAGGAAGAGGAGGAGGAGGAGGAGGAGGAGGAGGAGGAGGAGGAGGAGGAGGAGGAGGAGGAGGAGAAGAAGAAGAAGAAGAAGAAGAAGAAGAAGAAGAAGAAGAAGAAGAAGAAGAAGAAGAAGAAGAAGAAGAAGCATCTGTCTTGCCCTCTGTTTTCATGATGGCCAAACAGAAAAGCAAAGGGTCTTTTCCTCTCACCTCTTCAATTCCTGCCTGAGATGAGATGTAGGTTTTCTCTTTGCTGGCTGCCAGGCTGGGCTGTTAGCAGCTTGGAGATGGTGCCAACAGGAATCTCCGGAAAACAGCTGCCTTCCCGGAGTTCTCTTGCTTGGAGATCTGAAGTTGTGTGCTCCTTTGTCTTGTCAGCATGCTAAGATTTACTGATCTGTGTTAAAATACTATTTAGAGAACTACTTCCTTGGAGGTCCCTTTTCTTACATAGGATGGACACCATGTAATGACGATACACTTGCTGCTGTTTCGGTTTTTTTCCTCTTGTTTAATCTGTGTTTTATCATCATGGATCTGTGCCTACCATGAACTCTCAAGGGTTGAAAAATGAAGCTGTATTTCTCCTTTTCACACACAAGGTGAGAGAAATGAAACCAGGGAGAGACGAAGAAAGAAGGAGAAATAAGGGGGTAAACATGTGTAAATTGGGATAGCAGACACAGTTAGGCAAACTGCAGGGTGTGGTGATATTTTATTTGTGCTTTAATAAATAAAGCTTGCCTGGAGATCAGAGGGAAAAGGCCAGCCATTATAACAAAGAAGTCAGGCAGTGGTAGCACACGCCCTTCATCCTATCACTTAACAGGCAGGTTCTCTACTAAGGAACAGAGCCAAGCCGTGGTGACACACGCCTTTAATCCCAGTACCAACCCTAGAGGTCTGGAGGTCTGTACAGACAGACAGGAAGTGACAGAGCTGGGTAGGAAGAGGAAGTGATGTAGCTGGACAGAGAGAGCAAATCAGATGGCAGAACAGCAAGGCATATAGACGTGGGTAGACAGGAAGTAACTCGCTTTTGGAAGCTGCAGTGTTGGTGAGGTAAGGTTGGCTGGTAGCTTTCCCTATTTTCATATCTCTAAGGCTTTCACTCCTATATTTGGCTCCATGTTTTTTATTTAATAAGATCATTTAGAATTCATCTACAGCAGGGAGATGATGAAACAGCTGAATCGACATGATTTCTTGGGGTGATGGGTAGATTGGAGGAGGATGTGATTATAAATATTTCCTTTATCATAACATCCCTATTCTAGAAACATCAAACTGTCTTCCAACTAGAGAATTTTATTATGGAATCATGCAATGGGGCCAGAAGAAATGGCTGCATGTCAAATAGTCTGGTCTGAGCGTTCTGTTTTCAACTTGTTGGTTGTGTGACAATGTCTGCCCTACAAAGGGAAAATCATAATAGGACTTGTATTGTGGGTCCCTTGTGATAAACTGAGGCAATCCACCAAAAGCTCTCAGTGCAGTGTTTCTCAACCTTCCTAATGCTGCAACCCTTTAATGTACAATTTCTCATGTTGTCATGACCCTCAGTTATAAAATTATTTTGTGGCTACTTCATAACTGTAATTTTGCTACTGTTAAGAATCATAACTTAGGGCCAGGCAATGGTGGCACAAGCCTTTAATCCCAGCACTCAGGAGGCATAGGCAGGCGGATCTCTGTAAGTTCCAGGCCAGCCTGGGCTAAACAGAGAAACCCTGTCTCAAAAACAAACAAACCAACCTACCAAGCAAACAAAAGCACCATAATGTAAATATCTGCTTTGTAGGATATATGATATGCAACCCCTGTGAAATGGTCCTTTGACCTCCCAAAGGGGTGGTAATCCACAGGTTGAGAACCCCTGTCTCAATGCTACACCGGGCACACACACAAATGTGGGTCCAAACAGGTCTCTTTAACTGAAAAAAGGGTGATGTCTAATCTTGGTTGTCAACTTGACTACATCAGGGAGCAACTAAAAGCCAAGCAGCCAGGCACACCTCTAAAGGATTTCCTTGATTGGATCATTCGAGGTGAGAAGACTCACACCGACCCTGGGCAACCCCTTCTGGTGACACCCCACATAAAAGGACATGGAAACCGGAAGTTTGGCTTCTTGCCTGCTTGCCCTCACTGTTGCTGGCAATTTCACCTACCCTGCTACTCAGACATCCTTTCGTTGGTATTAGAACCTACTTCAGGATTCCAGCATACATTGAAGACAGGCTGAGACATCCAGCCTCTTGGACTGAACAACTACTGGGTTCTTGGCCTTTCTGTCAGGAGACAGCCATTGTTGGACTAGCAGGACCCAGCCTATAAGCCACTCCAATATTATATATATATGTGTGTGTGTGTATGTATATATACATATACATATATATGTATATATACATATATATATATATCCCATAGTCTGTTCCTCTAGAGAACCCTAATATACAGTGATATTTGTGGCACCATAAGTAACTTTTTTGTACATATACAGCTGATCCCCAGTATCCCTAATTTATCTCTGGACATCAATACAAATTCTATGGCGGTCACATGGACCTTGTTAATGGCTACTGTAAACATGCCCCTCACCCTCAAAGACCAATAAGCATCATCACTCTAATAGCAGATCACAAATTTTTCTTTCTTTTAAAAAAAGATTATTTGTTTTTATGTATGAGTGTTTTGCCTCTATGTATGTGTATGCACTATGTTCATGCCTGCTGTCCAAAAAGGCCAGAAGAGGCGGTCATATCTCCTGGAACTTGAGTTATAGACAGTTGTGAGCTGCCATGTAAGTGTTAGAGATTGAACCCAGGCACTTTGTGAGAGCAGCAAGTGATTTTTTTTTTTTGCATTTGATTGAATTTTTTATTAAGAAAATTCTTTATTCATTTTACATACCAATCATAGATCCCCTCTTCCCTCCTCCCACCCCTTCATCCTCCCCCCACAGCCCACCCCATTCCCTCCTACAAGAAGATAAGGCCTCCCATGGGGAGTCAGCAGAGTCTGGTACATTCAGTAGAGGCAGGACCAAGGCCCTCCCTCTGCCTCAAGGCCGTGTGAGGAGTCCTACCATAGGTAGTGGGCCCAAAGAGTCTGCAGCAAATGATCTTAACTGATGAGCTATCATCTCTCCAGCCCCTGTAAATTTATCTTATAGCTACATAAAATTACCAGCACAAAACTAAATTTCTGTCTTAAACATTGATGTATAACATAAGTACTATAAAGGCATGATGGGAAAGATAATACTTTTTATTAACTTCATTCAAATATTTATTATTACCTGTGAGGAGGTATCTTCATTCAACAATAAACATCATTTCTTTTGCTTTCTTTCTTTGTTCTCTCTCTCTCTCTCTCTCTCTCTCTCTCTCTCTCTCTCTCTCTCTCTCTCTCTCTCTCTCTCTCGATAGGGTTTCCCTGTGTACCAGCCCTGGTTGTCTTCCATTTGTCAACAATGCTGGCCTTAAACTCACAGAAGTCTGCCTGCCGCTGACTCTCCAGTGCTGGGATTAAAGGCGTGTACCACCACTGCCCTATTGTGTTGTGAAATTAAGGAACTGAATAAGACTTTGTGTCTTCTAGAAGGTAGTCAATCTGGATATGGAGAGAAACACACATTAACTGTAACATGAGAAACTAATCTCAGAGGAATAACAAAAGTGAATGGGAAGGGAGAGGAAAGGTTGGTTATTCTGCCTGGGAAAATCAAATAAATGAGCCTGTCCTTCAGTACTTCTGTTTATGTTAAGCTTGTTCAAATGCCTTCTCTGCTTAAAGAGGGAAAAGAAGAATCAAGGACAAAGGAGGATTCTGGAATGTGGGAGCCAACCCAGAAGAAGTATGTAGGCTGTGTCAGAAGATTCTGCCTGGAGGGAAGACAGGTGAATGCAGAAAGAGCAGCGTGGGAGGGAGTGGGTAGATTCTCCCAGGGGTACGTTCATGGGTGTTCACAGGAAGTGCATGTTTTAAATCACTCAGCGATTATAGCCTACACTAAATCGGGACAGCTAGCAAGGACATACATGGGATCAGAATGTAGGCAGAGTACTCAGCTCGACCCCGAGAGTCCCTTGCCCTCCCTGACAATCAAACCTTAATACAACCATGATTTGCCATCCAATTCTCGGTCTGCAGGAAGTGACAGAGTAACAGGTTAAAATAAAATAAAATGAGTGCAGTCAGTCACTTCTTGAGTGTGGGACAGTCTACAATGAAAGAGCTAAGGAAAATGCATTTCAAAGAGATTAAATTCAAAGAGAAAAACTTGTACAGGTTCTTATTTCCTTGAGTCAACTCTACACATTTTTAAATCACTTATTTATTTTGATTTTATGTGCATTGATTGGTGTTTGACCTACATGCATGTCTGTGTGAGGTGTGGGATCCCCTGGAACTGGAGTTACAGACAGCTGTGAGCTACTGTGTGACTGCTGGGAATCGAACTGGGCCCTTCTGGAAGAGCAGCTAATGCTCTTAATTGCTGAGCCATCTCTCCAGCCACAACTCTCTATATTTTTAATATTTAGAGAACTTTGAACTGAGAATTCGATTAATTAAAGGAATTGATCTTATCCAGGTGATGATGGCATTATGTTGGGTGAGAAAGGTTCTCGTTTTTTTCTTCCTGTAAGATTCACAATGAGGTCAAATTACATAAAGTCCTAGATATGCTTTAGATTATTCGGGTTGTGTTTTTAGGTGGAAGGGGATAAGTATAGTATCATACAGACAGTTGTGAAGTTGATTGATAGGGTTGTGAGAGTTCACTGAATTCTATTTGAAAGAATGCCGAGAAGCTCCGAATTAAAACAGTAAAAGTAGGCTACAGCTGAACTGTAGCTAGAGTTTTCCTCTCTGGGTCCCAACAAGCCCTGGCGGTCCCTTAGCCCACTTATAAAATAAACATACAGACGATTATATTATTTAAACTGCTTGGCCATTAGCTCAGGCCTACCATTGTCTAGCTCTTACTCTTATACTCAGCCCATTTTTGTTTATATGTCACCACGTATTCTGTGGCTTTACCTGTTGCCTCTACATGATGCTCCCTGGATGGCAGCTGGTGTCTCTCCTCCCTGACTTCCTGTCCTTTCCTTTCTCCTCTCTGCTAGTCCCGCCTATACTTCCTGCCTGGCTACTGGCCAATCAGTGTTTTATTTATCAATCAATCATCCACAGCACTGAACAAATATGTAACATTGTCAGGAGGAGAGAAGGCATGGCAGATGATGGAAATGCAGACCTGAGAAGCTGCTCCAGGGGAGAGTTCCCTGGTGTATGTGTTACCTGGTATTGCTAGAGTGGACAGTGGAAGCTGTCTAGTGCCCATCAGGTAACAAGACTTCACTGCTATCAATTTTCTAGTGTAACTACGTAATGAACTGATTCAGATGCCCCTATGTATTCCCCAAAGCAGAGTCTTGCCCTGAGGACAGCAACTTAAGAAAGGGTTTGATTTGGCTCACAGTTCAAGGGTCCTCGTATAGCAATTTCCTCTGAACTGAAACATCTCATCCCTGAGGGAAGCTCACTGAGACCCAGGAAGTCCCTATAAGCAAGTTTTGGTGGCCACCAGCAAGGACAACTGAGGAGAGACCTTCATTTGTGTCGACTGCCTGCAAGATGCAGAGAGCACCCTACAAGCTCAGCTTTTATGAGTCACTGCCCACCATCAGGTGATACAGCTGCTTTTGGGCCACCCCTGCTCCCATGAGTCACCTGTCACTCATACTCATGGAAGAACTCATTGGTTCACCAAGTTGGAGCTCAGTGGTGTTATGACTTTGGCGTGTGGTCAGTTTCCTACCTGGGGTCACTAGATGTTTGTTCACGTCTCCCAGGAACAGTGTCACACAAGGGTATACAGTCAAGTATGACAGGAAAGTCGTAGCAACAGGAGCCTGAGACGGCTGGTCACCCTGCATCTGCATTCAGAAAGTAGAGACCACTGAATGCTTATGCTCAGTTCACTTCTCTTTTCTATGTAGCCCAGGACACAGCACACAGAGGGGGTGGTGGGATCTTCCTAATTCAATCTAATCAAGATAATCCCCCAGGATATGCCCAAAGGCCCATCTCCTAGGTAATTGTGGCTCTCATCAAGTTGACATTTGAGATGAAACATCATGACTACCCAACATATTGCCTGAAGTATTGACTGTTGGAGAATGTCTCTTTCCTGCTCTCCTGGAATGTGGAATACACACTGTCTACTACATTCCCTGAAGCCATAGCACATGGGTCAGGGAATCAAAACCTTCAATGGGGAATGGCTCCATTGTTGTATTTATTAATTCACCTTCACTGTTTTCACCCTGGCTTTTAGATGATCAGTAGACCTTGGAATTCATCTGGGGAGGTGTGTTTTAATCCCAAAGATGGGAAGAGAAAGACCACCAACTCAAATCATCATGACCAAATTAATGAAAGTAAGCAATTAACTAAAGCAAGTTTTTTTTATTTGTGTTGTTCATGGACTGCCTCCCCCTAAGGCGAGGTTTGAGAGGTTAACATTGAATGTGAGGAAGACAAGGCTTTCATAGCTCAGGTGTAGGGGGTTTCCAAATTGGGGGGGGGGGCTTGGTAGGCAAAATAGGCGGGGTTATAGGAGCAGGACAAACAAGTCAGTCCTAATGAACAAAGACATGATGGTAAGGTGGGCGTAACAAGGTAGTCATGACAACAGTTAGTCATACAGGGTAGTCATAGGTGGTCATAAAATCTTTTGAAACAAAGGTATGGTTGCAAGTGGTTATAAACAACTTTTTGAAACAAAGACATGATTGCCATTCCTGGAACAGGCAGGCCAGGACCATTTTCAGTTAAGGTTACAGGTGGGGCATAGCCCAATCCTTGAGAAACAGAGGTTTAATCATAAACAGAATGAAACTAGTTTGTCTGTATATAAGATGGCTTTTGAGCCTAAGATGGAGGCAGGCTGGTTCTTCAGTGTAGTCATCAGATGCACAATAGATCCCTGGCTTCCAAAGATGAGGTACTGCTTGGTTATTCCAAGTTGCTAATCCTACTTTACCAAACTGCTGGTGAAAATGATTGATCCAATTCTTCAAGAAGGAAAGCACAATTCTAATGGAGGGTGTGTGTGTACAAATCAAACACTGGAACTCAGATAGGGCACCTCTTAGCCTTTCCAGGCCCAATCACAAAGGTTAACTGAAAACTATGGCAGCCCAAGGGAAACAAAATTATTGAGGTTCTTACACTTCAGAAAAGATGATTTCAGTCACTCCATGAGGGAAAGAAACTTAGCTGACTGAGGCCAGGCTGAAGGCAAGGGGAACATGGATGGTGTAAGAGACCCAGAGACATTCTACAGCCTTCTGATGGATTGTAAAGATAAGGATTTAGTAGCTTTCTGTTCTTCTTGTTTGTGTGTATTTATGTGCACATGGTAACCATTTCTAATTTCTCTCCTGCTCACTATTAATTTATCAGCGATGGGAGATCAACTTTAGATTTGTACTGTAAGGAAACAGAACATTCCATTGGGTTGTGATCATGTAGTAGGACTATAGCTTGAGTTTCTGGGGAGAAAGGAACTACCATGTATTCACCCCAGGTAGGGCATGGATGACACACCAAAGAAACCATCCCACACTTAGAGCTTCATGAGCCAATTGGTATATTCTGGTTATTAACAGGAGTATGGCCAGGGTGGGGGGACACCTCAGGGCAGTTGGAACACTGAAACACTGTGAAGGCTAAAACAGGCTGCATCCCAGGAGCTGCCTGCTCAACTTGTAGGCGTCTCCACAGAAGAGTGTCTTTCCCCACAGCAACTGCTCACTGCCTATATGACTGTGGAGAGGGACGTGAGGCTTGTAACTTTCTGCACCTAAGCATGCTGATTTTCTATAGATTTCCAGGTCCTGTGAGCATATCTCCTCCCTCCAAGGATGTTGCAGCATGGAGGAAGTAGCTGCACAAGAAGGGATCATCTGCTGACTCTAGGACAACCCATCTTTCAGTTGCGGGGAGTGTCTTTGTTGTGGGATATTTGTACACTAGATGAAGATGCATGGCTGTGATTGGTGTAATAAAAAGCTGAATGGCCAATAGCTGGGCAGGAGATATAGGCAGGACTTCTGGGCAAAGAGAGGAAAGCTGAGAGGAGGAGCCTAGGTACATGATTTCGCCAGCAGATTGGGAGCAAGTTGGATGTGCCATACTAAGAAGCAGTAACCCAGCTATGTGACAAAATGTAGATTAAAAAACTGTGGGTTGATTAAATTATAAGAGTTAGTTGGGAAAAAGCCTAAGCTAAGGCCAAGCTTTCATAATTAATAATAAGTCTCCAGGTCATTATTTGCCGGCTGGCGGTCCAAAGATAATCCAACCAAAAAGCTTGTTACATGTCTTCACTGAGGGGGCATCGTGGATGGAAACAGCACTGTGATGTTCTGGGGGAGCTGACAAGCAATGGAAACAAGAGCATGGGGGTGGACAGCGCTGGGCACAGTTTCTTCCCCTTCAGCTCCAATGCGTTTCTTTCCAATACAGAGCTGGGCCCTTCAAACCCTTCTCCTTTGCCCGCTCACACAGTGTTTCATCAGCAAGGGCAGAAAGAGGGCTCTCGCAAGAGGAAGTGGTCTCCTTCCTGGTCATGGTCCTTGAAGGCATTGGCTTTGAGTCTAGTACTTAGAGCAGAAGTTCCTTAAACTAAGCTGGTGGAAGGGCAGATTCCTCCCAAATTTCATTAATGCCCTGCAGGTGGCTTCTGAGTGTCACTTGGGCTCTTTAGTGAGCCTGAAAGACACCCAGTGCTGTTCACCTCTGGCGAATTGTGTGGGCACCCCAGAAAGTAGCTTCTGAGAGAATGTCGGCAGCATCCTAGTTGTTATCTTCACAGAAGGGTCTGTGTCATCCTGCTGAAGGGCTTTTGTAGCCAGAAGTTTTCCTATGCCCTCCAGCCCCCCACCCCTGGTCCACAGCTGCTCAGACCCAAGTAAACACACAGAGGCTTATATTAGTTAAAACTGTTCGGCCATTAGCTCAGACTTACTACTTACTAGCTCTTACATTTAAACTCAGCCCATTTCTGTTAATCTATATGTTGCCGCATTTCCCGTGGCTTTACCTGTGTGCCATTACATGCTGCTCCCTGGATGGCAGGCAGGCGTCTCCTGACTCAGCCTTCTTCTTCCCAGAACTCTCCTTGTCTGCTTATCCCACCTATACTTCCTGCCTGGCTACTGGCCAATCAGCGTTTTATTAAACCAGTGTACAAAAGCATTATCCTACAGCAGACTTCCCGTCATTTTACCTGGGGAGCCTTGCAGATGCCTGCCCTGCACACTTGGCAGTGCCCCAGCAGGCGACTGAATCTTGCTGGCACCCCAGGGGGTGGTTTTACATTTGCAGCCTCATCCTGTGGCACCTTAGCACACTTCTTAACCATCCAGTGAGCCTCGGCTACACCCTCTTACTGAGTTCTGAGCCCCAGACTAGATCAGGGTCTTACGCTGTAGCCTAGACAGGCCTCAAATTCACAGCCTTCTTACTGCCTGTGTTCTGGGATTTGAGCATGTCCCCTATGCCTGGCCGATGTGTACAATTCATTGATTCTGCATGTATAGCCAAAGTGCTCAGTAAATAGCCCTTAGACTGGAAAGCCGTTGCAGCCCATGCTTAAGTTTCCCAACAGCTTCAGGTCAAGAGATATAAATAGGAACCCCCCCCCCCCACCGCAATCCACGGATGTGTTGTTTTAAAACTCCCACCTTTTCCTCATGGGAGATTTCCCAGCAGCAGCTCAAGCAGACTCCATAAGCTCTCTTAGGCAGCTCTCCTTGCTCATTTGGATGAGCTGTTTAGCCGTGCCTTAGAGACGTAACCAAAGTCTAGAAGCCAGCCTTCTTTCTGTGTGTTTGTTTCCCTCCTCCTGGCTGGGGATTGTGGGTGGGAGGCGCACTCAAGCATTCCCATCAGGAGGGAGTTCACACCTAAGAGGATGCTCTTTGGCCCTCTTTGGGCTTGACACATGTTAGAGGAGGATTGCGTGGAGTAGGAAATCACAGTCTGCAGCCTGTGAGAGAGGGGCAGCTTTATTAGCACACAGCCCACGCTCATACCTCGTCATCTACGGGTCTAACAGCAGAAGTGAATAATTGCAATTGAAACCATGTGACTCACAAAGCCCAAAACATTTGCTCTCTAGCCCATCACAGAACCAGTTTGCTCAGCCCCAGGTGAGACAAAGAACCATGACTGATTTGTTGGTTGATTGCTGGAACCAAGAGCAGGAACTCAACTTCAGGTCAATAGCCTCTTACACATTTTAATTATATTTTATACGTGCATTTATATATATGCACATGTGTACATATGCATATATTATTCATGCTTGGGTTCTTATTTTAGTTATTGGGTCACAATATATTACTGTCATAATTTTGATGCAGTAGGAGAGTTCAAGGTAACTTCTGAACCTGTGACACACGTTGTCACCCTTTTAGGACTCTTGGGCCACACATCACAACAGCGTGTTCTGGGCTCATCCCAGGGCTTCCCTGCCTAAGCTCTGGAACCAGCTATGTTCCAGGCAGACTGTGACTGACTGGAATTTTCCCAGGGCTAGAAAAATAAATGATGAAAGCAAACCCTAACATCCAGGTAGTCTTCGTATTCACCTGCAGATGGCAAAATTGCAGTGCAAAGTATCCCATCAGGCAGGGCCTTCTGACAACCTCGTCTAATGAGGCCCTCACCCCCACCCCACCCCACCCCACCTGTGCCACCACAGTGTTCTGGTGGCCTTGGAGTGCTCTGTTAAAACTTCATGGTCTATTTCAGAATTTTGCTTTCTCTCTCCATCTAGAATAGAAGGGACCTACCCCCTCCCCTTTTCAATTAATGGTGACTAGGAGTGATCACACTTGACTTGGTTCAAGTATCATATTTGACATGTGACTCATATCAAAGGTAGATCACTTGGTATCATTCACATCCTGTTGCTAGACAACCTGATGCTAACTGACCCTGAAAAATCGCCAACTTACTTGTGATAAGTTCTGTGATTTTGCCTGTTGGTCTCCAATAATGAGCTCAGTTGCCTAGCAGGCAGGAAGCAGCTGTCTTTGCAGATAGCCAGAATCAGATGCACAACTTGATGTGTAGAGGTGGAAACTCCTTGGAGGAAGTAGATTGCAGGGAGTGTATCTTTGTGACCTCTATCTTGTTCTGGCTCCCACCTGCATCCCTTTTCTGTTTCCTAGATGCTCTGCTATGCCTTTTTCCCCAAGGCTAGACTGACGCTTCCAAATACTGTGACCCTAAACAAATCCTTCTGCCTTTAACCTGCTTTCCTTGAGCATTTGATCGTAGTGACTGACAGAAAGCCTGACCAGCACAGCAGACTATTTTAAAATGACTTATGCCTGGGGGGGGGGGGGCTGCCTAGAACTCCAATGCAAGGGAGGAGTGGAGACAGGTGGATCCTGGGGGCTCATCAGCCAGCCAGTCCAGCCCAAATGGCAAGCTCAAAGTTCTATGAAAGACAGCTTCCATGCATACATACATACATACATACATACATACATACATACATACATACATATAACACACACAAATGCATAAATAAAACCAATTTTCCATTTCATTCTGCTGTTCTCAATGGCTCTCCCCTCACCCCACAAAGGGAAAGGTCCATTACTGGTTTTAGTGGACAGATGATTTTAGACAGCTACACATACATAGAAGTGGTTTTTTTTTTTTTGGTGTGTGTGTGTGTGTGTGTGTGTGTGTGTGTGTGTGTGTGTGTCCTTTTTAAAGCTGGGGGAACTGAACCATTGAACATGTTCCTTACTGCATATTAACCAGGTATCAAATAAACACACATACTATCCCTGGAGGTGGAAAACAATATATTACTTTATTTCCAAGAAAACAAAAACAGAAAACATCAACAGCAAAACAGATACCGTAGATGAGGGAGGGGACCTCCACAGCTAGCTTACTGGCTCAAATGCTGCTCTCTTCCAATAATAAAGTATGTACGACAAAGAGGGGACCAGCAATAGTCATGTAAACTTCTATTCCAGAAAATTTTCTCATTTTCCATGAGAGATCCAGTGTAAAACATTTCTTTTCAGGTGCTACCATCCAAATAACATAAAAAAGAGACCCGTCTTAGACTTCACCGTGAACAAGTGCATCCCTACCTTTTGACCCCTTATTACTCGACACAATCCCATTTGTTTTTCAGGAGAAGGAAAAAAAAGTTTTACATGAAAATGATTCCCTTTAAAGATGATTAAATGCAGCAGGCACAATTACAGCACAAGAATGACATTGTGGTAAGTGACGTCATTTAAAGCAAGTGTTTTTTTTTTTTCATTAGAACAAATAAATATTTATGAACACATTTTTAAAAATTATATCTATTCATTTGTGTGTTAGGGAGTGACTATGTGCAACCACACGTGTGCTGGGGTCAGAGAGTAACTGTGGGAGGGAACTCTCTCCCTCCATTGTGTGGGCCGCAGGAATCGAACTTGCATTGTTAGGCTTGGCAGCAAGCATCCGCACTTGCTGAGTCCTGACCTCACATTTTTCTGAATGACAGAACTTTTTTCTCCAAATTAACACTGAGTCCATTCTTAAACTCTGCCTTCTCTGGAGATATTAAATATGGCTTTATTTGACCTCCTCTCAACAACCCTAAGGAAATGAGCTGTGAGGATCAGCCTAAATTCTTAGAATTTGTTTCCTAATGGTCATTAGCCATCCTAAGGCTTGTGACATCATCTGCAAGATGCAGCTACTCACGTCACCCTCGAGAGAGGTGTGAGTTTTGAATAAGTGAGACAAGAAGGAGCTGGTGGGAGCCAACAGGCTTTAGCTTACATTTCCTCCTGCCCCCATGTCTGTGGATTAATCTGGCTGTAATTACTGATCCCTCTGGCCTGATGGAATATGCAGCCAGAACAGGGCACCTATGCAGTGTAGCCATTTTCTAAGACTCTAGAGCAGGGTTTCCAAAGCTGACACCACTCCCCAGTTTTATAGCGGAGAAAATACCTCGTGTCAACGCGTGACCCTCTTGTGTCAACATGTGTCTGGAGGATCACAGATGTTCAAGAGGCATTTAGTGAATGCAGGCTGAGTCAATGAATGAATGAGTGAGTGAGTGAGTTAGTGAGTGAGAAAGGACACAGATGTCCACCTACAATCGAAAGCTCTTAAGCATCCAGGAGCTCTTGTCAGCACCAATCATTGCAAGCTACCTGGATGCCTTCCTGGTGTGGTTAAAGCTGTGTACAACAGAGCTGGGTTCCTATCTCTCATATAGAAACGGAACCCCAGAAGTGAGTTACTCACAGGTTCCATACCCACAAAATAGCACCTTTCCTGTGGGAAAGAAAACAGTTCCCTCATTCCTGTGAGGATGTTTCAGTGTTCTCCACGAACATCCTGGAACAGAACATGGAAATGCTCGGCATCCCTGAGGTCCCCTTCCTGCCGCCACAGAGTGGCTCCTGTCTTAAGGGCATGTTCTGTCACTTCATGGCTTTGTACTGTAAGCACAACTTCAGACACAAGTAAACTGAAAATGTCAGTGTTCACAGGCCGTCTGTGCTGCTGAAGATGAAGCCCAAGTCCACACATGTCAGTCAAATGCTCAGACACGGTACTCTATCGTTCCTCAGCTCCTCGAGATCAGTTCCTTTTGTGTGTGTGTCTTTTGTTTTTCAAGACTGGGATTCTCTGTATGACCCTGGCTGTCCTGGAACTGGCTCTGTATAGACCAGGTTGGACTCACAGACCCACCTGCCTTTGCCTCCCAAGTGCTGGGATTAAAGGCATGCACCACCACCTCCAATCAGTCCTTGATTAAATGAAAGTGGGGAGTTACTAGAAAGCTCTCTCTATGACTATATATGGCTGAATGCATAGTTGCTACCAAGATGGTATGAAGCTTCCTCCTCAAATAAACCAAGGGTTGATAGTCTTAGACAGTATTCCCACCATTCTTCTTTCTGGCAGGATATACTAATATGAGTATCTGGCACAGAGAACCGATGCAATTAAATTTATCATCAACCACAGCAAGTAGACTAAGAGGCAGATGAGCATCAAGTGACTGCCAGACATCAGAGCCAGGTGTGGTTGTACACACTTGGAACAGCAGCACTTGCAGGGTGGGGTGGGGGTGGGAGGTGGGAGAACTGAGTTCAAGGCCATCCTGGGCTACCTGGCAAGAACCAGGGTAGCCAGAGATATATAGCAAGAGCTTGTCTTTAAAAAAGAAGAAAAGAAGAAGAGGCGGAAGAGGAAGGAAAGACATTCAAATGAAATGGCCAGGCTAGCTAAAAACACCAGGACGGCTGCACCCAGCCATCTAGTCAGTGAATGTATCACAGTGTCCAAGTGGATATTTTAAGCATAGCCATGAAGCCAAGTCCTGATATTTTCCTGAAACCCGTTTTTGAAGCCTCCAGCATAGCCAAGGCAAGAGTCTCTTGGAGAGGAAGGCTCTTCTTTACGCCTTTGATTTCCCATCAGGCCAGAGCTGCTGCGGATCAAAAATACCAGCTGGGTTGTATGGCAGTTTCACTCTGGTTGAGGGTTCTCTCTCGAAGCCGCAGCTCCAGGCACTCCACAGTGAGAGGGTACGTGTTGAGCTCAAATTTGTTAGCGAATAGGCTTTGTGAATTTACTAGCCATTTTAAGTCTCCATTTCCATAGATGCAAATGCCGTGTACATAGTGACCTGTTGGGGAGACAGGGCAGAAAAACAGTTAGACGTGCCTGTCTTTAGAAGACATGAGGGGTGAACTAGAGATGGCAGAAACCTAATCAAGTCTGATGAGATGCTAATGAAACATGACTGGGATGCCCTAGCCCACCGGGAGCTTAAACTGCTTAGGACCAAACGGCGCAAATATGCACTTGAATAAGACGGCATCGGACATAGTGAAAACAGCGTCCTAGAGTAGTTCATGCATGAGCACATGAGAGTTACAGGTAAGTTCTAGAAGCGCGGGGATGAAAGAGGCTCATTGGGTTTGTGTCGTCTCTTCTCTGAGCTCTGATGGAGTCTATGGAACTGTCACCTCCACCTTTGAGTGCCAGCTAGAGTAAGCCTCGCTGAGGGAGCATGTCAGCAGTGGACTCTGAGACAGGGCTTCTCTGTGTAGCCCAGGCTGGCCTTCAGTTAGCTATCCTATTGCCGTGTCTCCTGAGTACTGGGGTTGCACATGTCACTCTCAGGCCAGGATAGCACTGAAGTTCTCAGTCTCATCCCTTCACGACTGCTCCTCTCCAAACTGTCCCCACCATGCTCCGCAACCACCACCGCGGCCCACGCTGCTTCCGTCTTCCTGTCTGGACTGCTCTGAAGGGTGGCTCCTCCGGTGACTCCTTTGCGCGCGCGCGCGCACACACACACACACACACACACACACACACACACACACACACACACACACCGCGGCAGCCAGAGAGATTCAGTGAACATGCGGGTGGAATGGATCTCGGCTCTGAACTCTCAGCACTGGCATTTGAGACTCCTGAGCCTGGCCACTCTTTGCCCTTCTTCAACCACTTCTGACACACCATCTCCCCTGCCAGTCCCAAGCACAGCAGGCCCACTCTCCCTGACTCTCCCAGGGGCTACCCCCACACCCCTATAACCCTGATCCCTCCCAGATAATGGACAGCCCAGTGCTGGACATCACCTCAAGGTCACGTTCTCAGTAAGGCCCTCCCTACCAGATTTCCCTCATTCATTCGTGTTTGGTATTTGTGAGAGGGAATTAGGATACAGTCAAAAGACCCAAGAGGATACAGGGAGAAGAGGTCATTGAAAAGTCACAGGAGAAAGGCCAAGGAAGGAGCCAATTCTGTGACACGTGATCTTGCATTTCCAGTCTGATAGGTAAATTGTCCAATCATGCTGCGTTGTTACAGCAGCATAAGCAGGTAGATACACCTGCTCACTATGTGCTATGTAGTGTTGGGAGTGGATGATGCCCAGGCCAGATGGGATTCCTTCTTCATGAGAGTCAATAGAAAGGACAATGGCACATCTCTGCAATCCCAGCACTTAGGAGACAGAAGAGGGAGAACCCAGATCTTCCTTGGCTACGCAGCAAGTTCTGGGTGACTCTGGAATACACGAGACCCTGTCTCATTCCACCCCCACCCTGCCGCAAAAGGCGTTGACTTAGGGTCTCTAGTTCTTGTCTATTTAGGGAAGAATCCTTTCTCCTTGATGTCACCTGCCATGTGCCTGAGTGGTCACAAACACCTGAAGTTCTCCAAGTCACTCCTGGCCTGTGTGTAGAGGGAAGAGCGTGATGTGGGGACAAAGTGTGAGCATGCTCTGTCACAAGGTCGTGACATCACCTGTCCCAGCTCCTGCACTCCCGAAAGGAACAGTAAGCAAGGGGCAATGAGAAATCAGAAATTAGCAAGAACAGAGTTCATTTTTAACTTGAAAGTACTATCTCTCCCTGGCAGTTCTAAGGTTGAGAATGTCTGAGAAATGGAAACTTATCTTCAGGAGACAACGTGATGAGGTACCCAGCTTTCTCTGCACAAGAACCCCTTCTATTAAGTTAACAATGATCCCCATGCCAACAACAACAGGCAGTATGGCCTGAGAGCGGGAGACCTTACCATGGCAGCCTCCATGCTGAGCTTCCATATCATTCCACTTTACAGCTCTGAGGTTGCCCGTCCAGGATGCGTTAGGCATGGCGCCGGGAACTCCTGCAATGATGATAAAATAGCAATAAGAACCGGGAGCCCCACCCACTGCTCCGTCTCCACAGCTCTTCTTTGTCCTTCAGGCTGCTGTGTGCTGCCTGGCAGTCGTTTCCCTGGGGTTCTACACACCCGGCAGCAATGGCATTCTCCTTCCAAACGTGACAAGCCAAACCCTCTGCAAACATTGCCCCATGTCCTGTGGGGAAGCAACACTGTTTCATTTGAGCAACACAGTGGCAAGCCATCTCAATAGATTCTGGGTAAGCCATGAAAGGGCCCACTGAGCCATACAGGGCAGCTATGCCTTCAAATAACATGAAAGTCACGACTGGAAATGGTGGAGGGCTTTAGAATCCAGACGTCCAAGGCATTTGAGAGTATATAGAAATCAATACAAGTATGAAAGGGGCACGCTCTGCGGTGTGAGAACTGTAGCGTTTTCCACCATGACAAGTACAATCTACACAGAACGTTATTTAGAGGTAATGATGCAAGTATCTGTACCCAAAATGCAACAGTTCTCTCTTAGGAAACTCTAAGATGATAAAACATACTTTGGTAGGAAGGATAATGTCCCTTTTACACACACACACACACACACACACACACACACACACACACACACACACACATACACTTCCACATTCTAAACACTGGAAACTGGATATGCTGTATTTCTCTCTCTCTCTCTCTCTCTCTCTCTCTCTCTCTCTCTCTCTCTCCCTCTCCCTCTCCCTCTCCCTCTCCCTCTCCCTCTCCCTCTCTCTCTCTCTCTCTCTCTCTCTCACACACACACACACATTCTAAACACTGGAAACTGGATATGCTGTATTTCTCTCTCTCTCTCTCTCTCTCTCTCTCTCTCTCTCTCTCTCTCTCTCCTCTCTCCCACATTCTAAACACTGGAAACTGGATATGCTGTATTACATGGAAAAGCGGAATGATATTTCATAACAAAGAGGAATGGCGGTTGCTCTTCAGCTGGACTTCAAATAGGTTATCCTGAATTATTCTCTCTGCCTGCCAGCCCCGCCTATCCTTTCTCCTGCTTCACTAGTGGCCGTTCAGCTCTTTATTAGACCATCAAGTGTTTTAGACAGGCACAGCAACACAGCTTCACAGAGTTAAACAAATGCAACATAAACAAAAGTACCACACCTTAGAGTAACATTCCCCAACAGGACTGACATGAACTTACAATTTAAATAGAGGCAGAACTATTTAAAGGGTGGGATGGAGGCAAGAGTCAGTCAGGCCGATGAAGCTAGCTTTTGCCAAAGCCTGATCTGGTTGATCATTATCTCTCCCTTGGTTGTGAAAGGTGGCTGGAAGAAGTCCTGATTGCTGGGTAAGCCAAGTCAGTTCCAGGAGATGATTGCTCCTGCTTGGGTGTGATCTCACCGTGGGATAAACAGATCTACGAGGCTCTGCCGTTCCTAGAACTCAGCACAAGTGCAGGTTCACTAGAGACTTCCCGTCATTTTGGGTGGAACGTTGGAGTGGAGCCCCGGAGGAGAATGCTGTGAAAGCTGCTCCTGCTCCTTTTTGTTGTTGTTGTTTTTCAAGACAGGGTTTCTCTATCTAGTCCTTGCTGTCCTGGAACTCACTTTGTAGACCAGGCTGGCCTTGAACTCAAGATCCGCTTTGCCTTTGCCTCCCCCCAGTGCTGGGATTAAAGGCGCCGCTGCCACCACCACCACCACCACCTGGCCTGTTCCTCTTATCGTTAGGCCTTTCGGCCTCCAGTGAGATGAGACAGTTTTAGTAGCTTCGGATTTTAGACAGACACCTCTTAAGTGCAGAAGTAAGCAAAATCCAGGAGGCAGATGCAAAGAGAAGACAGACAAAAAAGAAGCCAGCCTGTCATCCACTCTTAGTTACCCTGTGATGAGGATTCAGGGCTTCTCAGGTTCAGTTTATAGTAACAGTGGGAGGGGAAGACCAAAGAGGGGGTCAGCCACGGTAATTTGAAGGTAGGGGAAGGACCCCCAGTGAGGAATTCAGGTGCAAAGGCAAGGGACTGGAGGGTGCCCAGAAGCAGATGGGGACGCGGCCCAGCCAGTGGCCCTGCAGCATTACTTCCAAGCTCAGAACAGCAAGACAATCCCTGTATCGGTTAAACTCTCAGTTTTGTGGTAATCTTACGGGACTTTTTAGGGCAAAGGCTTGGGCTCTGCTGCTCCAGCAAGCTAGGACTGTTTATCTACCTGTCCCCAGTATAGCAGTCAATGATTAGACAATAGTCATAGTGAAGAGGAGAGCAAGATTTACTCAGTGTGGCCACATTGGGAGGACAAATGACGGGGTCCCAACCCACCCCCCAAGCCAGTCTCTCAGTGTCCTGACACGAGGTTTCGGTTTAAATAGAGGCCAAGGAAGGAATGCACATAATCCCACAGCTTTGATTATGGTGCGGTCTCACCTATCACTGACTTTCTGCCCTGTTCTGTAAGGCGGTCAGAACTGTGGGAAATCCCTTTCTGGGATTATCTTTTCCCTGCCAGGACAGTTAAGATGTAATTTATTACTACAGTCTCAGATGGAAAACTGACTACTGAAGAAGATGACATTTTCCAGTAAGGGTAGGGGGTTAAAATCTAAGGCTCAAACTTTGAAAGAAATTTAATAGGATGGCACATTTAAAGTTAACCCACCTCAGCTGGGCGGTGGTGGCACACGCCTTTATTCCCAGCAGTCAGGAGGCAGAGGCAGGTGGATCTCCTTGAGTCCTGGTTTACAGAGCCAGTTCCAGAGAAACCCTGCCTTGAAAAAACAAAAACCAAAAAAATACTAATCCATCTCATTAAAAGAAATTAATAAAAAGGTACATTTCAGAAGAAAACAGTCCCGTCCTGCCGCCCTGTTGACACATGATAATTGTGTGCCAATCTAAATCTAGAGTTGTACCAAGTCTCCCAACCAGAAGGAACGGTTGTCACAGCCTTTCCTGTCAACAGGGTGGCTCTTTAACCCTGGGGCTCTCTACCAGGTAAGAATCCCGTTTCTTATTTTGTCTTTTTGGTTTGTCCCCCAAGCTTGAAAGCATGTAACAGAAACCACAGCAGTTCCATCTCCTGCTGCTTTGAGTTAAACACCATAAAGGTTACCATAACGCTTGCCTATCCAAAAAGAAGCTCCCTTATTTTGCTCTTGATACACACTCTCAAATAACCTAGAGCAAAAGGAAAAGAATTTATATTAAAACTTGCCTGGGGAGTGTGGGAAGCCAGGAAGGAATTCAGTTTGTTTTACTCTGTCAAACTAATCTGTGTGTGATGTTTATGAGTCTATTTAGTTTAAATGACCACACCAGACAACCGAATAAAACATCTTCCTGACAATACAGCTCTTAATCTTTAAGCAAGTACATTTCTGAGAAGACATTTTTCTCTTTCACGCTCATGAATATTGATTGCACAAACTGAGAAATGCATTCCATTATCCCAGTGTTAGGATCAGTACATTTACAACTAATGATTCCCTCCCTCCCTTTTGAATGGATACATACACTCATTAATCTCTAGCGGATGAAATTTCCAAACTCCTATACTTCCTGTCTGATGACATGTCGGTTTAAATATTATCTGTGGTTCATGTTTGTGCATAAAATGACATTTATTAACAGAAGAGGGAGTGATTCTACTTTGTCTCCCCGCCCCCATCTCCCATAGACCCCTGGGGCATAGAGAAGTCTGCAAGAAAAGGGTGTAGCCCCTGGCATAAAGAGAGCTATTCCAATGTGGTTCTTGGACCGCAACATTAGTATTACCTGGAAACGCACTGGAAATGCAGAACCTTTGGCCCCACCCAGACTTCTTGAAATAGGACCAGCACCGCCCTAGGAAGGCAGACTCCTCTGCATGACCAAGTCTAAGAAAACAAGAGGCACCCTCCAGAGGCCACAATGGCACCCTCCCTTCCCCTCCCTCTCTGAGATCCTTCCTTCATCCAGTTTCAAGTTTAATCCTGTTCTCTTTATCCCATCTCACTCAAATCTGTTCCAGTTGTCAAATTACTACACTTATATCCTTTCTTCAGTTGAATTAATTAGGCTCCATTGCTAGGACATAGGTATTTGTTTTTTATTTATTTTTATTTTATGTGTCTGCTATCCTAGGAGCCAGAAGAGAGCACTGGATCCCCTGGGGCCTGGAGTTATTGGAGTTGTGAGCTGTCACAGGGGTGCTAGGGCCCAAACCCAGGTCCTCTGCTCAGTATTATGGGGCATTTTTTAATGTCTGAGAGTTTCTGCACCAGTGAAGGGACTGAATGAAGTCAGTGGCTTTTAGTTTAGAGTGCATGCAACCCACAGGGAGGAAAATTACATCACCATCTCTCTCCCACATTCATATAATACAAACAGGAGTTTCGGAAAACAGGACTCCGGCTGCTTACACGCATGGCATTTGTTTACACTGCTATCTAGTGCTAAGTAGGGGTTGGAGGTATAACCCAGGTGGTAGAATGCTTACCTAGCATACACACAGCCCTGGGTTTGATCCTTAGCACTGAATAAACTGGGTGTGGTGGCTAAAGCCTGAATGCTGGTAATCCCACCACTAGGGGGAGGGGGCAGGAGGATCAGAAGTTCAAAGCCATCCTCTACCACCTAGTGAGTTGGGGGCCAACCTGGGATATATGAGATGCTGTCTCAAAAAAAAAAAAAAAAAAATGACTAAAGTGTCTTCTGAATACTGTGATGGGAAATAACTGCTGTCTACCTGATTCAATGCTGTTGTTGTTGCTCCCATTATTACTGCTATTGTGCTCACTGGGCAGGGGGCTGGGAGGATCCCCACAGGGCATCTGGGTAAGAGTTTATCTTTGACTTACAAGAAACCTAACAAAGGTTCATTTTTCTCATTATTTCCAGGATAAGGCAAAAAGAAGATTGTCAATGTTATCAGAGAAAACATTTTCACCAAAAAATCCAATTCTCTCATTTGCTCTTCATAGGCTTCTGTAAATAGAACATTTGAGATAAGGTTTGCAGAGTGACCTGGAATGTTTTTGTTGGGTCTCAGCCTTTACTGGTCAAATAACTGTGTTTGTTAAATAAATGGATGTGATTCTTTGAAATTTGAGCTCTATTTATATGAACCTCATTTTGCTCATTATCTCCCCAGAGCTTCCTCCTCACTTGGGGAGACTCGTGCATGATAGTAAGTTCCAGGAATTGCTTGATTCGAGCTCAGATATGTCCTTTGACACTCACTTGTTAGACACATGGGAATTTAAATATCAAATATTAAAAGGGATGTCTCACAATTTAATGTTGGTGCTAGACAATGAGACAATTCTAGAACAAGCTTGGCTAACCAGCAGGAAAAACTACCATAACTGCACTCTGCCTTTGTCCATTCAAACCAATTCCTTCAAAATAAGGTGAGAAAATAATTTTTGGAAGATACAGATCTATGGGGCTATTGACTATGACATTATTACCCATACTGACTGATACACAATTCTGAAGTCAGGACTTGTCTGTCTGCTATTATTAGTTGTTGGACTTTAAACAACTAATTACTCTTTTGAAGGCAAGGTGTGACAAATCCTGGTGGGATTTTGTCAGTATAGCCATCTCTACCTGTCCTTGGGGGATTGGATCCAGGATCCTCTCTCCCTGCTTCTCCGGATACCAAAATCTGAAGATGCTCAAGTCCCTCATAGAAAATGGTGTAGGCTCTGCCCATATAACTGGTCTGGCACAAAACAGGATCGTCTGTTTTTGTTGTTGTTATTGCCCCCCCCCCCCCCCCAGACAGGGTCTCTCTATGTAGTCCTGGCTGTCCTGCAACTCTCTGTAGTGACTAGATTATCCTCAAACTCACAGAGATCCACCTGCGTCTGCCTTCCGAGTGCTGGGGTTAGAGGCGTGCGCCATCATGGCTGGCTTAAGGATATTCTAGAGACAGCTATGTCCTTCCCTCTGGCTATCTGACTACTGAAACAACACTCCCCAAGGAATTGGGATTTCCCCAGGAATTTCATGCTGGCAGAACCTGGTGCCAGTCAGAGGGGAACATGTCTCCTAGGAACAGATTCCTGCAACCTTGCAGGAGGACTCAGAAGAGACAATGATGGACCAAACCACACCTTGTCCAGGATCCACTTAGCTTCCTGTGCCTCGAACCCTCCACTTCTACCTAAACCTCATACCAGGAGGAGAGAATAGACTTGGGGGTGAACCTCTCTGTCCTTCTGAATGTAGCCAACATTGACTAAAGCTCCTTTTGCTGCTTTTCATGGTCAGTTGTTTAACTGGCTGACAGAGAGTGGGGTGGCTGAGCCAGGCTTATTATCAAGGGTGTCAGGGCTCAGGGTCTGGTAACTCCAGCAACATCTGAAACAACTTGTCTTTGGATCCTGTAGATTAGCCACAGAATGTAATACTGTGTTCATAGTTCTCATCCCATGTTGTTCAGGGAACAAATGTTGGTACACGCTCCATAGAGCTCTGATTATTCTCTTCTTAGTACTTTCGGTCTGTAGTTGGTTGAATTTGCAGATGTGGAAGCAATGGAGAGAGACAGGCGACTTGTAAAAAGAGACACAACGTGTGTACTATGTTTAGCAATTAATACTTCATAAAAGTTTGAAGACAAAATCCTATTAAAATCTCAGGAACCGTGTATGTTTCCATTGCTATGATGAAATACAAGGGCAAAAACAACTTAAGAGAGAAAAAGATCACTTTGGCTTACAGTTCCCAAAAGATGGGTCTGTCAGTCTGCAACCACACTCAGGAAGTACTGAGGAACAGTAAGTGGGACGGGCTATAAAACCTCAAAGCCCACCCCCAGTGATGGACGTCCTCTATCAAGTCTCCCTCCCCTAAAGGTTCCGCAATCTTCAAACAGCGGTACCAGCAGAGGACCAAATGTTTCAACACACGAGCCCTCAGAAGACATTTTACCTCCAACCCACAACAACTTCTATATGATTCTCTATTGTGGGATGCCCTGTATACTGCAGGAAATTTAGCCACAGCCCTGGCCACTGCCCAGGGGCAATCCTCCAATCCCAGTGTGTCAATTAAACATCTCTGCGTGTATTGGCAACTGTCCTATGAGGCTCAAGGTCACCCTTCATTATATAAACAGAAAACAAAGTGACACACACAGAGTATCAATTTGTGTAAAGGTAATAAACTGTGTATAAACACTTGCGTGTAAAATGTAAGTCAAGGAGAGCAAGAGATGGCTCAGCGGTTAAGAACACTGGCTGCTTTTCCAGAGGTCCTGAGTTCAATTCCCAACACCCACAGGACAGTTCACAACTGTCTGTAACTCCAGGTCCAGGGAACCTGACACCCTCACACAGACACACATGCAGGCAAAACACCAATGCACATAAAATAAAAATAAATAAATAAATCTTTAAAAAAATGTGAGTCAGGCTGGGCAGTGGTGGCCCATGCCTTTAATCCCAGCACTTAGGAGGCAGAGGCAAGTGGATCTCGAGGCCAGCCTGGTCTACAGAGTGAGTTCCAGGACAGCCAGGGCTACACAGAGAAACCCTGTCTTGAAAACAACAAACAAAAACAAAGCAAAAACAGAAACAAAACAAAAAACAAAAGTGAGTCAAGGAAATAGCAGTTTGCTTTATTTTGAAAAATGTCTGTAATGTTAAGACTTCGTAACAAAGTTTATTAATATGTATCTAAATTATTGATGTAGTAGTTGGGTCTGTGACTATGCTAATAATTCAACAAAAGAAAAAATAGGAAACGTCACTGCTGATTATCTTTAACAGTAAACAGGGTGAATGCTAATAACAGGGATGTGGTGTCAAGTAACCTAGACCCTGTCCTGATTATAAATGTGACCAGTGAGCATCTGGCACACAAAGACCTGTTTTGTTTACAGTGGGTGTATTCTACAGCTTTTCAGTCCCTAAACAGTCCCCTAGCATCCACGATAGAATCTTTGCATTTATCTGGTAACTGCTAACAAATGGACTCTTCTCCAGCTGTGAGAAGAGAAGGGCGGGACAGATAAAGGGACCCCCCAGTCTCCCCCACCCACCCCCACCTCCCCGCCACAAGAGTTTTAGAATCCAAGTGATTTTGTAAATGTTCTGATATACCCCACCTTGTTGCCAATCTGTATAAACCAGAACCCAGAGAATAGATGGGACTCGGAGTGTGGAGGGGTGAGCCGATGTGGCCTGGGGTCCGGTGGGAGTTTGCTAGGGTTTCCTCCGGGCCGAACCGCCATTCTACCGCTGAGCTGCAGCTAGACCAGCTTGTTGATTTTATTTCAACATAAAAACTTACCTTAAAATAAAACCTATCTAAATTCTTTCTTGCATACTTCCTATGTCCTAGAGTAGGTGCTGGTGGGACACAGGCAGACACACAGACACACACACAGACACACACACACACACACACACATACACATCACAGTTGTTTTACCAGTAGTAGGAAGTGAACCCTGTGCTAACCTAGTCAAGTGCCTTAGTTCTGAATATGTGTGTGTGCGAGAGAGAGTGTGTATTAGTGTGTGAGAGTGTATGTGTGTATGTGTGTGTGTGAGTGTGTATGAGTGTGTGTGAGAGTGTGTGAGAGAGTGTGTGTGTGGGTGTGTGTGAGTGTACATGAGAGTGTGTATGATTGTGTGTGTGTATGAGTGAGTTGCGTGAGTGTGTGTGTGTGTGTGTGTGTGTGTGTGTGTGTGTGTGTGAGAAGGCAACCTCACACATTATCCACCTTGTTTTTTGAGACAGGGGGTTTTAAGGCCCTGTCTCAAAAAACGAGCAAAATGACATGAAATCACAAGTTGTTGATAATGGCTCTCCCTTCAGGCTACCAAAAGAAGCAGATGGGGTGAGGGTAAGGCTGGGGGAGGGTGTCTGCTGAAGAACCATGTGGGGAGGGCTCAGGTCCCACTGGCCAAAGACCACTCAGAGCTCTGGCGGTACTTGAGGGGAAGTTTTCTTTTCTTTTGTTTGTTTTTCTAGCAAACTTGGCTGATTTTTAAAAGCAGCAGCAGTTGGTGAGGACGGAATGAAGGGCCAAGTTGACACACCAGCAGCTTCCATTTTTCAATGTTTTAAATGTTGTTTTTTTATTTTTAATTATGTGCACACGGGTGGGGTGCGCACGGGGGGGGGGGGGGGGGGGGAGGCCAGAGGGGTCTTATGCTCTCAACCATCTCTGCAGGCCCTGTCCTTCAGGCTTGGATCCCTGCATCCAGCTTCTACACTCACGTGTTTCCTCAAGGCGGCAGCACGCTAGAAGCATCCGAGGAACTCTGAAAAACAAACAACCATCCCGGGGCCTCCACACTGGTGTTGCACAAGAACGTGATCCCAGCCCTGGAGAGGATGAGGCAGGAGGATTGTCATTCCCAGGCACGTCTGGGCCACATACACTCGGAGACCCTGTCACAAAGAGACAAAGCCTGAGCTCCCTCTTGGGGATCTGGATTAGGACCAACTGCTGCTATTTTTAGTTATGTATTTTTGTGCCTGTGTGCTTGGGGCAGCCAGAGGACATCCTTGTGTGCCACCCTCAGGAATCTCACTGCTTCCTTTCAGATAAGCTCTCCCGTAGGCCATTCTGGTAGTCTGCCTGACTGTGTGACCTACTGGTCCCTGGTCCTCTGGTCCCTGCCACTCCAGTGTGGAGAGTAGAAGCAAACCTCGCTTCAGGTGGATCAATCGCTTGATCGGTTGATTTTTTTTTTTTTTTTTTTTTTTTAAGAAAAGGCTTCTGTGGGCTGGGTTGTCTTGGAACTCAATATGTCCAACTCACAGAGATCCTCCTGCCTCTGCCTCCTGAGTGCTGGGACTAAGGGTGTGGGGCACTATACCAAAGCTGGCTCCCACCTTGGGTTTGTTTTTTTTTTCTGGGAGCTCTAAGGATCGATTCAGCTCCTCCAGTTCCAAGGCAAGCACTTCGCCTGCTGAGCCTTCCCTTCCCAGTCCCCACCCCCTTTTCTAAAGGCCAAAATGGAATTCGCTTTGATGTTTTCCCCTGAGGTCCTGGGAAAGCCACTCAGATCTTACATGTGCTAGTAAGTGCCCCCAGCGACGTTCCCTGGTTGGCGGTTTTGTTTGTTTGTTGGGAGGGGATGTGTTTAGACAGAGTCTAACTCTGAACTTTAGGCTGATCTGAGCCTCACCAAATAGTCCAATCTGACCTCAAAATTTAAGGGCCCTCCCGCTCCAGCCCCTCGAGTGTTGAGGTGACGGGCGTTTGCCGTCACACCTGCCGGACTCCCAGGCTTCCCGGACCTCTGTCCCTGCAGGACAGACACTCTGCAGGATTAGCTATGCTGCCCTTCCACAACACCAAGTGCTGAACCTCAGGGAGAAGAGACTTTATGTAACACAAATCGCTAAATGGTCTTTACTAATAAAAAACCTAGAGTCAGATATTGGGGTGAATTCTGAAAGATCAGAGAAGCAGAACAAGCCACAGCCAACCTCACCTCAACAGCTCCTCATCGGATCCTATTTCTATGAATCCTCAGCCTGAAAGCTTCTGAGTCCTCACCCAAAAGGATCTCAGCTAAAAGCCTAAAAGCTTAAAAGCCTCTAGTTCCTGGTCCTCACACTTTATATATCTTTCTGCTTCCTACCATCACTTCCTAGGATTAAAAACATGTGTCTTTCCCAAGCAAGACATGAGATCTCAAGTGCCGGGATTAAAGGTGTGTGCTACCATGCCTGGCTCTGTTCCCAGTGTGGCCTTGAACTCACAGAGATCCAGATGGCGTGTGTGTATGTGTGTGTGTGTGTGTGTGTGTGTGTGTGTGTGTGTGTGTGTGTGTGTGTGTGTGTGTGTGCCACCACTGTTTGGCCTCTATGTCTAATCTAGTGACTGTTCTGTTCTCTGACGCCAGATAAGTTTTATTAGGGTACACAATATATTGGGGGGGGAACAATATATCACCACAAGTTTATTTATTTTTTAATTAAATCTTAGAAGTTTTAGTTTCACGTTTCAGGAATTTAAAAAGTAACATCTGAAGAAGCAGCTGTTTATTTTTCAGTTTACCTAAATTAGCTGTTCCTGGCCTCTCATTCGCTTTATGGATCTAATTTTCCCTCTCAAGTGATTTCTCTACAGCTTTGGAAAAAAGGGTAACAAGGGTGAATGTAAATAATGTATAAAAGTACAAACAGATCAAAGTGAAAATACACATATACTATAAAACCTAATGCCTACAAATAATAAATTGATAAATGTAACCCACTATGTAAACAAACTAAAAGACCAAAACCACATGGTCATCTCATTAGATGCAGAAAAGGCCCTTGACAAAATCTAACACCCCTTTATGATAAAAGTCCTGAAGAGATTAGATATACAGGGGACAATACCTATACATAAGGGCAGTTTACAGCAAGCCCATAGCCAGTATCAACTTAAATGGGGAGAAACTCAGAGCAATTCCACGAAAGTCGGGAACAAGACAAGGCTGTCCACTCGCTCCATACTTATTCAATACAGTACTTGAAGTCTTAGCTAGAACACTAAGACAACTCACTGAAGGAGATCAAGGGGATACAAATTGGAAAGGAAGAAGTCAAAGTATCTTTATTTGCAGATGATGTGCGAGTATACATAAGTGACCCTACAAATTCTACTGGAGAATCCTACAGCTGATAAACACTTTAAGCAAAGTAGCTGTATACAAAATTAACTCACAAAAAATCAGCCTATGTACAAATGACAAAATGCTGCAGGCCACAGGAATATATATATATATATATATATATATATATATATATATATATATATATATATATATATATATCTCAGCTGGTTATGGCAAAATCACTACCTGAAGGGATCAAGGAATTCCTTCAGAGGAAGCCGAATTCCAAGGAGCTTTTAGTGTTATTTGGCTTGTTATATATCAGCTGTCCTCTGTTATGAAAATCATGTGTGCCTTCATAGTTTTCCCAATTGATTTTTCCCTAAAAAGTGCTAACAGTGTGGACTGATCACTCTCTGGACATACACATTCCAGGTATTTGGAGAACAGGCTCAGGAAAGGCTTCCTCCCCCACCCCCCCCAGCCCATCCATTTCTCCCCTTTCGCACTGGAATCAGATATCCCTTAGCCAATTTCAAGGACTAACAGAAATAACAGTCCAGACCACCACATGCTAGTCTCCTGATTTAAGGTATTTTCCACAAGGAGACACCGCCTAGGTCTGGTGGACCTTAAGTAATAGCTTTACACAATTTAGCTCGGACCCTCCTTTCTTACAGCCTTACTAACTTTATAGACTCCTAACTTCTTACCTAACCACTTCTAGGAATGTAGATTGAGCACACAGATCCCCTTTTTCATACACTAATGGCCATTAGCACTCAGGTGACCTCCTCTTTCACCACTCCCATTTTGGATTGTAAAAGAAAGCCTGGTGGTCACTGCCTGAGGAAAATGCTTACCTGCCTTTATGACCCCTTAAGAATTCTAACCTGGTGACCTTGCTCCACCAGAGGATTGCTATTGCTTGGGTTTATAACTGGATTCCTGAGAGACTTAGGGAGAGTTGAGAGAATACAGAGAACGGAGAGGTAGAAGGAGGGATAAGGAGGATTTTAACCAGAGAGAACATGTGGACAAGATGGAAGATGAGGAAGAGTCAGGTGGGGAAGTACTAGCTGGGTAAGAACGAGATGAAAAGGACCCAGATGAGGCAGAATTAAGATGAGAGAATTAAGATAGAACTTAGAGGGAGCAGAAGATGAATATCAGGCAAGAAAAGAGCTAAAAATGAGAGCAGAATAGAAGCTTGTAGAGAGAGAACACACACAGAATAATAAAGTGTGTGGACTAAGGAGTTTTGTGTACATAGATTCATTTCTTTTCATCAAAGATTAATTATCAGCTGGTTGTAGATTTTTCCTGGACCCTGGGAGGGGACTATTGAGGGGTGGACCCTTGTAGTCCTTGATAACAAAAGGGCTGAGAAAGAAATCAGGGAAACAACACCCTTCAGAATTGTTTCAAATTATATAAAATATCTTGGGGCAACTCTAAACAAGAGGTGAAAGACATATGATAAAAACTTTAAGACACCGAAGAAGACATCAGAAGATGGAAGGATCTCCCATGCTCATGGAGCAGTAGGATTACCATGGTAAAAATGGCCATCCTACCAAAGCAGTCCCCAGATTCAATGCAATCCCATCAAAATTCTAACACAATTCTTACAGATCTTGAAAGGCAATTCTCAGCTTCTTATGGAAAAACAAAACAAAACAAAACCCACAATAGCTAAAACCATCCAGAATAATAAAAGAACTGCTGGAGGTATCACTACCCCCAATTTCAAGTTGTACTACAAAACTATACTAATAAAAACAGCATGGCATTGGCACAAAAACAGATACATTCATCAATGGAGTCAAACTGAAGACCCAGACATAAATCCACAGACTATAAACTCCTGATTTTATAAATCCATAGACGTACGGACTCCTGATTTTTTGGTAAAGAGGCTAGAAATACACACAGGAAAAAAGACAGCATCTTCAACAAATGGTGCTGGTCAAACTGAATGGCTGCATGAAAAAGAATCCACATAGATCCATACTTATCAACCTGCACAAAACTCAAGTTCAAGTACGTCAAAGACCTCAACATAAAACCAGATCCACTAGACTTGAGAGAAGAGAAAGTGGGGAATAGCCTTGAACGCCTTGGCACAGGAGACAACTTCCTGAACAGAGCACTGATAGTACAGGCACTAAGGACAACCATCAATAAATGGGACCTCATGAAACTGACGAGCTTCTGCATGCCAAAGGACACTGTCGTTCAGATAAAGCAGCAGCAGCCTACAGAATGGAAAAAGAGTTTGACTAACTACACATCTGATAGAGAGCTAATATCCAAACTATATAAAGAACTCAAGAAGCTAGATGTCAGGAAAACAACCCAATTTAAAATGGGGTACAGATCTAGACAGAATTCTCAGAAGAGAAAACTCAAATGGCTGAGAAACACTTAAAGAAATCTTCAACACCATTAGCCGCCAGGGAAATGCAAATGGAAACTACTTGGAGATTTCCTCTTACACCTGCAAGAATAGCTAAACAAGTGGCATGTGGAGTAAGAGAAACACACACACATTGCTGGTGGGAGTGCGAACTCATACAGCCACCGTGGAAATCAGTGTGGCGGAATCAATCTACTTCAAGATCCAGCTATACCACCCTTGGACATAATAACCAAAGGATGCTTCATCCTGCCACAGAGACACTTGCTCCAACTTGCTCATTGCTCCTCTATTTATAATAACCAGAAATTGGAAACAACCTAGATGACCTACAACAGAAGAACAGATAAAGAAAATGTGGTACATTTACACAATGGAGAATCACTCAGCCATTAAACCATGACATGATGAAAGTTGTAGGCAAAATGAATGATGGAATTAGATAAAATCATCCTGAATGAGGTATCCCAGACCCAGAAAGACAAATACGATATGTATTCACTTATATGTGGATATTAGGTATTAAGTCAATGATAACCAAGCTACAATCCATAGACCCATAGAGGGTAGGTATAGAGTAAGGGACTGGAGAGACCAGGTAGATCTCGTTAGAAAGGGGAAGTAGAATAGACAGACATGGATGGATGGGGCTGGAATGGGAGGATCAGATGGGGAGAGCAGAAGGAGAGGAAGATGCAGGAGGGAATAATAGGGAGAGACTTAAAATTTAGGGGCATTTGAGAGGCAGCATGGAAGCCTAATGCAGTAGAAACTTCCTAAAATATATTCATATATGGCAGAGCAAGTGCACATGAGAGAATGTTATTTCATAAAGCATGCATTTTTTGCACAAAGAAATACTCCTATGTCACTTCAAGCTCAGCACGTGTGTGTGTGTGTGTGTGTGTGTGTGTGTGTGTGTGTGTGTGTGTATGGTATTGAGGCCAGGTGCTTAGCACATAGCTTACCACTGATCTACACTCCCAACCCCAATTATATGACTGTTAACTAGCTAATTAGTCTATACTGAACATAGGTGGCAAATAACCTTTTAAAAGTTACCTTTAGTGGACAAGGTTGAGAGAAGGTCTCTTTATTTTCTATCCATGTCTAACCTGGAATTTACTATGTAGACAAAATGGCCCTGCACTCAGAGATTCACCTGCCATGTAGATGGTTTTTTGGGACAGGGTTTCTTGGTTTTGAGTCTGTCCTAGAACTCACTCTGTAGACCAGGCTGGCCTTGAACTCAGAGATCTGTCTGTGCCATCCGAGTGCTGGGATTAAAGGTATGCGCCACCACTACCAGGCTGTGTTAGGTTTCTTTAACTCAGAGTTCAGGCGTCTCATATACATTTAGACTTTTGCTGGGCTTGTGAGCCAAAAAAAAAAAAAAAAAAAAAAAATTTCCTGAGAACATAAGTCTGACTGGATTCTGGAAACCCGGGAGAGTCTGCTGGTTAGGACTTTCCTGCAGTCTGTGTCTTTAGATAGAGCTCGAATGTTTATGTACAGCTTGGGTCAGGTGTTTTCAATGTGGTATTGACTGGGTTTTCTGAGACTGTCAATGAAACGTGCAGTGTTGCTGTACCACCTGCCGCAGAGTCCTGCTTTCCTAGTCACCAGACCCGCCTGGCTGGTGCGGTTTGTTTTACTGCCTGGGGGAAAGCCCTTCCTGACTCTGTTAGTAGATTATCGTTCTTGCTTTACACACAGTGCCTTCTTCACCTTCAAAACAAGGCACCAGGCTACACGAGGTTGGACCGCAATTCAAGAGTTCATTTACAACCTGTAACCACGCCCCCATCCATGTACAAACAATCAAATAAAAACTCGCGCACACAGGGTGGTTGTCTAATTTTAACCCCGATTTACAGTCCAACCCTCGTCAAAAGCTGTTGAAGGTCAGTGGCGGACGCCATTTGTTGCTGCACACACTGGGATATATATAGGTTGTTAGTTCTGGGAACCACGTCTCTGTCTAGAACGAGCCTAGCCTTGTCTGCAAAACAGCAGAACAGGTCTATTTGTAGTGCTCTGCCAGCTAACTTAAAAAGAGAAGAACCACAAGAGAAAGGTCTTGCCCTGGGCCTGGGAATCATGGGTACCCTTCCTATGCCCAGTCCTCAGGAAGCATGCAGCAATGAAGAAACCTAGGCCTGCAGCTTTCCCACCCAAACATCCATTGAGTCCGAACTTTGGGATGAAAAGCACCAGGCTTCAATTAGAACTCACAGAGCACGGGGGGCTGGAGAGATGGCTCAGCATTTGAGAGCACAGGGTTCAGTTCCCAGCACCCCACATGGATGTTAGCTTACCATCACCTGCAACTCCAGTTCTGCAGGAGCCCATGCCCTCCAGCCTCTGAGGACACATTAGGTACATAAGGGTACAGACATACCACACATAAAATAAAAAATAAGTAATTTTAGAATGACATTATACAACAACACAGGACCAGACATGTATGGGATCAGAATAGTCATGCCAGTGGGAAGGGGCTGGAAGGGAACCCTCAACGGTGCCAGAAGTACTGAGGACGCGCTTTCTCACAGGAGCTGAACAGGTAAGAAGCAGAGAAACCTCAGTGAGCTGAGGCTGGGGATGTAGCTCACTTGGTAGAACGTGTACTTAGCAGGCGTAAGGCCGTGAGTTCAATCTCCAGCACTGCATTAAACTGGGTGTGGTAGTGCACACACATCATCCTAGAACCCCAGCACTTCCCAGCAGCCTCAAACCGAAACAGAGAACGCAGTGATCTGTTCCATTCTGATGTGTACAGTTTCCATATGTAATACTGTACTGGTGCCCAGACCTCAGCACAACTGACTCCATGATGGAAGTACCATTCAGGCCACAAAACTCAGCATGTAGACGGCACTGCCTGCCAAAATGAAAACAAAGACCTAATCCATCGACATCCGTAGTTCCGGGAAAGTCTCTAAATGTTAGACTAGCCTCGCTTTTTGGCTTCCGTAGCTCTGCTTCTGGCTAACTGTTCTTTTTACCTGAGGTGTGTTGAGGTGTGTTGTTGTGGAATAATCTTTTTGCACACCGTGAAGATGTGCCACTCTGATTGGTTTAATAAAAAGCTGAATGGCCAATAGCGAGGCAGAATTTCCAGGCAGAGAGGACACTGGGAAAAAGAAGGTAGAGACACCAGGAGAGGCAGAGCAAGCCGGATGGGCAAGTACGGAGATGAGATAATAAAGCCACGAGGCAGAAAGTAAGTTAATAAAAATGAGTTAATTTAAGTTATAAGAGCTAGTTAGAAACAAGCCTAAGCTAAGGCCGAGCTTTCATAATTAATACAAGTCAATTTTTTTGTGAGCTGGCGCGGCCCGGCCTCCAAAAACAATCCATCCACAGTGTATCAACCCAGAATATGTCTTTTTGTGCTTAAAAGCTCAGCCTGAGAAAGGCTCAGAGCTACACTGGGGTCCCGAACACCTAATATAGTCACTGGCTGGCTAAGAGACTTTGTATTGGCTTAATCCCAAGTGAGATACCAAACTGTTCTGTCATTTATGGAGAAGACATCTGGGGGAAGTGACCCCAAAGAAACAAATACTTAATGGATACTAAAACTGCCAGGGAAGCGGCTGGAAATCATATTCACCAACAAATATTCCAAGGGAACTTTTTTTTTTTTTTTTTAAGAATAAGAGGCTGTCTTTCCAGGCCCCAGTGGCTACATTGTCTCTTTATGTAGCCGGCCTTGAAGGAATTCACAATCTTACTGTTCACACCTTCCAGGTGCTGGGATTACAGGTGTGCAGCACCAGGACTGACTTCTTTTTTTTTTTTTTTTGGTTTTTCGAGACAGGGTTTCTCTGCGTAGCTTTGCGCCTTTCCTGGAACTCACTTGGTAGCCCAGGCTGGCCTCGAACTCACAGAGATCCACCTGGCTCTGCCTCCCGAGTGCTGGGATTAAAGGCGTGCGCCACCACCGCCCGGCCAGGACTGACTTCTTTGATTTCCCTTTTAACAACATTCTGGAAAAGGTAAAAGTCATTGTGGTGGGAAACAGGTGAGGGCCCCCAGGAGTTTTAGGGGAGGGCCTGTCCATGAGAAGTGGCACAGAGCATCTTCAGACTGACAGAATCATCCTTGGTTGTGGAGGTAGATGCAAGTATGAAAACACCTTTGTACTGAGATGGGGATTGGTGGTGATCCTCCCAAGCTGGCCCTCAGCACTCAGGAGACCGAGGCAGGAAGACCATGCTTTTCATGCTAGCTTAAACTACATAGCAAGACCCCACTTAAAAAAAAAAAAAAGAAAAGAAAATCCAAACCAAGCAAACAAATATAGTAAACAATGTTGCAAGGGATTTCAATGCATATATATTTTTTAAATGAAAAATTAAGCTGCTTCAAAAATTCAACAACATAGCAAGGTGTGATGAAACTATCTCTTTTTAGACAGTGGTGATGTTTTCTGTTCTGTAGCTTATCTATAAAATTGTTCGTCTGAGAACTAAACAGCATCATCTAAGCACTGGAAAAGGGAATTCTCCTTGGGACCTACTAGTCAGTTTTAGTCAACACAGACAACAGTATATCTTCTTTTTTAGAAGATTTATTTGTTTGTTTGTTTGTTTGTTTATGTGCATTATTGATTATTTATGTGCATCAGTGTTTTGCCTGGATAACCTACTACTCAGTTTTAGTCAACACAGACAACAGTATATATATATATATATATATATATATATATATATATATATATATATATATATATATATATAAGATTTATTTATTTATGTGCATTATTGATTATTTATGTGCATCGATGTTCTGCCTGGATAAGTGTCTATGTGAAGGTGTCAGATTCCCTGGAACTGGAGTTACAGACAGTTGTGAGCTGCCATGGGGGTGTTGGGAATTGAACTCAGCTCCTCTGGAAGATCAGCCAGTGCTCTTAACAGCTGACCTATCTCTCCAGCTCCAACAGCATATTCTTATTGCTCTTTTACTCCAATATCTAGAATATTCCAGAAGACACTAAGAGAAACACTAAGTACACAATGACTCCTGTACTGAGGCTAGAGAGATGGCTCAGCAGTGGAGAGGGCTGATTCTCTTGCAGATGACACAGGTTTGGTTTCTGACACCCACATTGGGTAGCTTGTAACCACCTGTTACTCCAGCTCCAAGGGGATCTGACAGCTCTGTCCTCCATGGGCACCCCACACTGTGTGTGCGTGTATGTGTATCCCATACACATACACATAATTTTTTGTTTTATTTTATTGATTTATTTGTTTGTTTGTTTGTTTGTTTTTGCCTGAACATAAAAACAGGTTAATTTAAAAGTCCAGGGTTATTTTAAACAGTAAAATATTTTCTCTGTAGAAAATAGTATAAATGATAACATTTCCCAATAAGCCCTTTTAAGCCAAATGATAGCTGAATCATACATATAAATATTGATTAGATTCTGGGATACAGAAGAGACCTATCTTCATCTGTTCAGAGAGCTATGCTTTACTTAAGTTGACATACACATAATTTTAAAGATAAAATCAAAATTAAAAAGAACATTGCATTACAACCTAGAAGTCCTATGCTTTGGTGGCTGGAGAGATGTCTCAGTGCTTAAGAGCACTTGCTACTCTTCCAAAGGACCTGGGTTCGGTTCCCAGCACCCGTATCAGGAGCTCATAACTGTTTGTAACTCCAGCTCCAAGGGATCCCAGCTCTGGCCTCCAAGGGTACCTGTATGCACATACACATACCCACATGCAAAAACACACACCTACACATAATCAAAAATAATAAATTAAATCTTTTTTAGCCTCGTCTTTTACCTCAGCTCAGCTGCTAAATTGTGTCATATGAACTGACTGTCTTCTCTCCCTAAGCTGGGTCTCCTTTTTCGTCTTTACTGAGGCTACTTATTCCTAACTTCAACTTGAAGTCACTCAGTCTACTCTACGAGGTCATTTTGCTGTCCTTGGGTTAACCACTCAAAGTTTCCCTTGCATGCATCTTCTTGAACAAAACCATCACTGTTAGCATTCTGAACCACGCCCTGAGGCCGCCCAGCATCCTGAGGTCATTTTATGTGAAAGCCTCCTTTAAGGGAAAGCCCCTCCCTCTTTCTTCATCTTTTCCTTTTCCCCTTTTCTCGCCATGAGGTAGCACACACTTCCACTTTCCCTCTTCTCCTCCCTTTCTCTTTCTCTTTCCCTGCCCACCCCATTATAATAAACTTTCCACGTTGATGCCATGCCTGTATGGTGTGAGTAACTTTCCACTGCACCACGCCACCTGCCACTGCATCTGCACGGCATGTCTCCCTCATCCGTGGGGCACTTTGGCCCAACCCGCCAAGGCCTGTGCCATATCATAACAATCCCCACCACCACACTCAGAACTTTCTTCCATCCAAGCAGCAACTAGGGCTGACTGTGATAAGCCCCTGGGGATCAGATGCACTGAGGGTGGTGTGCAGGCCCAGGGTTGTGGAATATTCCTTTACACTGTGTGAAGATGTGTCACTGTGGTTAGTTTAATAAAAAGCTAAACAGCCAATAGCCAGGTAGAAGGTATAGCAGGGACTTCTGGACAGAGAGAGCTCTGGGAAGAAGAAAGGCAAAGTCGCCAGCCAGATGCTGAGAGAATGCAGGAGGAGAGGTAAAAGCTAAGAGTCACGTGACAACGCGTAGATGAATTGAAATGTGTTTTTAGGTTATAAGAGCTAGTGGGACAAGCCTAAACTATCGGCCGAGCTTTCATAATTAATAGTAAGTCTCTGTCATTTTTTTGAGCTGGGGGCCCAAAGGAAAATCCGTCTACACCCCAGTGCTTTAGAGTTCTATTACATGTCATTAAAGGGCTAAGATTCACGTCTCACATTACATACACTTTCTCTCTAGTGTCCTGTCTGATTCAAGCCCCCATATTTGGATGGGAAGGATTCACCTTCTCTTCTCGGCCCTAGTGCTCAGTTCCACATTGTCCTGAAGACAGACAAGGCGGCATCTAATTCATTCGACATACTCCTCCCTACCCTTGCCCCTGATGGGACAGAGGACAGAGGCTGACAGGGAGATGATAAGCTGTCCCTCATAGACATCTCTTTCAGGCTGGTTCTGGTGTCCTTTCATTTGTACAGAAACAATATTGCTGGTTTGTTTGGTTTGGATTCAGGTTGTCTGGAAATTGTAGGCATCCTCTTCCCCAGAGTTGAGACATCATCCCTGTCACGGTTGTCGGCCCCTGTGTTCTCTAATACTAAAACACCTGGTGCTCTCCAAACACCCCACACGGTACAATGGGTCCCACCAACCAGCATATTCTTAGTTGCTCTGTTCCTCTCACTTCCCAAAGTAGGGGGAGCCCTAGTGAGATGGAAAGTTGAGCGAAGGAGGCATTCAAGATGATCATGTCTGCTTTCTAGAAAATTTTTCAAGATCTTTGCAGTCATCTCAGAAATATCAGGAATTTGGAGGTTCGCCTTTTTCTAGTTCTTCTTCCTCATAAACTGCCCTGAATAAAGGAAAGGGCTTGGGAAAAACGAAACAACTAATGCCAGGCACCAGACCCCTAGACACGTAACTATGTATCAATCCGCCATGCACTCAAGGTGAACGTTATGGTTTCCCATTTATAAATAAAGAAACACACCGTCAGAGGTTACATGATTTGCCTTGTACATGAGAAATCTTCGGAGCTCCAGCTCCGTCTGAAGCCAAATGGTTGCGAACCAGGGGATGTCTCCTCTGTCTTTGTACACTTGTCACTGTCTGGTCCAGCATTTATGGCACACCACAATGTCTCTCTAGAAACTAGCGGGGAAACACTCCATATTAATACAGCCAGAGAAGAGGAGACGCTACACGCATGCTCAGAATCCAGCTTCCTCATTGGATCTCTACACCGCCCTTGGGCACCGGCCTGAGCTCACAGTCCTGCCAGCGGTGGTGAACGGCATCTGCAAATGGACATAGTCACTTCGACAATGAGAGAGATCGACTGTGCAGAAGCCGTTGTTCCATCAACCCTTCAGGTCACAGTGACACATAAATAGGAATCACTGCATTTATTACATAGAAAGACACAGCAGGGAAGGTCTGAGCTGGGAGCCAGGCTCCCGCTGCCCTGAAACTCCTAGCGATCTTAGGAAATCAGTTCCGTATGAGTAAGCTGAAGGCCACCTGTGACGGGTTAATTATTAGGCAAGAACCTCTTTTGCCATCACCTAGTCCAGTCTGTTCTTTTACAAAGCAGGAAACTGAAGCCCAGGAAGGTTACACGACATGCCCAAGGACAAACTGCAAGGAGAGAGCTTAGGACCTGGATAATAAATTAATAGCGTGGGGAACCAGGTTACTGGCCTGCCTCTCCTTTTTTATGGTGCTGGAGATGGAGCGCGTCTTTAATCCCAGCACTTGGGAGGCAGAGGACAGCAAGTGGAGAGAGAACCGGAGCTGGAGGGAGGCAGCACTGGCATTAGATCAAAACATATTGTACACATGAATGAAATTCTTCAGAGAATAAATGAAAATACTATTTTAAAAAAACATAAGGTGGAAGCGGTAGAGTAAGACACCAGACACTCCATATCGACCCCTGGCTTCTGCACATATGTACACATGTGGACGCACTCCTATGTACACAGAGAAATGTATGTGCACATATATCCACACAAGTCAAAGGTGTGCTGGGTGTGAATTGTAGCTCAGTGATAGCATGCACGGGCTATAGTTCAATCGCTGGCACTGCAAAATATGAAAAGAAAGAAGGGAAGGAGAGAAAGGAAGGAAGGAAGGACGGAAGGAAGGAAAGAGAAAGAAAGAAAGAAAGGAAGGAAGGAAGGAAGGAAGGAAGGAAGGAAGGAAGGAAGGAAGGAAAGAGAAAGAAAGAAAGAGAGAAAGAAAGAAAGAAAGAAAGAAAGAAAGAAAGAAAGAAAGAAAGAAAGAAAGAAAGAAAGAAAGAAAAAAAGAAAGGAAGGAAGAAAGGAAGAAAGAAAAGGGAGGAGGGAGGATAGGAAGGAGGACCTGTCAAAAAAAAAAAAATTACAAGCCACTGTTCCAATCCTGACTGTCTTCTGGGGTCTCTTACAGCCACCCGGCAATTCTCCCAATCATTCTACAAACATCTGTTAAAAGAGATATGGGCCAGGCATGGTGGCCCATGACTTGAATCCCAGCACTCAGAAGGCAGAGGCAGGCAGATCTCTAAGATCGAGGCCAGCCTGGTCTACAGAGCAAGTTCCGGGATGGCCAAGGCCACACAGAGAAACACGAGCACATCCATTCCCCCAGTGCTTTGTCTCCAGACACATCTCAGATACACTCTATGGGGATGAAGTTGTATTCAAATAATTCCTACCTGCTAACAAACTCTCAAACACCACCTAAACCTCCTTTTCCTCCCTCTTCAGCCCCCGGGGCGGCCCTGACACACTCCTGTCCCAGCCCAAGTGTTTAGGTTACAGCCACAGGACACCCAGCCTGGCTCCAAACTTCTGATGATGTGGTGTTAGCATTGGCTGTGTAATCTGTCCAGTCACAGACAGGCTGTCAAAGTGACAAAGTGGGGCCTCCAAAGGCCACGTTCTTTTCTCCACACCCCACGGCAAGGACAGAGCAATCTCAGAGAAAGCCCCGACTCTTGACAACAGAGCCCTTCCCATAATCATGCTGCACAGGATTTTGCAAGTCCGGCCACATCCTGCCCACTTGGGGTGTTCAGAGTCCTCAGAATTAACATGAATGTCACCTGTAGCTTCTTGCGGGAACAATTGCTGAACCTTACTGTAAACAGATAAGCACATCACAGGACGGGGGAGGGGGTACTGGTAATCCCAAGCTCGGTCAACCAGATGATGTAGCTATCGACATGTTACAATGTATAAGAAAATGTAACATTTATGACAAACCTGATTTGACTATGATTGTCAGAAATGAGTAACTTTCTTTTTTCAAAGGAGTATTATATTCCACAGTGTCTTTTTGAAAATTCCATTATAACAATTGGTTGAAAAGTGCAAATATTTTCACCAGCTTAAACATTTAGGGAATACATCAGTCAGACCGAGTGTCTTTGTCCCTTTTTTTTTTTTTTTTTTTTTTTTTTTTTTTTTTTTTTTTTTAGTTCAATCTGCCAGCATAGCTCCTTTTGAATTAGGAGAGTCAGAATTCTGCTTGAGATTCCCATTCTCTTGGCCACCACCTTCTTATTGTGGTATTGGGGAAGTGGGGGGGGGGAATAAGGGCAGTGTGCTGTTTAGGGGTGTCTTTTTTACACTTCTTTATATTGAACATTCTACTTCTACTAAAAAATATAACCAATAATCTGACAGCCATGCAGTGAGCCAATGTTTTGGTTTTATTTTTCAAATGTATATATATATATATATATATATATATATATATATATATATACATACATACATAAATATATACACATGCATATACATAAACATATAATACATATATGCATATGCATTTGTAATACATACATAAACACATATATAATACATGTACATATATAGATATAAACACATACATACATTTTACACACACACACAGCATCTCAGTTGTCCACTTAATGAGATCTAGTATCACCTGGGAGATAGCCCCACTGGGCTGGGATCCTGAAATATAAAAGAGCGTGAGATCACATTGAATCCCAGACCCAGAAAGACAAATGTTGTTGAATGTTCTCTCTCATTGGAAGCTCTCAGCTTCAAACGGAGATGTGAGCACAAGGTCTGTGGTAACTAGAGAAACCAGAGCGGGAAACAAAACAGAAAACGAGACCACTGCTAGGACCGGGGAACGGGAGAAAGAAGGAAGGAGAAAGCAGGCTACAAACAATCTGAGCAGGGAAAGGGGGAAGGGGGCCCCTGAGGGAGGGGGAGGGGTAAACACAGAAGAAGGCAGGAGAGTGAAGAGGAATAGCAGGACACAAGTGAGCTGATGGGCAAGCAGGAGACGGGGTGCTCTTTAGGGAAATAAGAGGGAGATAACACAGAAGGAGGGAGGTAAAATAATAATAATAATAATGATGATGATGATGATGATGATGATGTCTGAAAAAGGCACAAGGAATCGTATTATTAGCGATTCCAACAAACAAACAAACAAACAAACCAAAAGTGCTCCCTCCAAGAGCCAAAGCCCACCTAACAAAAACTCCGATACCATACATGAGAAACCTCTTTTGAGTTGTTGGCCAGGGCTGTCCAAGAGACTCCCAAAACATAGAGTCTATTGCCTTTGCTTTGGTTAGCCACCCACCCCCCCACACACACCCGGCCCAGGTGGAAGATAAGTCCCTATTGCTGAAGATACCATGCACTTCAGACACAGAGCCCAAAGGCCCCTGAGCTGGAACTGACCTGAATGCCTCCTCCTTGAGGACTACAAGGCACCACAAAGACTTTCAAAGGAGGAAGGCAACCAACAATCCTCCCTCTGTGATGCCTATGAACCACATCAATGACCAGCATGGCATGATAACCTGAAGAGTGTAGAGTGACGCAGGGCAGTGGTGGCGCACGCCTTTAATCCCAGCACTCGGGAGGCAGAAGCAGGTGGATCTCTGTGAGTTTGAGGCCAGCCTGGTCTACAGAGTGAGTTCCAGGAAAGGCGCAAAGCTACACAGAGAAATCCTGTCTCAAAAAAAAAAAAAGAAAGAAAGAAAGAAAGAGAAAAGAAAACACAACACAACAAAAGTGTAGAGTGATACATATAACTTGGTGGTAACCAACAGTTCTCTAACTGGACTTAAGACCTATTCAACAAAAGGGAAACCATGTCTAGTACCAGAAGATTAGCCATCGACTCATTGCTAGTAGAGTGACAGTTACTGGAGAGGAATCTACAACCACTTATCTATTAAACCAGAATAATCCCTGACAGCAGGCTATAAACATCTGTCCTTATATCCACAGAGAACTGTAGTCTTCACGCCTTATTAAGGAAACTTCTCTTGCAACAGATGGAAAAACCACAGAAAAAAACACTACAGAAAACCACAACTAATCAAAATGTAGAGTTGGGAGCCCAGTCCCAATGTATATATCTACAAAAACCTCCAAAGGCTCAGGGAACACTGTGAAAGAGAGAGCAGAGTCTAAGAGCCAGAGGACCAGGGAGTTTGCTATGAGACTGTGTCTCCTAGTAACTCCACCCGTGAAGTCTCATCAGCATGACTGCCCAGATAAGGACGACATTGATGTTCATGCCAAATCGGATGGGACAAAGCCCAGGAGGCCTCAACCATACACAAGGAATTACAGGCAACTGGATAAAATCTGGGAGCAGATGTGATCCTCTTCAGGAAACAACACCAATTGATTGTCTGGTGTCAAAGGTCAGCCCTGAAAACATACATACAAGTAACATTATACAGCCTGAAGAGGCTATACTTAGGAATACATATGTACACATACACAGGCACGCGTGCGCGCCATAACAATTAGTGAAAAGAGATCATGAATTTGAAGGAGGGTGGGGAGTGGTATATGGAAGGAAAGGAAAAATGTAATTTTACTATCATCTCAAAAATCAAAATAAGCCGGGCGGTGGTGGCGCACGCCTTTAATCCCAGCACTCGGGAGGCAGAGCCAGGTGGATCTCTGTGAGTTCGAGGCCAGCCTGGGCTACCAAGTGAGCTCCAGGAAAGGCGCAAAGCTACGCAGAGAAACCCTGTCTTGAAAAACCAAAAAAAAAAAAAAAAAAAAAAAAAAAAAAAAAAAAAAAAATCAAAATGAATCAAAAGAACGTGAGCTGAGCGGAAGTATTCGCTTGCTCTCCTCTCTCAGACTGAGAATGCACTGTGACCAGCTGCCATAGGCTTCTATTCCTGTGGCCTTCCACTACTAACCTCAACCGTGGGCCCGAATGATCCTGTCCAGGGCTCTGGGATGCTGCTAAGACCTGGCTGTGCAAATTACCTCTCCTGGGCCATTGTTACACTCTACACAAACGAGTTCTTTCTGAGACTAAAGAAAATAAAGCTGTCAGTCAACCCCAGTTCCTGTTCTTTTTATGCAGTATGGATTTCAGAAGGAACCCCCAAGATGTGGCTGCTGTGGACACGTTGTTCTTTCTAGTGGCTAGCACACTGCTGTGTGCCTGGGACTCAGGGCTTTTAGGCATCTTAAAATAATCACACCAATAACATTCAAGGAAGTCCAAGTGATCAAGAGTTTCCCTGAATCTCCATTCTGTTTCTTTTGGGGGAGGGGAAGGGGGATGATCGGTATCTAAACCTAGTTTTACATGGTGGGTAAGCCACGGCACACATATCCACTGGTAGTGAAAAAGACTAAAATTTGTGTGTGTGTGTGTGTGTATGTGTGTGTTTAAAAACATCTTCAGGGTCTCTGCAATAGGAACTTAGACCATTTTCAGACTTCCTCTGTCTTCTTGTTGGTCAGTGGATACCTTATGCTCTCTGTTAGTTCTTTATAAATATTTTTGAAATGTTGATTTATTTATTTTGTGTGTGGACGGCTGTTGAGAGCACAGGAGGTCAGATAACAACTTTCAGGGCTTGGTTCTCCCCTTCAGTGTGGATGGACAGTGTGGGTCCCGGATTGAACTCAGCTTGTCAGGCAAGGTGCCCCTGCTGACAGAGACAAAATTAACCTCGCCGTTATATTTACATACCACAAAGCCCTGGTATTTCCTCAGCATGGGTACGTCCAGACACTAGTCGCTTGTCTGTCAGAAAGTCTGCCATGTGCAGTCAACACCGTCAAGCTTTCCCTTCAGAAGCCCGCTGTCCTTTTCACCCGTCTCTACCTTTGTCTCAGTCAGCTAGGCTCTTACTGGGCGGAAACAAAGTCTGCTGCAAATCTAACTGTGCCTGGGTCTGTGAAGGATGGAGGAGCCCAGCAGTTTTCAACCCATCCCAGAGAAGGAACTCCATGGCGCTTGCTAGAAATATATAGATGCTGAGGCTGCTGACCGGGACCCAGGAATCTCTGCTGTAGTGGGATTCTGAGATGGCCTGAGCTCTGGCAAACCCCAGACTACACGCACTTCTTGGTAACGCCACAGAGGAGTCACCCTAAGGTTCAACAGAATCTTAGGGTAGCATCACCCATTTAGCAAACACTGGAAAGATTTAAAGTATGTTTTTCTGATTTCAACACCCCACCCCTTGGCTGAGAAAAATTTTTTTCTTTAGTCTCACAATTCAAAGAAATTCATAGTTAAGCTATGAAGCATATATTAATGTTTAATGTACTATTTTTATTACATGTATTTATTGTGTGTGTGAGCATGTGTACATATGTCACAGTGCATATGGAACTCACATGGGTCAACTTCTAGGAGTTGGTTCTCCCATCATCTGGGTTCTGGGGATCAAACTCAGGTCAGCAATCCTGGAAGCAAGTGCCTCCCCCCTTGACCCATCTCACTGGACTCTTAACTATTAAGTAAACACACATACCTCATGTAGATCTGTCATACAGCTTTCTAAACTCCTTCTATATATTTACATATCCTTTTTAAATTTTAATTTTAGCTAGAATACCAAATAACAGATAATAGAATAAAAACAAATAATAGAATGCCAAATGAATAAATATGCAAATGTGACATTTTCATATGTACACGTTGTAATACTCTTTGCTACTTTACCACCCCGCCCCTTCCCTCTACCCTTGCTGGTCCCCTTCCTTCCCCCAAATTGCTCCTCCTCCTCCTCCTCTTTTTATGTCCTCTAGTACCCCCTCTTGTCCAATAATAATGTACTTAACAAAATAGTCACATATATTTTAATCTAATCTTTGAAGGGCAAGCAAGGTTTTATTAAGAAGTAGCAATGGAGAAAAGTTGTCCCTATGGCAAGAAGGGGTCCCCAAAATGGGTTACCCCTAATTTATGTTTGACCAGATATTGATATTGATGAATTGCCTCCAATTTATGTTTGAGAATAGATATTGATACTGGTCTTGAACTCATGATCCTCTTGCCTCTTTCCTCTTCCTCCTGAGTGCTAAGATTAAAGATGTGCTGAACCATGCCCTCCACCCTCCCTCAGGCCTCTTCCCTTATGATGCCCTATACACATCTATACATACATGTGCATATATAAATTTAAGTATAGACTCTGAATATGAGAAGAATGGACCAAACCGTGTGTGTGTGTGTGTGTGTGTGTGTGTGTGTGTGTGTGTGTGTGTGTATGAGAGAGAGAGAGAGAGAGAGAGAGAGAGAGAGAGAGAGAGAGAGATACCATTTGAACACAAGGAAGAGTGGAAAGAAATGCTGAGGTGTTTAGAGATAATTAAAATGTCAAGTGTATATGGACCATTTTATACACTGAAAGATACCTACATCAACTATATGTGGCCTTGGTATACAATTAAAATTGAATCATTCTAAGGAGTCATTGAAATGTAATTACATTTTTGTTGTTGTTGGAAAAAAAAAAAAGGACCTCTTCGGCTTCCAGAAAAGGTCTGTGTTGTACAATTGTTAGAAAGAGTGATAGATGGGTGGCAGGGTTGAAGTAAAACAATGTCGTCATTTCTAAAGTAGACCTATGGCAGCCTTTTCTACCGGGAATAAATCCATGTTAAATTCAGCTTAGCAGATGTTTGCCAATTATAGCTGTATTTGTACATAATTAAATATTCATATATACTTTAATCCATTTTGTAGACAAGATCTCACTATGAAACCCAGGCTGGCCTTGAACTCATGATCTTCCGATCTCCTCCTCCTCTGCAGGGCTGAGATTACAGGGGCACAGAATTATGCCCAATTTCCGAATTTTCTTATCTTGTAAAAATGGTCTAGAGATTTGGAATTAAATGCTAATTAAGAGAAGTGCTTCCTAATTATTTCCTTCAGGGTGGGTAGAGAGCAAAGATGTTTGGCACAGCTCTCTATTAAAGGAGTGGCACTCACATTGTTTTATTGGAGCCCAAGGCTGGAAAGATTTCAATGACTTTACAAACTGCCACAGCATTAACATAGTTGGATTATCCAAAGGTGCCATGATCTCTTATGGCTTCTCTACTACCAAGCACTGAGCATTTTAATGGTGTTAGACTCAGGAGTCTAGGTTACAGAAGACCTGGGAACATTGTAGATAACAATCTTCCCCCAGGAGCCTCAAGAGCCAATCTGGATTTCTGGCCAAAGAAGAGCCTACACTCTCTTACCAAAGAAGGAGGACAAGTCAAACAGGTCACCCACCACCAATGCAGCATTTTGAAATCATCTCCCCCTTTTTATCACATTCATGTGATATGATCTAGCTATCCTAAAAATGCTATTTTGAAACTATTCAGTGGATAGAAAATCATGGAAGCACATTTTGTGAAATTCCTCCTTTAACTGTATAGATTTTATCTCCACATTGAAAGAACAATGGTCTTCTATACACAAAAACAGACCTGAGTGTTTGGAGTTGCTGACTGAAGTCTAACTCTACTGGCCCATGGCTGTTATCATTCTCAGTTAAGAGGACAGTGGACACAAATGTTTGTATCCTACATTATTCTAGAAACTGCATTCTAAATTTGGGCTGATGCACAGAGAACACAATACATGCTCTGAAAAGGATTGGGACTGGTCCAGCCACGCCCTGTTTAAGGCCCCAGGAACCTTCCCGTAGAGAACACAGTGTCTACACTTGAGCGCTACACCTGTTTGAAGTTTCTTCCTTCTGTTTGGGCATGGACTGTTCTTAACCTTTCATAGTCTGGGTTTATTTCCTAAACCAGCATTATGGAGCACTTTCACAAGAGCAGACACTGCATGAACCATGGAGCCGGCCAGAATGGTTCTAACAATGGGGTTGACGCAGTGCCGGGTGTGTGAGAAACTCAAAGCAGGTTTGTGTAACGCCAAAACTCGGTGAAGGTACCTGCATGCACTTCCTGCTGGTGCCCTGTCTTGGCATCAGATGCTGACTGCATCACCATCCTAGGGTGGCTACTTAGAACCATATTTTCTTTTTTTAAAATGACTTATTATTTTTACTTTATTTTATTTTATGTGCATTGGTATTTTGCCTGCATATATGTCTGTGTGAAGGTGTCAGATCCCCAAGAGGTAGAGTTACAGGCAATTGTGAGCTGCCATGTGGGTGCTGGGAATTGAACCTAGGTCCTCTGGGAAAAGAGCAGGTGCTCTGAACTTCTGAGCCATCTCTCCAGCCCCCCGAGAACCATATTTTCTAACACAGTACTCTGTCCTCTTAGCAGTCCATCTGGAGCTTTGGAGCTTACTAAATGTGCCTCCCTCTCTCCCTCCCTCAGTGATAGATACCATTTGTTTGCCTAACTGGAACGCATCACCACATGATGTTTTATCTACTGTTCTCTTTATCTCTTCACTATCAAAGCGCATTGCCACTCCAGGCACAGGACACGCTCTTACGCCATTCCCCCATTTAACTGTTCAGCTCTTCTCCGACCTTCCCCACACTCAGTAACCATCCAGCATTCCGTGGATGTTCCGTGAGCACGATGACAAGTGGCAGTGTGCGGTGTGCGGTGGTGACAGGGAACACAAAGATGGGCATCACATCTCTTGCTCTCAGAGGCTCAAATGCTGAGGAGATGGGGGCGAGGAGAAGTTTATTACCGGGCGACTGTCACCTGGTGCTGGGAGAAGCAGCTTTGGCTATAGAAGAGCCAGATATGGAGCGGCAGCTGTCCTGGAGGAGGGTATCAGAAAGACCAAAGAAGACATGTCATCTACTGCGGTCACACAGCATGAAGAGAAGTGGGATTTGAATGGTAGGAATGGAATCTTTATGACAGTGTGTCATAAAACAACACTAACAGGAAAGGCGTAAATTGCACAAGTGCAGTGGGATGGTCTTTCTGTACGCTGTGAATATGCGTTGCTATGATTAGTTAATAAAGAAGCTGCTCTGGCCTATGATGAGTCAGGTTATAGCCAGGCAGGAAATCCAAGAGAGAAAGAGGAAGAAGAAAGGCAGAGGCAGGAGAGACGGCCAGCCTGCCATCCACGGAGCAACATGCCAGCAGACTGGTAACACCACAGCCACGTGGTAATACATAGATTAATAGAAATGGGTTAATTTAAGATGGTAGAGCTGGCTAGCAAGAATTCTTAGCCACAGGCCATACAGTTTGTAATTAATATTAAGCTTCTGAATGAATATTTTATAAGTGGATGTGGGACTTTGGGTGAGAGAGATTTGTCCTGACCACGGGCCAGGCAGGACACAGGAACTCTTTCTACTACACAGAAGTACTAGGATCGAGTAGTCATCAGAGCATAATGAAGAATGAGTCATTTTATAAAGAGATGAGGGTAGGAGATGTGCTGTGGATGATTGTTTGATAAATAAAACACTGATTGGCCAGTAGCCAGGCAGGAAGTATAGGCGGGACTAGCAGAGAGGAGAAAAAAAAGGACAGGAAGGCAGAGAGGAGAGACACCAACTGCTGTCCAGGGAACATCATGTAGGGGCAACAGGTAAGCCACGGAACACGTGGCAACATACAGATTAAACAGAAATGGTCTGAGTATAAGAGTAAGAGCTAGACAATGGTAGGCCTGAGCTAATGGCCAAGCAGTTTAAATAATATAAGAGTCGGTGTGTTTATTTTATAAGTGGGCTCCGGGACTGGTGGGGCTTGGCGGGAGCTGGAGACAAACTCTCCAGCTACAGAGATGGGTGAGGTTAGGGTGATGGATGTCATGCCACTGTGAAGGTCATGGCCCTGAAGATAATGAGAAGCCATGGCAAAGCTTTAAGCAAGGATGGAATATGTTCACAAGCCTGCCTGACCACACTGCACACTTAACTACCATTGCACACTGGGGTAAACGTCCTCCAGTCATCAAGCCTCACAGAATTCTTTAGACCTAAATTTTAAAATGTTTTAAAATAAGTAATTGGCTTTTGAATTAAAAATAGCTCCCCACATGTCTGCCTGCCCCCTGTTTAAAGAACAAATACATCAGGCAGAATTTTGTTCCTAACAGACAACATGGGGCTGAAAAGAAAGACTTTTTTTTTTCTTCTGGATATATTTGTAGTGAGATTTTGAGACACTTGTAGTGTTTCCTACACGGTGTTTTGTTAGTGGTATTATTCAAAAACATAATAAAATACCTATGGGAGGAAAGGTAAGGAAACAGTAAGGTCAGTGGCTGCCGGAACACCATCTTCACAACTCTGAGCCTTTGAATATTTTTTCAAATTTGTTTTTGCATTGAGAATTGAACGCAGGGCCTTGTGTATGTTGAGCATGTACTCTGGTCCCTGAGCTACACAGTTGGTCCCTCCTATTTTTTAAAGCCAGCTCAACTATATTTATACGATTTGTTTATTTTATGTATATTGATGTTTTGTCTACATGTATATCTATTTGCACACCAGAAGAGGTGATCTGATCTCATGAAACTATAGTTACAGGTGGTCGTGAGCCCCCATTTGGGTGTTGGAAATTAAATCCCAAAAGAGCAGCCAGTGCTCTTAACTGCAGAATGATCTCTCCAGCTCAATATTTTAAAAATTAGAAACAGATATTCAAAGACAATAACAACAAACAAAACCCAAACCAACAACAAACCCCAACCTCCCCCATAAAAAGCACAGCAATGAAATTTGAGGGGTTAAGGTGGGGGGAAAATTAGCTCCAAATCAAAGCAACCTCAAACACTTCGTGCTCATCCATTCAATTCCTCAAACTTAAGAGTATGGAGTCGCGTCTGCTTCTGGCTCGGCCCCCAGCACATAGAACAGTGCTTGTTACAGTGCAGAACTAAATAAAGAACGGTTGATGTCTGAAGATGTCGAGTCAGTCTAGCTCACTGAACGGTGTTTGCTGCCAAGTCTGACAGCTTATACTCCATTTCCCAGGACACACATGGCGGGAGATGAGAACTCCTGTCTCTAGCGCGCACGCGCACACATTACAATGAGAAGATAAAGGAAGAGAGCTCTGTACTTGGGAAGACTTCTTTTCCACTCGGTGTGAGGGTGAAGTCCTCAAGACACTTCATTTTCTTTCTTCTCTACAAAGATCTCCTGGGACTGGGGATGTAGCCCAGTTGATCAAAGTGCTTGCCTCACATACACCAGGCCCTGGGTTCGAGCCCCAGCACCTCATAAAGCAGGCATAATATCAGAAGCCTGCAATCCCACCCAGCCTCTGAGGTAGAAGGAGAATCAAAAGTTCACGGTCACCATCAGGCCACCAAACAAATTTAAAACCAGCCTGTACTACATAAAACTGTCTCAAAAATTAAAAAATAAATAAAAACAGAAAGAAAAAAGTGGTGTCCCATATCTATTACTGGAGCAACCTACAAATGCAGAACATAGAGACAAAGGAAAGAATCCTTCGCCCTAAGGAGCGTTCACTGTGTGGACAGTGATGACGCTCCAGGCTTGATGTGGTGAGATGACATTGGCCTTTAAATCTATGTGTCAATTATCTCCTGTGAAATTCCTCATAAACCTACGCCCTGGCTTCTAATATCTCCTTTCAGAATCATAACTGGTTCGATCACATTCTCATCTGAAGCCACTGTGGAGGCTGGGTGTCGATAAGGGGTGGATCGTCAGGGAGACAGGGACAGAGAATAAGAATCCAGTAAGGAATGGGCCAACCTTGTTCCTGTTTCTTGATCCTGGAAGTCTATTAAGAGGACACAGGGGAGCAGGAAGTCAGGAGCACACACCACAGTGATGGGGGAAAGCGAGAGGACAGTCAAGAGGGTAGTGTCATTTCTCTTATTGCCACAGTGAGTCCAGCCCAGCGGCTGGCCCCACTCCCAGCCCCTGAGAACCTTCACCGATGGCCACTCCCCATGTCCACTGACTGGCTTGGAGAAGAAGTCCCAGACAAAATCCTCTGACCACCGCACATGGGCCCACATACATACATCATAAGCAAGAACACAATAATAACAAAATAAAACATTTTTTAAAAAAAGAAATGGGTAGAATAGAGCTACTTATAATGCACCATACTGAATGTTGGCTCACTCCTCCTCCTGTGAATCTGACCTGAAAATTTGGCATCTCTGAAATCAACTCTCATGGGACAGCTTACATGTCTGTCCCTAGCCACCAGGGGACACAGGAAATTGGCATAGCAGCCTGCAGGAGGTGGTGATACTTAATTCCAAAATGGGTGTCTTATGACTCTGGTTAACACAGTGGACCAAAAAAGCCTCATGTGTTTGCTGCCTTCCAACACACATAGGCGCGCGCGCGCGCGCACGCACACACACACACACACACACACACACACACACACACTACACACACATGCACACGCACGCGCGCACACACGTACACGCACGCACGCACACACACGCACGCACGCACGCACGCACGCACGCGTCCTTGCTAACCTTGTTTCCAGGTCAGACAGTTTACTTCCACAGATCTCATTTTCCCTAATCCTTTGTCCCTTCTGGTAAGACATTTCCTTCTAATATTCAGGGGGAAAAACGATTATTCCTTCTTTTACCGCTGCAACAGAAATAGTTGAAACTTCAGGCTACTTGAATCCAGGGCCAGATCCCAGCTTGACCTGGGACCAACTGTGTGACCCACATAAGCGAAAGCGCCACTCCAGTCTAAGGCTCCATTCATCTGCACATGGAGGTAAGAAAGGTGACCCTAACATCTGGTACCAACTGTACCAACTAAAACAATGCCAGATGCCACATGCAGAATATTGACATGTCTTTTAAACAGAAATTTGTCCGACTGGCAAGATAGCTCAGCAGGTCTAGGTGCATAATGACCTGAGTTCAATCCCCGGAAAGAACTCCACACAGCTGACCTCTGACCTCCACACATGGGCCCACATACATACATCATAAGCATGAACACAGTAATAACAAAATAAAACTTAAAAAAAAAAAACACAACAACGGGTAGAATAGAGTTACTAATGCACCATAATGAATGTTGGCTCACTCCTCCTCCTGTGAATCTGACCTGAAAATTTGGCATCTCTGAAATCAACTCTCACGGGACAGCTTACATGTCTGTCGCTAGCCACCAGGCTTGTCCACTTTCTGCCTCTAAGGGGAATTCTGTGACTGCCCTTCTAATTCAGCTATTAGGAATGCTGAATTATCAGAGATCTAAATATGTCTAACTGCCTTTTGAGTCTAGTATGAAGGTAGCTTCCAACAGCACTCAAAAAATGTGCCAAAGATAAGGCTGCCACTCAGAAAGCCAGGAGCTATTCCAAGAATGGCAGGCATAGGACCATCCTTGCCTAGACACCCACAAGCCACCCAGTACAACACTGGAAACCAGTGTACCGGGACATTCCCACTACAGCTCACACGACTTACGGGAAACAATTTTGAAAAGCAGCCCAGGTCCGAATCAAAGGAGGAGTCTGTCTGCTGCCATCGGTTCACAGCCTCCTGGCATACCTTGGCTCCGTTTCCAAATCACCAAAAAACACCCAAAAGACCTCCCCTAGGTGAAGGCACAAGGCTGTGCACAGGAATCGCTAATAAGAAAATGCTGTAACCTGAAAGCTGAGAATTCTATTTGGACCGACTCTGGCCGCAAGCACTCCCGTTTGTCTCCAATGCGGTAGAAACAGCCCTGCCCACAATGTTGCATGAAATTTGCGCAGTAACTTCCCTCAGACAGAAACATGGCCTGTTACACCTCATGTGCTCCAACATGCTTACTTAAAAATCCGTCTCCCAGCACTTAAGACTTCAGTCCTTATCTCGAACTATGACCAGGGTTAATTCCAAAGATGGGGTGGGTGAAGCACCCCAGCACCCATCTAATACACAGTAGAAGGTGTAACAACAGTTTTGCCAGTTACTGAGGTGCCCCTTAGGTCACTGCTTCTCGGATATTTATAAGACCACAGAGCCAGCACAAAACTGTCAGCAAAAGCAACCAAACTCATCATTTTCAAGAACTTAAAAAAATTTTTTTTCAAGTAACTTAAATGAACAAGTTCTTAGAACTCAGTAAGAGGGAGTATTGTGGCCATTGAGATGGGTGGGCAGGTAAAGGTATTTGCCACAGCCTGATGTCTGTGTTTAATTCCTGGAACCCATGCGGTAGAAGACTGAATGACACCCACAAACTGTCCTGACCTCCACAAACACACACACATTCGCAACCTGAAAATAAAGAGTAAACATGAAATTTAAAGAAAAAATGTCAATGACAATTCGGCACTGACCTGGAATCCTATTGAGTGTCACCCAAAAATGTTCGTCAGGACTATAGGTATCTTTAGACCATTCTAAGAGATCAATAGCCCTTTTGTCATTCATGATAAATCTGACAAAGTCTCTGGTGAGGGCCACGTAAGCCGTACCAAAGTAGATGGTCAGCTGGTGTGGAGGTGGAGTTTTCAAAGTATTTGTTTGTTTCATAAAAAATCCACCTTTGCCTGTACGTTCTTGGTGGACGTATTTAGTCCGCACAATTGCATGCTTTGGAGGCAGCACCCCTGGGGTGATGTTTTTTCCCTTAAATCTTTTCAGATGGTGAACTATTTCCTTGTTGGTTTTCAGGGGGAAGTCCTGCCCACAGGTGTTGAGGACATATTTCCAGCGGATCTTGGATGCCAACAGATCTTTCATGCAGTTCAGGTCAGCCTGGAGACGGGAGAAGCCACCATAGACCACCTTCTTAGTCTCAGAAGCCAGAAAAGCGTTCGGGAAGCACTCCAGTAACTGCCAGACCGCCTTTTTAAACTTCCAGGGGGCTTTTTCATCCACGTGCACGCAATAGACGTTCTGGGGCGTGTAAATGGCCCTGAAGAGCCTTTCAAAAGTGTTGAAGTCTTTGTGGATCACCATGGTGTAGGCCAGGGGGAAGGCAGCCTCTTCTTCGGACAGGGGTCTGGTGATATAGTGGCTCAGGGTCTTGTAGAGTTGGCAAGAGATTCTTCCCAAAGGATGTGGCAATGTGTTCCCCCACATGAGGAACGTATGATTTTGCAAGCCGTAATCACAGGCGATGACAGACGTCTTTTCGCTGGAGCTGTTGAGCGGCTGGTAGAGATTGGACGGGCTTAGCTGGCTGGTATATAAGACCACAAAAATCACCACGCTGAGAGCAGTGAAAGCGAAAACGCAACTCATCCATACGTTCATTATTTTCAGATCCGGGCGGGAAGAATTATCTCCGGAGACTGAGGAGTGATCACAGTTCTGAAAGCCCAGGCGCGAGAGGCGGACCCGGTTCCCCCAGATCCTCCGGCTTCTCCCGCAGAATTGCGGGCTCGCGCTCCCCAGTTCTCAAGCCGCAGGTCTCCAGTGTTTTCTAAGTCTGGTCCATCCTCTCGGATGGGCTGGAGATGCGCAGCTTTCCCACCGCACGCTCGCATCCGAAGCCTGGAGCCCCTAGCTGCCAAATCCTGGCCAGCAGGAGCCCCGCCCCGCCCAGCCTCTGGAAAGCCTCTTCATTTGCACACGAAAAACAAGAGGCACCTCCGAGCAAGCTGCGTTCTGGAACCGAGTGGTGGGACCAGGAACCGACTTTCTCAAGCGTCAACCCCACCCACCTACCTCCCCTCCTTCCTTCTAAACTGCTCTCTTTTCGCATACACCCCTGGCCTTCCAGAAGAGGTGGCTCTGTTTTCTGGCCAGCCTTAGGGCAACAGCTCCTCCGTGTCTGTTTCTCTTCTTTCTAGTTTATTTTTTAATTTTTTTTTTTTCATTTCAGTGTTATCTCTGCCCCTGGGCAGAGGGAGAGGTAAGAAAGAGGATTGCAACATGCCTAAATAGATAATCAGCAGGAAAAACAAAAACAAAAGACAAACAAACAAAAAAAAAAACTTTGTGGTGAGCTATGCTGGATTAAATCATTGCGATGTGTTATGCCTGCTCAGACTATGAGAAGCGGGAACTAGGAATCAAACCGTGGGACACGATTTGAAGACGACTTCTCCTATCAGAGGGTCTGAGCTGATGACATGCTATGGTGAAATGTGATAGCCTTGCTTTCTGTTTCACACAGAGAGCTTCAGATGTCTTGAGCTGTCAACACACTATTATTTGTAACAGTCAAGCACCTAGCCACCGAGTCTCTTTTAACAGCAGGACGTCATCGCATTTGTGGTTTTATAAAACTCCTGGGATTCTCTAGTCTCTTTCCCACCCACCCTTCTTTCCCACTTCCTGGACTCTGAAGAAAGAACAAATGCTTCTGGGCCGTTGTAAAATTCCTGGAAGTATCAGTCATTGTGACTCAGGGAAACCAGGAAGAGCAGGTCTGGTTACAAGGCTTGGAATTCTCTTAGCTTACCTGTGCACGTGTGGCCTGCCAGCTCACAGGGGATGGGGAATGCTTTGGGGGACCAAGGCTGGTCCTGTGACTATTTCTAGGCAGAATGAAGCTGGGAGACTTTGGCAGTTGCTCCAGGGAGAAGTTCCTTGCCTCTGTAAGAATCAGGCTCTTGCTATGAAATGGCAAATAAATGCCTAGCTACAGTTCCAGTTTGATTAAATGAGACTCCTCCTGCTCACACAGGAAGCAGGCCCCTGTCTGAGTGTGAATTCCAAAATTTTGCCTTTGGTTACTCTTTTTCCTTTTTTGAAAAAAAAAAAGCCTATACTTCTGATCCTGTTAATAAACTGATATTTTGATTTCTGTTCTTAATGACGTAAAAGGAAAACATTTACCTTAAGGCTTTTAAGTGGGTTAATTAATCCCAAGAACTAAACTGCCCTCAAGTTAATACTTTGTGTCCTGCCTCTCGGTGGCTCAGGATAACCTTTCTGATCACAAAAGAGACAGAAGACAGCTAACAGCACACATGGTTGGGCCCACACACCAACAAAGAACTGAGCAGTCAGGAGAGGCCGATACAGGACCATCCATCCTGCAAGGACTGGCTTCTCATTAACTTTGCAGAGGCTCATCTTCCAGCTAATGAAAGCAGAACAGGATTGGGACTCTGGGTGTGATTCTTGCCTATAGAACCAAGGTTATGCTCATTTATCTATTAACTGACATGATATTTGCATCTCAGGGCCCAGTATTGCCAGTCAGCACACTCCAGTATCACTTAGGGTTGCATCAGAGTATTTCACATTGTCATTGCTCAATTGTCATTATTTCTCTGTTAGGAGCCCTTTATCTCCTTGCAATGGATACTTTGAAAGGTAGAATTAATTTTTGATCATGGCTGCCCTCCCATGCCATACAACACAAGGAGTCTTCCCAGCCTCCACACAGGCACAGGTTGAATCCTCCATGTCCTTGTTCAGTCATGGGAGCTCCAAAAGTAATGGTTTGATTGAGTCCTCCAGACTCCAGCAAGATCACTCCACCCAGTCCTGTATGGAAGGCTTCAGTTGTGTCTGTCCAGCAACATCTAACTCTTTGGCCTGAAAGGAGGTCAGAAAGTAAGCAGAAAATCCTCCAGCAACGAACACAATGATCAGAAGTTGTGGGTAGGCCTTGTGCTCTCCCAGGCATGGGGAAATGAGAGCATCGTGCTGGTGGAGGCTGACAGTGAGCTGACAGATGCAGTTACCACCTGGCCAATGTGTGTGGCCATCAGAAGAGGGAGGGGGCGGTGGGGAGGGAATGAGAACCTGCACCCCTTCCCTCCCAAAGCAAGCATCTCCCTTGCCATGCTAGCAACTAACACCAACCAGGGACCAGGTGCTGCCGGCTCTTCTGATGTTCCAAAACATGAGAAAAATCTGACTTTTATCAGAACAGTTCACAGCTTTTAAATTGCTATCCGGCAATTAACAGATCTTAAAATCAAAGTACATACACACTCATACACACACACACACACACACACACACACACACACACACACACAACATTACTTAGTCCTCAGGATGATACTTTTTACCACTTTGCATTTACACATCAAAACTCAGGCAGTATTAGCCCCCTTGGAAGCTGGCATTATTGACTCTGTTCGCATACCACCATAACACACTTTCTCAGAGCCAAGCATGGATGTGGGACCAGCAGACAGAGGCACCCTACTGTGAGCAACAGGTGATGGTCCAAGAGAGAAACAGGTTCAAGTTCAAAATCTCATGAGGTCATTTGGATTCCAAATAGCCATCATGGTACGGCTCAGAGCCCATCTTTTTATGTAGCCTGTTTATGTAGCCAACACTGGCTTTGAATTTACTTAGGTAACCCAGGCTGTCCTCAAACTCTCAGTAATCCTCCTGTCTCAACCTCCTGAGGCCTGAGATTGTTGTGCCACCTCCACGTCTCTTTTCAGTGCCTGTTTTGTTGCTGTGTAAGATCAACACCTCAAGCCTTTACAAAGTCAGGTATATGATTAGCTGTGAAAGGACGTGAAAACCAGGAAGCTCAACGCCGGCAAGCCTAGATCAATGCCAGATTTCCTCTGACAATAAGCAGAGTACAAAGGCTAAAATAGAAATACAAACTAATAGTCTGCACATTCTGTTTGAAAAAGTGGCTTTCTTCTTTCCTGAGAAAACAGCCAACGGCAGACGCACCAGGGACCTATGCTTGAAAGGTCACAGAGGCTTCAGTAGTGGCCTCAGGGGACCCACGATGGCTTCCTGGACTGTGGTGGAAGCCCTGGGGCCAGACCACAGGGATCATGAAGGCAGAGGTGAAGACAGGGAATGGTCTTCCAGCACTAAGCTGGGATGCTGAGTCATGGGTAAAAAGAACAAGTCCCTGGGAAAGGTCAGTCTTTTCCCTCTGCCCATCCAGAGTCCAAATTATTGGCTTTTTGCTGCGGACATCTCCCCAGGGTGAGGCTTTGAAGATCAGGCTGGAGTAGAAGTAGACTCATATTGGCCATTAGACAAAGTTCAAGATGTTGTCACCATTGGAAACTAAAATGGTCATGATGGCCTTGACGTTAACTACTCCACCTTGGCCAAGGTCTCCACTGATCCTGAGCAGACAGGCTGCTAAGATGGCAAGGCCATTAAGTCCCACACCGTCCTGTGACAGGTGGCAGACCTCTGTCCTGCTTCCTCTCCTCCCCTTCTGTGTCCGAGAAGCCAGCGCTGGTTCCAATGGCTGCTCTTACTTCGACAGAGGCTGTGCTGACACCTGGGTGACTTCACCAAGGCCACTTTTGATGTTGTCTCCCAAACATATAGCTACCTGACCCCTGACCCCTGGAAAGTCCATACCATGTTCATCAACTCTCCCTATCAGAACTCATAGCCCATCTTCTGAAGACCCATGCCAGAATCTCCCTGCATAGGATACAGGACCCACACACATTTCTGTTGCTGCTATTGTTTTTGTTTTCAAGACAGAGTCTCCTGAATCCCAGGCTGGCCTTGAGCTCACTATGTGGCCAAGGATGAGTTTCTATTTCTGATTCTTTTGCCTGTATCTTCTAAGGGCTGGGATTACAGGCATGAGCTAACCTTGCCTGGGCAAGCACTCTGCCAACTGAGCTGTATGCCCAGCAACTCCATAGTGTTTTATACAAGAAAAATCAAGTGAGTTAAGTCTGTTTTTTAAACAACAACAAAATGCCACAGCTTTGAAACATATCTAATAATTTTTTTTTGTGTGTGTGTATAGTGCTGAGCATTGAGCCCCAGCACACTAGGGAAACACTCTACTGCTGAGCTGCTCATCAGCCCTGCAATGTGTTTTAACTAATCATTTTGTGCTTCAATGGGTTGTGTTGTCGAGAAAACTCACAACCGCGATCCAACTTTTCCATCAAAAATTCCAGGCAAATATGTTTATCATACCGTATCTGTCGGTAACACCTTCTCTGAAAGGGTCAGGTAGTAAATATTTCGAGTTTGTAGAGAGCTCATTTATTCATCCTCTTGCTGTTATTACACAGCTTTGTGCTGCAATAGCACACATGTAACTAAAGCATGTTGTGACTGTTTCGCAGCAAAGCTTCCAAGTGTGGACACGAAAATCCGAAAGCAACGTAACTCTTGACGTCTTGAAGCGATCTGTTCTTCCATGCTGTTCTCAACTGGTGAAAATCAAACTAAGTGGGCAGTGGTGGTGCACACCTTTAAACCCAGCACTTGGGAGGCAGAGGCAGGCAGATCTCTGAGTTCGAGGGCCAGCCTGGTCTACAGAAAATCAAGCCAGGACTGGGGAGATGGCTTAGCAATTAAGAACAAGGGGTATCCTGCAGAAAGATCTGGGTTCGATTCCCAGCACCCACATGGCAGCTCATAATCATCTGTTACCCCAGTTCCAGGGAATCTAATGTCCTCTTCTGCCCCCGACAGACATCAGGCACACACATGGTGCACAGATATACATGCAAGAAAACACTCATACACATAAAATAAAAATTTAAAAATTCTTAAAGAGAAAAAAATTGAAGCCAGGCATGGTGGCACATGACATTAGTCCCAGAACTCAGGAGGCAGAGGCAGGCAGTTCTCCATGAATATAAGGCCAGTTTGGTCTACATAGTGAACTGCAAGACAGCCAGCGGTACACAGAGAAACCCCGTCTTGAAAACAAGCAAACCAAAACAAAAAAAGGGGAAGGAGGGGGAGGAAATAGTAGACAATACCAAAACAGGTCAGAGTAAGGCCACAGGCGGTCTCAGGCTGATCTCTGCGCTAGATTTTTCATTCTGCATCTCAAGCTGACTATTGCCACTTAACTGTTGCTGAAATCCATTGTAACATCTGCATCTTTCCCCAGGAAGAAGTATGGAGGGATGGAAACTTTGGTCATCCTTATGTAGACAGGGAAGCCCTTTTACCTACACCGTTTGAAAGGGCACAGTGCTGGATTTAGGAACAGTTTTGACAAGTAACCGACGCTTTTAACCTCAAGTTCCTCATCTGTAGGATGCAGATAACAGGAGCTACAGCGCTGTGGAGATGAAGTGGGCCAGTGTGCACAAAAGCACTTGGCGTACACATACCCTGGTGCCACCCGTCCCTGGTTTCCAGGAGGGTGACAGAGGACTCAAGAGTGGACAAGTTTGTTTGGCTAGCTCTAGACATGCTAGGGCAGAATCTGATGCTGTCATTATGGTGGATGCTCCTGTATGCCACAGCTTCCTTCCTTCCCTTCCTTCCTTCCTTCCTTCCTTCCTTCCTTCCTTCCTTCCTTCCTTCCTTCCTTCCTTCCTTCTTCTATAAAATGGAGATATTAAAAACACAGTTGGATGGCGACGGAGAGATGGTTCAGTAGTTAAAAGCACTGACTGCTCTTCCAGAGGACCCAGGTTCTATTCCCAGTGCCTACATGGCAACCCACAACTATGGCTAACTCCAGATCTGAGGGGTCTAGCGCCCTCTTCTGGCATCTGCAGGGACCAGCCAGGCATATGGTACACAGGCAATATATGCAAGCAAAACAAAAATAGGTATGAATAAACAAACAAAAAAAAAAAAAAAGGAAGAACTCACAATTAAGCAACAGGCTTATTACAAGACTGAACTAGGCAGGCACGGCACAGTGTGGTGCCTCAATCACACACCCTGAGAACATTTATTGCCCTCAATGTGCCTTAGTTCCTCTATTACTGAGTTTGATTGGAGGGTGTTAATTTTTGAGACAGGATCGCATGTAGCCTAGCCTGGCCTTGAACTCCTCATCCTCTTGACTGGCCCCTCCCACAAAGTGCTGGGATGACAAATGGTATATGCCTTGACGGTCAGCTAAGTCTTCCAGTGAAACAAGAAAAGGTCTAGGAGAACAGTAATGGCATCTGTCTAATGAGCCACAGGTGTCTTCTCCCCCTGTCCCATCGTCCCACCTGCCTAGCTCACTCTTCCAGACACACTTTTCTGCTCCCCTTAGCCAGCCCCACTGGGTAGCAGGGTTGCCCCTCTGCCAGCTGGAACTCCACCTAAGCAAATCCAAAGCCAGCAGGGAACAGGAACCCTCAACCCTACATTTTATATGCGTGTGACTATTTGGTTCCATTTCAAAGAACAGCGTAAGTAACTATCTGTCTTTTGAAACAACCTTTACTGGATCCCCAGTGTCTCCTTTGGGGGAGGGAAAGATTGCAAATTCATGAGACGTCTCCCCACTCCAGGTCTAAATCTGCGTGTTCTCGAGGTCTCTTCTCACACCAACTACTTCCAAGTGAGTCTCAGACCCACGGGGTGTGTTGAATTGGGCATGCTGTTTGTTTGTTTGTTTGTAGTGGTGCTGGGACAGAATCTCCAGCTCCCACAAGCTAAGCATGAAGTCTCTACCAAGCTCCAACCAGACTGGGAGACATTTCACAACATCGCTGTCCTCAGGAGTCTGCATCTTCAAGATCCCATTGTCTGGACATTTGCAAATAAATGGAAACAAAACAAGGCAGCCCTCTGCTCCAGTTTCTAATTTCAATAACCCTACGAAATTTTAAATTCGTTTCTAGTCTCCCCAAGCCACTTTTTCTCAACAGAGCCTGACGTCTGCTCAAGTTTAGACAGTTTGTTAGGATGGAGTTCTTGGGCAAATTACCAAACTCAGGGATTTCTTCTGCTCCCTTGGAAATTATAGCTGACACAAACCTGCCTGCAAGATCTGTCCTGCATTGGTATCACAGTTCTGCATCTGCTGCTCCCCCTGGATGAACCGGCTTTAGTTTCAAAGTGCTGGTCCAGGGAACAGAGCACAATTCCTTTTCTTTCCTCCTTCCTTCCTTCCTTCCTTCCTTCCTTCCTTCCTTCCTTCCTTCCTTCCTTCCTTCCTTGTGTAAGAATGAGCACTTACTCCAGATTCAAAGCTGCTATACTTGAAGTCACTAATGTCTGAATGAACTTCGCTAATCTATAGTCTTGCTTCTCCTAAGACAGTGAAGCTGTGTATTCGGCGCCATTTACTCACTCTGTCTGAATGTGCTCTTAAAGGGTCTGGAAGCTTGCCTGTCTGAACTGACGGCAGTGCCTGAGCTGCAGGAGAAAGCCTTTCTCCACAGCCAGTCAGGTGTTGAGCAGTTACAACAAGAGGCATGCATCAGTGAAGAGAACAGAGAGATTGGAGGGACTGATTCTGGCCTGAAGCTGCATAGCTGAGGATGGATGACCTTGCACTTCTCATCCTCCAGTCTCTGCCTGCTGAGACCTGGGATTACAGGGGTCTGCCACCATACTGGTTTATACAGTACTGGGAATCAAACCCTGGGCGACGTGCATGTTAGACAAGCACTCTAAGCAGCGAGGTGACATCTTCAGTCTCTAATTAATTCTTGATTTTGATATGCCTTGGGAAAGAAGGGTGAGTGAGAATGGAGCCAAGGAGTCTCAGGGTGACCAGATATCCCCGTTTGTCCAGGGCTGAGGGAATTCCCAGAACATGTCATGCTCAGTGCTAAAACCTAGTAAGACCTGGGCAAACCAGGAAGAGCTGGTCCCCCTGGGCACCTTTGGTCCCGTCCACTCTCAGACTGAGAGCCATTGCTGGAAAGGTATTACTGACTGCGGAATCGTCACTAATTGATCAGAATGAAAGGGAAAGAGAACCTCAAACCATTGGCAAGGCTGGGGAAAGAACCAAACGGCAGAGTGTCTACAGCCCACAAAGAGTCTATGTGACCCTTCTTCACATTTCTCCAAACCAGTGAGGCATGGGGGCAGA